>NW_006256852.1:59082-258602 GCF_000478725.1 Eutrema salsugineum
TAAAATAATGTATCTTCAAAAAGAAAAAAAATATATAAATCTCTCTCTAACAAACTCTCTAATAGTAGGCATCTATTATATTAAAACAGAAGCACTGGTGGGGTGTGGTTCCGTGCTCTCCCAAAATTGTAATGTTGTGTATAGATATGTTAAGTTAAGTTCGGAAACGTTGCATCTACTCACGAACGGCATGTTTGTTTCATTGCAGCTTGTGTGTTGCAAAGCCATCAACTTCTCTCGACTTGTAAAGTTAGCAATACATCCAGAGGAATTAGATTGGTCGGAACCACTAATGCTTTTACTTGGAAATGCTCCAAAACTAAGAGATCTTATGGTTGATTATGTATGTGTGACGTGTCCTCCTCTTTTAGCTAGTACTAGTGGACTAATTAAGAAAAACTTGTTAGAATGTGCTTAATATATAGCGTTCTCGTTGCTTTGCAGGATACATATGAATATTCCGAGTCCGAGGATGCCCCACTTTCATGGAACCAACCGAGTTCTGTTCCAAAATGCTTGATGTCACAGCTCGAAATATTTGAGTGGAGAGGATATGGAGACAGAGTAGAAGAGGAAAAAATCTTGACATACATCCTTGCTAACTCAAAGTGTTTAAAGTCTGCGACAATCTCTCTGAGACACGATCTTGAAGAGCAAGAATTGATCATCTACGAGTTGAGAAATATTCCTAGGATTTCAACTGTTTCTCAGCTTTTGTTCAACTAAAAAAAAATGCTACTTTATCACACCAATTTTTCATTAGCACTGTAAATACATCTTGTGAGTTTCGAGCTATGTTTCTGATTAATGAACAAATAAATGGCATAAATAATGATTTACTTGAGTAAATAAAATATTCTTCTCTATTTAATGTGAACTTGGCGGGAGAAGGGTGTATTCTTTGTATCAAGTTAAACAGAGATGGAGATAATGGTGTAATAGTCACACAATCACAACATATAAAAAATCATAAATATTATTTGCATGGCATCATGTAATGGAAGCTTTCCCTTAAAAATTTACATCTGCACGTGTCAAATTTGTGCTGCCAGCTGGCCTTAGTGGCTCTATATATATGTATACCACGTATGGACAAATGCAATAAGTAGTGAAAGACGGGTGAAAATATATTCAGACGAGATATACATTTTCGAAAGTTAAATTTAGAAGAAGAAGAAGAAGAAGAAGAAGAAGAAGAAGAAGAAGAAGAAGAAGAAGAAGAAGAAGAAGAAGAAGAAGAAGCTAAATTTAGAAGAAGAAGAAGAAGAACAACCATTTTGGGTGGCTATGCAAGGCTTTCCCGAGCTGCTCCGAGAACTCTTGGGATGGTAATATATTGGTTGTCTTTTTTGCCTCGTCTCGGTAAACCATTCTCTGGTAATTTAATCGTTGCATAACCGGCTTTTAAACTTGTGTCAAAAATTTACTAGTTCTTTGATTCCGATTTTCAAAAACAAAATTATTTACAAGAACTTTTTTTTAATTTATATGTAAAATAATGATTCCAATCTATATATATATATATAGCAACATGATTTTCTTAGAAATGTCAAATAAATCATTAGTATAAGATTAACACAACACTTTTAATATAGTTTGACAAGCTCGTGCGTTTTGCATTTGCAAGTTGGTACTAGGTTAACGTTTGTGACAAGAACTATCAAGTGTTACGAGTGGTCCCCTTACACTAGGTTATCGTGTGTGACAAGAAATCAGGTGGAAATAAAACTTTAAAGAAATGATTAATGGTTTTTTTCCCAGGGAAGAAATAATCCGGTAGGAAAATGAAGGGAGGAATCCGGAGAATATTCACTGGCTGGCAAAAAGAAAGCTAGGGGCAAAAGTAGATTCCATTTAGTCCATATTTCCTAACTTGCAAGAAAGCTATCAACAAAACACAAATTGTTAAAGGTTCAGTTCTTATGTTTTCACATTTGAATAAACAAAAGGGATATGAGCTCAATCTCCTAAACCAGTCGAATTGAACATTTCATGTGCTCCTGTTGCCTCCTTTATGTCCTCTGATAGACTCACCGTCAATCCTAACAAAAAAAAAAAAAAGAAAAAATTTAATGATTTCATTACGAAGCAAATTTAGCATATGATAATAAGTTAACTTACTTGCACCCTTTGAGTCTGTTTCCAGATACAACTCGTTTCTTTTGACGGTCCTCTTTAGCTTTAGCAATCTTCAAATCCATTGATTTCTCTTCCTTAAGTTTCTTCTCAACCTCTTGACTCTTCTCTCTCGTCTTCCGCAAAGCCTCCAAATTCTCTTCAACAGTCGGAGATGCTACTAAGGCGGCTCTCTGAGAAGCTTTTTCCGACTTCTCCTCTTCCAACTTTGCTTTTTCCGCCGCATCATCTCTGGCTCTCTGTTTGCCTCTTGCCTTTTTCTTCATCTTCTCCTTAACATCTTTGAAATGCTTGTTCATTATGGCTTTGGGATCTTGTTGGCCTTGTGCAGCTTCAAGCTTTTTAATGAAGTTACTCATGAATCTGTAATGGAGTAATAAAAACGTTATTAGTGATATGATATAATAAGGTGTCAATCACATCCAAAAGAATAAAAGACGTTATTATATAAGAAAAATAAACTAGATAGATGAACTTCCAAAGCTATAGCAACTAGCAATAATGAAGTTACAACACATTTACGATCGGGAACAATGAAACCAAATCATACTGAGAGATCAATTAGCTAATATTCTCAAATCATACTAAGAAATCAATTCCAACGAGAGAGAGATCATGTCATATTTACATGTCTATTCCAATTCAGAGAGAGAGAGAGAGAGGACAACACATTTACGATCGAGAACAATGAAACTAAATCATACTCTGAGATAAATTAGCTAATATTATCAAATCATACTAGGAAATATAAATTCAAATCACATCGATGCTAACATGCGGAGAGAAAGAGAGTGAGAGAGATCTACATAGATGAACTTCCAAAGCTATAACAACTAGCACGAGAGACATGAACTTAGTCGGTGGGAAATCTCTCATCGTGGAAATTGGCGCAGAAAGAAATGAGATTATCTTTTGCACCATCCAGAATCCTATAGAGAGAGATTTACATATACAGAGAGAGATTCACATACTGAGAGAGAGAGATTTACATTCCCAGAGAGAGATATATCTATTTAGATAGATCAAAGTAACTTACTCAAGAGAGAGATCAGCTTTTGCTTCTTCCTGAAACTTGCTCCAGAAGTCTTTCTTCTAGAGGAGAAGATATCTTCTGGATTTCTGCCATTGAAGAGAATTGAAGGAAAAAAATCAGCAGTAGAAGGATGAGAGGGAAAAAACAGACGCTATGAAACTTTTAAGATTGGCTCTGGTTTTCTAACAAACAATTCGAAATAGATATTTTTGAAAACTTGGAGCAGACTAAAAATCACCTACATATGCTACCTACGGAATGCTACAGTAGACCAGCAATGACAATGTTTGAATCGGCCTTGAGATGATTACCTGCCCAAGAGGCCTACTGTAGACCCATTAAACCGCCCCAGCTGCCCAAGATTATACCGATCGAGCTGTGGCCCATCTCTCGTCCCAAGAGTAAACCCGATCGAGAATCTCTCCTCCCAAGCACTAGATCGAGCACTGGCCCATCTCTCCTCCCACGAGTAAACCGATCGAGAAGCACTAGGATCGAACAGTGGCTCATTTCTCCTCCCAAGAGTAAACCGATCCACAATAGCATTCTTGACAATGAAGCTCATGTTCTTGACTCGATCAAGGCCTGCGGTGAAAGATAAGATCTTAACGGTGTACGAGACCCTTTGTGAAAGAGGAGAAATGGATCTGCTTAGTAGATCCGCCGCCGCGACGGTGGTGGATGGAGTGTTTTGAGATCGGGTCTATCAGAGAAAAGATAAGATGAGAGAGAGATAGAGAGTTTAATGTTTTGTAGAAACCCCTAAATTTTGGAAAATGACAGCAAGATGGGCTTAATGGGGTTCTCTAACATATCCATAATTAGCCCTGATGAGCCCATCATCATCTCACACACACTTAATATGACGTCGTTTTAAAGCTTTACTATAATATAGCATGGTTTAGTTCCGGAAAATATTCGGGGCCTATCTTTTCTTTATGTTCACGAGTTTATACTTTCGCCTCTATTTTGCTCGATTTGGGAATGAGTCTCTAGATATATTTTGTTAATTTATTATTGACGAGTTCAACATATGATTTTTATAAGAGAATAGTCGTTGGATTTCAAGTGACAAACAACAAACTAAAACTGGAAATAAATAATTGATCATATATGCATGGTATCATCATACCAAAGACGTGGACAAAACGGGTAATTATTATCTCAAAACTTATAAAACGGTAAGTTGTTGATGATTCCATTATGTAGTAGCCACTACTACCCTCATCAATATACGGTCTAAGTCTAACATAGTTCGGGGTAGACCAAACAATATCAGATGTGGAAATAATTAAAAAAGAATGATATAATACAAGGATTTGTATCTAAATATAAGAAGTTTTTGACAGGGACGAATTGGAGTAATAATGAATAATAAACAGAGAGGTGCAAAAAGTTTCTGCATTGACTTTTATTATAAACTCACAGTGATCTCTCTGCATGCATATGCATTTAATTTAGATAATGGACCACTATCGTAAAGCTGTAGCAAATCCTCTTGCATTTCTGATCTCTTTCTTACGTTTTGTAAGCCTATCTCTTCTTTGTATGGTTAAGTAACTGAAACTTTCTATACCCAAAACAATTTGTATGATGATTCAGAATTTTTAGATGGACAATTCTGAAGCTTGTCTAGATAGAATTGAGGTACAGACAGGTGTGTCTGATTAGCTTACGCTCACTCAGTTTAAAGAGATTCCCTTCAAGCCAGAGGAGCTAGATTAGCAATAGCTGTGGCAGATTTCTCTATCAAACTCAGAGTATTGCAATGAATCCTGAGATCTTTAGCTCAGCAACTGCCTGGAGAAGTTTAGAGAAGCTACGGAGCAACTTCAAAGGCATGTCTCAAGAGCGATGGAGGAGATTCTGATCTTCATCTTGCTTCTGCTGCTTCTTCTGGTCATCTTGAAGCTGTAAAAAAAGCATTGTCTTTGAATGTCCATCTTCTATTGGAATTGAACTGATTCCTTGTCGCTGCTAGGGCCAGCCATTTAGCTGTTTTAGAGGCTCTTATTGTGGCCACATATTTGTTTCAAAGTACACTGTTTGAAGAAGAGAAAAAGATTCTGAATCTACATGTTTGATGAAGACAACTCCTCTGCAGTTACTCTTGAAAGGCCGTCATATGAAAGACAGTTTGATTGTCTTGTAAACACAAATCAACAAGCTTTGTTTCTTGCCCTCGTTGTGTATGCCATTTGAAGCTGATTTTAATTTCTCACTTGTGAAAGCAATGCTGAAAGGGATGATATATAACTTATTAGCAAAGCTGTGTTTATAGTGTATTGAAAAAGACATTTGCCTCAAACCTCCAAATAATATAATTAATTTTAGGGCCCTTAAATACAAAATATCAAAATATCTTTTATGTTGTAGTGGTTAATGTCTCCTCCTAATTTGATATGCACATGAATTCAGCTATTCAAGCTTCACTTCCACTTACAATAGATACTTTTTAAATTAAATTTATATTCTAACTAAAATTTGAATGATTTTAATAATTATTTTTAAGAACAGTTTTCTATTTTTGTTTTTCTATGTTATAAGTTTAATTCTTTCTTAAGTTTTTAAGAATTTATTGTTTGTAGAAGAAAAAGATATATAACATTTATCTAAGAGATTTTTCAAAAACTTAGAATTTATTTATAATTTTTAATATAATTTATATCATTATTGTTAAAATATTATAATATATATGTATTTTTAAAATTTGCCTTAAATAGATCTTCGCACGGCACTGATATTCAAGGTTGGAAAGGAGAACAGATTTGAAGGCAAAGAAAACATGTTTTTGTAAAAATTTTATCTCCCAATCTGGTTCTTACTAAAATATCTTCTTCAAAATCACAAGGTGTTCACGCAAATATCCTTTTTAATTATTGGTGCCAATCCTGTTATTCACCAAAGAACTAAACATATCGAAACGGATTGCCACTTCATTCAGGACGATATACTTAGTGGCAATGTCAAGACTTCACATTAACATATCTCTACCAATGCACACAGCTTGCCGACATCTTTACTAAAGCCTTAAATGCGTTATAGGAACTCAAATTGTTTACCTACAAGTTAGGCATTACTGATCTCTGCCACTCTCTATGCTACAACTTGACGAGGATAATTTTGGAATAATGTCTTTTTTTTTTTGACAGCCAATTTTGGAATAATGTCTATGATACAATATCTTTCTCATTTACTCTCGACTAGTTTCTTCGCGTCCAAGTAATTTGTTCTTATTTGCTCTTTCCGTTTAGGAAATTGGTTAATGTAGTTGGCATATATTACTCATTTTTTTTTTTTGGTAACATAAGCATATATTACTTGTACACATTGTTCAAAGTAAAATACAGAGAAAATTTCTTCCTCTTTGTCTCAAATCCTGTGTCAAATTAGAAGAGACCCCATAACTATCTATATAATTGTATTCTCCCTCCCCACCACAAATAATATTTGCAAATTTGGTACGGAACAAACTTTAGTGGTCCGAAAAAATCAGTCAAAGCGAAGAGAACGCAAAGCTGTTAAACACGTGTCATAACATCAATACGTGTCCAAAATTCTTGCTGCTAGCTGTCCTTGGTGGCTCTATAAGTTTGCAACGTAGAGAGATGACAAAAAAGAAGTGAAACATTCGACGAGAAAACATTTTCGCAAGAGAAATTATAAAGAAGAAGAAGAAGTGATTGTTACTTTGATTGACAAACATGGCGGCTATGCAACTAACGAGATCAGCTTTTTTCGGTCTTTTCAAGGCTTTCCCTAAAAGCCGAGCTCCTCCAAGAACTCTTGCGGTGGTGAGTGGTCGGAAAAGCTCTCGTGTCTTTTTTGCCTCGTCGGTTAACCATTCTCAGGTAATTTAATTATGCAACATAACTGGTTTTTAAGCGTATGTGTAAAATTCATGAACCAGATTCCGATTTTCAAAAACTATTTTACTAACGTAAAATTTTTATCTTATTTTATGTAAATTGTAGTGAGTAATATTTCTATTAATATTTCGTATGTAAATTGGAATTTCAGAAAACAAATCTATAAGAATTTCTGAGACAATTTATCTTTGATATAAGATCTACACAAAAAATCTAATACTTTGAAAAGCTGGTATTAGTCTATTAGATTAACGTGTGTGACAAGTAGTCAAGTGGAAGTTAAAACTTTTACGAGTGATCAGAAGTTAGGATTTTTTTTTTTTTTGTTACAGTATCAAACAAGTCTTTAATATAAGATTTACACAAGACTATAGTTTGAGAAACTTGGAGATATATCAAGCTGGTATTAGGTTAACGTGTGTGACAATAAATCAAGTGGAATTTTAAACCTAGCTTAAAGAATGAGCAATGATTCTTTTTTCTCAGGGAAGAAATGATCCGATAGAGAATGCAAGAGATTCAAGGGCTGATTTGGCTTATGAGTCTAAGAAATGGAGAGAAGAATCTGGATACTCAGAGGCAGGCAAAGAGAATGCTAAAGACAAAGCTTATGATATGAAAGAGAAGACGAAAGACTATGCAGAACAAACTAAGGATAAAGTGAATGAAGGAGCGAGCAGAGCAGCTGACAAAGCTTACGAGACAAAAGAGAGTGCTAAGGACAAAGCTTATGATGTAAAAGAGAAGACGAAAAATTATGCTGAGCAAACTAAGGATAAAGTAAACGAAGGAGCGAGCAAAGCAGCTGATAAAGCCTACGAGACGAAAGAGAAGGCAAAGGAAAAAGCTTATGATGTGAAAGAGAAGACAAAAGATTATGCAGAACAAGCAAAGGATAAAGTGAACGAAGGAGCGAGCAGAGCAGCTGACAAAGCGTATGAGACGAAAGAGAAAGCCAAGGACAAAGCGTATGATGTGAAAGAGAAGACAAAAGATTATGCGAAAGAGACTAAGGATAAGGTGAATGAAGGTGCAAATAGAGCCGCAGATAAAGCGGAAGAGACTAAAGACAGAGCCAAGGAATATCCAGGGGACTCAAAGGAGAGAGCTGATGATATGGCTCATGGGCTTAAGGAAAAGGTTCAAGATGTTGGGGAGAAGACTATGGAGACTGTGAAAGATGCATGGGAGACTGCAAAGAGCACGGCTCAGAAAGTGACTGAGGCGGTGGTTGGGTCCGGTGAGGAGGCAGATAAGGCCCGGGATGATGTTGATAAAGGCTTGGAAGATTTGTCGAAAAAGGCAAAGGAAAATCGGAGAGACGATGATGATTTCAAGAGGTTCTAAGTTCACTAAGCATCTGTGTTGTTTTTAACTAAGTCAAAAGAGTTGCTCTCTGTTTGTTATAATGTTTTGTTTCAGAACTTTGATAGCATGGTTTTTAAACTTTTTACAGTCACTCTTCTAGGTTTTGAGATTGATCTGTAAAGAGACGATCATGTGAATCGTCAAAGTCTAAATCTTACGCTTTTTATTTTATTTTATACGAGATTAATCTTTAGTATAAATGATCATGGTCACAAAAAAATAAGTAAATATTTGACTGGTTTCTTCGTGCCCAAGTAAAAGGCCTTTATGTGGTATCGTCTCTGTAAAGCTCTGTCTCCTCTGTTTTGCTCGAATTGAGTCTTTTGTTCTCTATCTCCAAATTAGATTCTCATTTGATTTAGCGTTATACGTATATTTTATTTCTCTTACCCTTTGTTTAATATTTAATATACATTTCTCTAAAGATAGAGGGTAATGTTTTCAGAAGATTGAGAGCTTACTGATTAAGTTGAGAGAGGAAAATTGTGTTTCTGACCCCAGGATCAAAATATTTAATTGAAAAAGCAGGCTTTAGTGCGTTTAGACGAGAATTTAAAGCGAAAATTTTACATTCTTGAAAGCTTCAATCTTATCTCCAAAGGAAACGGACAAAGTTTTGCAAGAGACTAGCTCCGAAGTCCCAAATTTGCTCTCTGAACTGATCGGTCACGTGTCCAAAGTTATAATGGTTAGTTAAACCGGTCATACCGATTTGGTTTTGATTTGGATACCGGTTTTCTCGTTTCAATTCTTGCAAGAAAGCTATCAACAAAAAAGATTTGTTAAGGTTCACTTCTCATAATTTAACATTTCAATAAACAAAAGAGATGAGCTGAATCTCCTAAACCGGATCAATTCAAACCGAACCGATCGTGTTATGTATTTAAAGGAGGGACAATTAAAGAAGATCTCTCTAAGCAAAATAGAAAATGGGTATACTTGAAAACCTGTGGGACGACGTCGTGGCTGGTCCTCAACCTGAAGCCCGTGGCCGTGGCCATCTCCGGCGAATCTCCACCGGCTTGACCAGCTTGGACAATACGAAAGGTAAACCGAAATATTTCAGATTTGAGAATGACATTATAGGTTTAAATAGTAAACATTAAGAGGAATTAACAGAAACATGTGAATTTAATAAGGATGATAGATGAATAATTTTGTTCCGACTATAGTAGAAGATCATTTATTAAAAATTTGTTAACAATTCCCTTTTTATTTTCTAGCGGAATGTGTTAAAAAAAAAATCAGAGTAATGCACAATTCTACCATATGTACAACCCTTTGCATGTATATTGTTCTCTAATCGGAATTTTACATGTGGTTCTTAGGAACAACGGTGGGAGGATCGGGGTCTCTTCCGGCGAGTCCGGCTACTCCGGTGACACCAGGATCTGGCCGGAAAGTGGATGTGTGGAGGAGTGTGTTTCATCCGGCAAGTAATGTGACCACAAGGGAGATTGGTGCTAATGTCTTTGACAAACCTTCTCATCCTAATTCTCCCACGGTTTATGACTGGTAACTAATTACATCAACCTTTTTTCATATTTAAATTCAATTTGTTAGTGATCTTGATTATTGTACAAGCAAGAAATAAGTAATATATACAGTTTTGTAGGAGTGGATAGTTCGATTTACGGTTGGTTTCGGTTTCATGGCTTTATCAAAATTGAAACCAATAAAAACCATTTGTATTTTGGTTTGAGTTCGATTCGGTTTGATAATACATTTTTATAATGGTAAGTTTAAGGTTTGATAATAGTTTTGGACTTTTTGGTTATTATTATTGTTGCATGCAGGATGTACAGCAGCGAGAGCAGGAGCAAACACCGTTGAAGTGCACTGTTATCAACGGACCTTCAAATTAAATAAATCAAGATATCATGAAATTAATTAAGGCTTTGATTGGCAAAAAAAACTTTTAAAACTGTAAGGGCTTTAGAGAAAATTAAAGTGTGGTTGTTTTTTCTTTCAAGATGATTAATAATCAATTGGGGGGACCGTATGGTTGGTGCTTAAATAAATTATTAAGGCTTTTAAGTTTCTCTTGCGTTGCATGTTGTTGTCTCTCCTTTTTTTCAACATAAAAATCAAAACACAAAATGTCAAGTCAATCAGAAGCATTATTACAAATATATTTGACATGAATTTTTTTGGTATAATTATTCCTTGATTCAAGTTCCTATTTTCTTAATTTGAAGATATTAAAAAAGTCTCAAGTTTGAAAAACTAGTTCTTAATTACGAAAAAGATGTTATCCAATTTGTCAAGAATATTTATAACATAAAAAATTTTCATTTTTTTCTTTGCAATTTGAATAGACACTTATACTTATTCATCAAAAGAGTATGTAACATTTTAAATCGTTCAAAAATTTTAAACGTACTTGACTTCCTTTGTATCTTTGGTGGGAGAAAGTTCTAAATATCTATAGAAGATTACTTAACATCATTTTGTGTTCTTGAATACTTAACATCATTTTGTGTTCTTGTAAAGAATAGATACAACATCATATCCCAGCTTGAATTTCCAAGAAAACAACAATTTATTGACTAGGTTGTAGAATATTTATACCCGCCTAGATAGGGAAAGAATCCAGAAATTTATCTAGTATGAGATACATACATGTTTTTCTATATAATTAATACTTAAGACTAAATGCATTTATATAGGTTTAACATTGGTTACTTATGAAACAAGATATTAGGAAGGGACACATGCCATACCCTTAAAGCCTACTTGAAAGAAGCGTCGGCCTAACAAACGTTGTTAGTTCATAAGCCTAGTTAATGTGTAAATAGAGTGAATCAAGGCGAATAAGACCAACAATGAACAAGGTATGCCAAAATATAAAGCAAATATTAGAAAAATATGCAAGTGGAGGTGAATGAGTATGTTCGAAAATTTTAACCGAGCCAAGCAAACCAAACCAATGCGATCCAATTTTTTTGGTTTTGGTTTCTGTAAACCGAAGGTCTGAATCTATTGACAACTTTCAAAATTGGATTGATAATAGATTTTTTTTTCCAAACGGACTTATATCAAAATATACCGGATTATACTAAAAATTACAAAAATTATCCTATTTTAATCGAAATTCAACACCAAAACTAGATAGTTTGGTTAATTCAGTAAAAAACTTTGGAAAATCGGATGATCCAAAAACTGAATCAAACTGAACCATATTTCACCAGAATTTTCATTAACTAAATTTAAAAGTAAAATCGAAATAACCGAAGTCTAATATAACAGACGTGGCTAATGCATAGTTGCATACTCCAGATGCAAGTGAGGCCGTACCCAAGCCCAAACCGAAGCATATCTACAGTAAAGCTGTTTATTGAGCAAAGTATAAAATGTTTTTTTAACCCTGATTTATTATTCTATTATAAATTATGAAAACTATCATTTTTCTTTTCTTAAGAATTGATTTTTAAAAATATGGAAACTCATATTCTCATTTAATAAAAAGGGAAATAAAATGAGTAAAAGTTAAAAACCAAATTAAACTATGGAAACAAAAAGTCAATTAAACAATTTGACTAATTTTAACTCATATCCATCAAAAACAAAAAAAGAAAAGAAAAGAAAATGTAATCTAATTTAGCCCAAGAAAATAAATGAGAGAGAGACCTCTCTCCGTTGACGGAGGCGGCTGTGTTAGACACTACTAGCTGTTTGCATAGACACCAATCACACGTCTATACATATATATACATACAAATATATCTATACATTGTTTATAAACACCTCTCTCTCTCTCTCTCTCTTGCTCTCTCTGTCTCTCTCTGTGTCGATGCAGTGTTTCTTCGGTCAAATGATACCAATCTGAAACAAAGAAAAAATCCAATCTGCTTTTTTTGCGTACACCTTTCTCCATCTCTCTAATTCCATAAAGTCTTTTCTTTTACATCGATCATCAATCATCATCATCATCTCCACTTGCTCTGGAAAATTCTCCAAGGTCAAGTTCCAATTCCGTCTTCTTGGGTTTTGGGTTTGGAGTTTTTCTCTTTGGATTTGAGTTCAAATTCTTCGAATCTGACAACAGATTCTTTGTTTCTCTGCTCTCTGGTTTTTGAAGGGTTTTGCTTTGACTCTGATGGTGAAATTGGAGTTGTGTTTGCTATGGATGAATTAGGGTTCTAAAGTGAATGAATTGGGGTTGATTCTCTTCTCTTTCACAACTCATGGGTTGCATAATCTCTAAGAAGAAGTCTCCAAAGAAAACCCATCACCGTAAAGAATCATCATCATCAGAGAAGCGTTCCTCGAGGATCAATTCTTCAAGGATCGATGATTCGAGCCAAACCAAAGACGAGCAAGACCGGAAAGTCCGGTTAATCGAATCCGAAAAGTTCAATTCCAGTAGATTCTCCGAGAAACACCCGGAGATTTCAGAGATTGGTGATACAGACGAAGAAGAAGAAGATGAAGTCACTACTCGACCTGAGGAATTGAAGAGACAGCCTAGTACTGTCGTTGTTCGTCCGAAGGAGGAAGCACAAGCCGCTACAGAGTGGCCTGCTTGGCTAGTCTCAGTGGCTGGTGAAGCACTCGTTGGTTGGTCTCCACGACGTGCTAGTACCTTTGAGAAATTGGAGAAAGTAAGTTTTGAAAAGTTTTTGCCTTTTTTACAATTTGATGATGAAACTCGTTGTAATGAGTGTTTCCTTCTTGTGTGTGATGTAGATTGGACAAGGTACGTATAGCAGTGTGTACAAGGCTCGTGATCTTGTGAACAACAAGATCGTTGCACTTAAACGAGTCCGGTTTGATCTTAGCGATTTAGAGAGTGTTAAGTTTATGGCTAGAGAGATCATAGTAATGAGGAGGCTTGATCATCCTAATGTGCTTAAATTAGAAGGCTTGATCACTGCCTCTGTTTCGTCTTCTCTTTACTTGGTTTTCGAGTACATGGATCATGATCTCGTCGGGCTTGCTTCAATACCCGGTATCAAGTTCTCTGAGCCTCAGGTACTACTCTTTTACACTCGCTACCATTTTTCCATAGTGTATCAAAAACTCAACTTGTTCTTTCTTGCTGCTTTTAGGTTAAATGTTACATGAAACAGCTTCTAAGCGGGCTTGATCATTGTCACAGTCGAGGTGTTCTGCATCGTGATATAAAAGGATCGAATCTTCTGATTGATAGTAATGGAATCTTGAAGATTGCAGATTTCGGGTTAGCTACGTTTTTCGACCCACAAAACTGCGTTCCTTTGACTAGCCGTGTTGTGACTCTTTGGTATCGACCACCAGAGCTTCTTCTTGGAGCTTGTCATTATGGTGTTGGTGTTGATTTGTGGAGCACAGGGTGTATCTTAGGCGAGTTATATTCCGGTAAACCGATCTTGCCAGGGAAAACCGAGGTACTGTATATACACTCTTGAACTCATCATCCTTTAAGCTAAAGAAACCTGACTTATAAGTTATTCTTTTTCTAGGTAGAGCAATTGCATAAGATCTTTAAGCTATGTGGTTCACCAACAGAAGATTACTGGAGGAAACTGAAGCTACCACCTTCAGCTGCGTTTAGACCTGCGCTTCCTTATGGACGACGTGTAGCAGAGATGTTTAAGGATTTGCCAACGAATGTTCTTTCGCTTTTGGAGGCTTTACTCTCTATAGATCCTGATCGGAGAGGCTCTGCAGCTAGAGCTCTTGATAGCGAGGTGCTGCTTTAAACTTATCTTTGATGTGGTTTTGTGTTTTGTCATCATTCAAGCATTGTGATTGATGATAACACATAGTTATTGTGGTGGAGCAGTATTTCAGAACAGAGCCGTTTGCTTGTGATCCATCTTCTCTACCAAAATATCCTCCAAGCAAAGAGATTGATGCTAAAATCCGAGATGATGCGAAAAGGCAACGAACCACTCAGGAGAAGCAAGACTCTCAGACAAGAAGATCACACGAAAGAAAACTTATCCCGCCGGTTAAAGCTAATCAATCAGTCACAACGGCTATGGAGGTAATAGAAAGGCTTGATCTGCTATGGTTCGGTGTTGTTGCCTCTGATCAATCAGAATCTTTAAACTAAAACAATAAAACAAAACAAAAACTTGTTGGCTAATACAGAATCCTTATCTAAGAACCTGTGTGGCGGGTAATTCAACAAGACAGATGCAGATTACAAAGGACATGACCAGCAACAATCCAACGAGTGGTGGTGGAAGAGTCTCTCACTCTGGTCCGATGATGAACAATAATCGGAATCAAAGTCGGTTAACATACGTGAAGGAAAATGCAGCTCCTAGAAGACCTTCGTACAGAGCAAACTCAGCAGGACAAAACGGTTATGCTACAAATGTAGACTCAGATAATAAACCGATCATGAATCAGCAAACGAAGGATTTGAGAGCATTCAACAGAGCTGATACTATGGATTACAGTAAGAGACAAATCAAAACCCCAAATGATTCATCATGGGTAAGTGTTTTTCTCAAAGATTCTTTTTTTTTTCATTCCTTCCTTTTTCAGACAAGAAACTGTCTTTTTACTTTCTCTGTTTTGTTTGCATACAGTATGATTCTGGAGATAACAAAATGTACATGTCGGGTCCATTGCTGGCTCAGCCAAGTAAAGTGGATCAGATGCTGGAAGAACATGATCGGCAGCTTCAAGAATTCACCAGACAGAAGGCAAAACAATCCAGACACTAAACTGAATCCCTTTGCTTATTTATTTTGCTGGGAAGCTTTTATCGGAGGTAAAGAAAAACAGAGAACCAGTTTGAGTCTTGTTGTATCAAAGAAGAGTCTGATGGGAGCTTTATCTGGTTCTCAGATTTTGAAATATATGTAATAGAGATTAAATGGATTGGTTGGCTTGTAAGAAGCTCAGCTCTGTGATTACAAAGATGTGTATAACATTTATACAGACTAATCATCATCATTGATGAAAACATCATTGTGTACATACATGTATGTACATTTCTTCTTATATTATAGAGATGTGTATATGCATACATATATGTCATAATTCACTATTTTTGATGTTCTCCTTTCAAAATTTCTGATTACATTCTTTTAAATTACAAACTTAGATTCAGATTCTATGATTTCTTTCATAAGAAGTTCGAAACGTTATTAACATAGCTTGTTAAAGATTTGAAAAACAAAAAATGATTTGGAGAATCAGAATAAGAAGTCTTTCTCATACGCAGAAACTGCGTCAGAAGGTGTCCTAAGATATTTTCTGATTTATCATCATATTTCTCCAAGATCTGATCTTTACAAAAATAAACTGAATTTGAAATTTGAAGGAACTTTTTCTAGCAAAATTGAAAATCAAACCCGAAAATTGGAAATTGGAAAAGATAAAAGACGATGAAGAATCAGAAAGAACGTAGCGAGTTGAAAATTTTATCGATCAGTTGAATCTTAAGAATCATCACACATCGACAACTTTCATCACATTCTTCAGCCAAAATCGAATAAAGCAAAAGTAATTCGCGAAAACGGAGTAATGCGAAAGAAGAAGAATTGAGAAACGAGAAGAAGTAATCGGAGGAAATTGAAGATTTGTTTTGTTACCCTAAATTCTCTGTTTTTAGTAGAGCGGAAGATAAGCTTATTTATAAGAGATTGGATGAAACCCTAAAAGTCTCTGTTTTACTCAAGACTCAAAATCTTAAACACTGTTTGGATACAAGCGTAAATTAAGATTCGAGACTGATTGGACACGAAGTAGTCAACTAACCGGATCCATGTTTTTTTTTCCATTCCTTTTCGTTAGACTTAGAGTCTTAATAGACCCAATTTAGGCCCATTTTTTTTTGTTTTTTTTCGGTTATTGGAAAATATTTTACAAAAGAACATCAAAAAATCCAAGAGATGAACACAGATTTTCTTATTAGTTCTATCATATTTTTTTTTAACAGTAATTCTAGCTTCTTTAGCTAGTTGATCAGCTGCCATATATGCTTTTCTACCAATATATCAAAACTTGTACGATTCCTTGGCTAGCTTGAGTACCATTCTTTTGTTTATGGGTGGTAGATAGATTTTAAAAGAACTTAAAAGAAAAATAGATTGTATTTGTATTGGTTTAAGAGTCTCTATATTATTATTTGAGTAAATATTTATAGAAATAAATCTTAATTTGTAAGATATTACAAAATATTTCTAGATGAAATGGAATTGTATTTGCACGCAATATCTTATCCAATACCATGCCACAATGTTTTGGCTCAAGGTAAGTTGTTTACTTGCATCTTGTCTTGAGCAAGAAACATTTTATACCTTTGTTGTTCCAATATGTTGATAGGTGAACTGAAATCAATATCTCCGAAAACCAGTAGTATATTTCTCGGTGGACCATTGGTGGTCACCAACTTCAGCATTTGCTGGATTATTATGTGATCCACGACATCAAATAATCTTTCATACTCTACCTTTGGTAAACTTGGGTCAAGAGGAAGATCACATGTAAAGCAACTCCTGGTTCGCTTTGGAGCATCAATCAGTTTCCAGTCGTCCCTTACAAGTTTCCGCCTATTCTTTGCAATAAATGACAGATTTAAGTTTCCAATAGCAAATTTTTGATGAGCAAGCCGGTATTGTGGGTTGATAGTTTGCAGGCAGGTGTCGATAGCCACATAAAGTTTTGCCATGAGAAATTTAGGGTCTTCGGCCTTCAAATTTTCTAAGTTCCAAAATATGTAAAAATCATGATATGGATCCAGATGGCGGTTTCTGATGGCCATGGATGGCTTTCCAGTAGCCATGACGGATTTTCCAGCGGCAACTTTGTAAATTTATATATATTTCAATGGTTATTACTATGAATTAAATAGTATTAGATTCTAAATATCAAATAAAACAATTCTATAGTTATGCTGTTTAGAAGAAAATAAAAGTACTTGTTTCCGGTTCATAGTTAAACACAATCCGATTTTTAAAACGCTGACTATTAATTAGTAAAATCCAATATTATTAGTTTAAAAATTTTTCAATTCTCTTGTTACTGAAAATTTTTATTGTGTTTGAGCTTTTATTGAAATCTAGTGTTAATGGAACATGAATTCTTCACAAATTTTGCACAAAAAATAGTTTCTCACAGTTTTAGCTTTGGATTCTTAAGTTTTTATACTAATTTTTTACTAATTTTTTAATAATAAAATCTCTTTCCAACTTTGGTAAATCTCTCTGCATTACAATCAATCAACTTAAATCTAACTCTCACTAAACCAATTTTATGTGGACACAAATATGTTGATTTAGATCATTAAACAATACAAAATGATGAACACATGAACACAAGAAAATATTTTATGTGGACTGTGGAGTGGACACAAAGTATGCTGCTCTCAGGTTGCCTCTTTTTTTCACTTATATATAGAGACTTGTTAAGACTTCAAATCAAATAAAAGAATACTTTCTAAACAAAATAGAAAATGGGAAAGTGGAAGAAGTTGGTTCCCAAAAAATTGGATGACATCTTCTTATTGACTCAACAGAAATTCAAAGACGCAAGCAAATGAGAAGATAACTGTTGGTGTTGGATTTAGCCAAATCCGGCCCACGTTTTAAACAAATCATCGCACAAGCGTCTATGGGCTTTAAGGCCCGCAAACTTAACCAAAAGAGGATCTCGCAAGGATATTCGGTAGGACGCAGCAAGCTACGAAGATAAGGAAGAGTGGATAAGAGAAGATCCTGAAGATCTCGGAAAGGAGGAGATCGAGGCATCCCGGAAATCTCGTAGTAGTTCGCAACGACCTACCTAGTATAAATAGTACATTGTTTCCATGTAAAAGATCATCTAATTTTCAGCTATAAACTCCTTTGTAAACTCATTATTTTTTATCAATACAATCCAATTCGTCGAGCTTTGTCTTTTATTTTACATCAGTCTCTGTCAGAATTCTTGCCCATCATCTTCTTCACTAAACCAAACACTAAATCTCTGAGTGTGGATTTTAGGATCCACATTTTGGCGCCGTCTGTGGGGAAGAAACAAATAAATTCTTACACCTGAGACAGATCTCAAAGACAAGTAAGAATGAAATGGATCCAAAAAATACCGAAACATCTGGTCCAAAGACAAGCTCTGGCCCCGCGCTAAACCCCAGCACATCGGCTCTCCGACTTGGAGATGTCGAAATCACTGGAGCGCAGAGCTCACCTCGCCAAAAGCAAACAGGTGAATCGAGCATCGTAAATCCGACACCCAGCTCGACTCACACTGCTACCACAAGCGTGACACGACCTGGCGGAACAACCGCGGTGTCTCGCTCGGATCCCAGACCGCCAATACACACGTACTCGCGGACCTGGACAAGATCTGGAACCTCCCAGGCCGGATCCACCAGCTCGGACCTAACCGAACCAGCCCGGACTGGATCGTCCCAAACGATAACCGGAGATGACCTGGCAGAATTTCGGAGGATGTTAGCCTTCTTAGCCGAGCAAGCCCGCGAACAACGGGCTATCCTCGTGCAAAACGAGAAGGAAATAGCCAACATCCGAAAGGAGCGGGCACAGCCAGCTCCAACCGATGATGAGGACCCGGATGATCTATCTGAAGAGGAAGATCTGAATCCGACACCAAGTCCACTCCCAACAACTCGCTTGGAGTTCGAACACCTCGCACGTGGCCATCCGACCACACAGTTCGTTACTCCACCACGGAGCAACAACGCTCCTTTGTTCAGCTATGTGACCAACCACCTGTCTGTGTTCGGATCCGGACAAGCAGAGCGCGAAACCCCGGCAGCCGACAATCGCCACGACCCGCTATTAACACCACCACTCTTCCGTGGATCACACGGTCGTAGTACGAACCGTGCTAACCCGCCTACAGACAGGCGATCCAACGAAGAAGGAGCTGCTGACGACACTTTCCAAACCGGAAGTCAGCAACAAGGGAACGCGCGCAATAAGAAGCGCGGAGGATCCTCCAAAGATCATAGACCCGCGATCTATAAACAACTTCGACGCGCTCCAGCGATACATCGAAGCAAACAACGCCGAGCTAAAACGCATGTACACCGCAGTACATAAAGCAACAAGCGCGGCTCCAGACATAGATCGCGTGTTGGACGAAACCAGAAGGACTCCCTTCACTGATCGCATAGCTAACGCTAAGATCAAAGACACCGGGAAAATGCGATTCCCAGAATATAATGGAACGGCAGATCCCTTAGCTCACCTCCGAGCTTTTAGGCTCTCCGTAGCCCGAGCACATCTCAATGACGAAGAAAAAGAAGTAGGCTACTGCCGTCTCTTTGCCGAAAACTTAGTCGGATCCGCCCTAGAGTGGTTCGCCGGACTAGAGGAAGGGTCCATACAACTTCCAAGAGCTCGGCTCAGTCTTCCTCAAACACTACTCAGTGTTTATAACCTCCAAGGCCACAGAGGCCGACCTCTGGACATGCAGACAGAACCACCAAGAGCCCCTGCGGGCTTACTTGGCCAGGTTTAAAGAAATTAAGTCCAGGATAACCGATTTGAACGAGGGAGTAGCACTCTCTGCGCTCAAACATGGATTATGGTTCGACTCACCCTTCAGACATGAACTATCGGTTCGTTGTCCAGAAACAATAGACGACGCGCTCCATAGAGCCCCAAGCTTTGCCCAGTACGAGGAGGAACAAAACATCCTCCAAGAACAGTACGAGGCAGGCTTATTAGTACCTAGCTCCGCCACAACCAAAAAGGCAGCCAAAAAGGAGCCCGGTGGTAAAGGGATACACACTTTCACAATCGACAGCTCGTCAAAAAAAGAGTCGAAAAAAGAGAAAAATTCAACCTATGAAGCGAACAAATTCTGCACTCATCACAATAAGAAGGGGCATTCTACAGAAGAATACCGCACAGTCTTAGCCGAAAAGGCTAAACTCGCCGCGAAGACCGCGGAACAAGAAGGGGAGCCCGCAGGGAAAAACGAGGAGCCAGAAAACTCAAAAACTTCAAGTAAGAAAAGAGATCGAGCTCCCACAGATGAAAATCCAAGCTCTCCTCCTGCGGGCCCTAAAAAGAGAATAGATCTCATATTCAGGGGAATAACTCGGTGCGGAGGGTCCATGAAGTCGGTGATCTCACCTCCACCCGCTCCCAAAAAGGATGCAAAACCGCAAACTAACAACCAGCTTGTGGAAGCTCGCAAGTCCGCAAAACCAGAACTTCCCAAATTTCAGGGAATCCTGGAACTCTTCGAGCGACCTAAGCCTAAACGAATAAATTTCATATCGGGAGGCTCCAAACACTGTCGAAATTCAGTAAATTCGATAAAAGCCTACCAAAGAAGGGTCGAGACCAATATGCGGGAGCGCGCTCCCCTACAAGGTCCCAACCACAAAGTAGTTTTCCTGGAAAGTGAAACACTCGATCTAGACAAACCACTCGACGACGCTCTAGTAGTTCGTCTAGACGTAGGGGGGTGTGAGCTATCCAGGATTATGATCGATACCGGGAGCTCGGTCGATGTGTTATTTTATAACGCGTACAAACAAATGGGTTTCGGTGACGACATACTCTGCGGCACCAAATCGCCGCTAACTGGCTTCGCAGGCGAAACCACCTATTCGATGGGCACTATCACGCTCCTGGTAGTAGCCGGCGGAGTCCTACAACTAACAGTATTCGAGGTTGTAGACCGCTCCGCTCCCTACAATGCCATTTTGGGGAGGCCATGGCTCTATAATATGAGAGCAATACCCTCCACATACTATCAATGCGTGAAATTCCCAACCGCCGAGGGAGTCAAGACAGTCCACGGAAGCCAACGGGCTTCCAGAATTTGCTACATGACAGGACACAAGCAGATCGAACAGTCCCCTTTGTAGCAACTACAGAAACAAGAAGAGCTCGCCAAGCAGCGAGCAAAACGGGGAAACGACCCCACAACTCGCGGTCCACGCAAGGACCTCGTCGTCCCAATCTGCATTGACGAAAAACACCCTGACCGAGAAGTCAACATCGGATCGGAGCTCTCGAGTTCTGTCCGCGACGAGCTCGTAAAATTCCTCAAGGAGAATATTGCAACCTTCGCATGGTCCATAGAGGACATGCCTGGGATTGACCTGCAAATAACTTCCCACGAACTGAACGTCAACCCGACCTTCAAACCCGTCAAACAAAAACGCCGCAAGCTCGGCCCAGACCGAGCCAAAGCAGTAAACGACGAGGTGGACCGGCTACTAAAAGTTGGCTCAATAAGGGAAGTTAAGTACCCAGATTGGCTAGCCAATCCAGTTGTGGTTAAAAAGAAAAACGGAAAATGGAGAGTCTGTGTAGACTTCACCGACCTAAACAAAGCATGTCCGAAGGACAGCTTCCCACTCCCTCACATAGATCGATTGGTAGAAGCTACAGCAGGACACGAACTGTTGTCCTTCATGGATGCTTTCTCAGGGTACAACCAAATACTCATGAACCCTGAAGATCAGGAAAAGACTGCGTTTATAACAGACCGTGGCACATATTGCTACAAAGTAATGCCATTCGGCCTAAAGAATGCGGGAGCTACTTACCAGCGCCTAGTCAAAAAATGTTTGCTAAACAGCTCGGTAAGACCATGGAAGTCTATATCGACGACATGCTCGTTAAATCTTCGAAAGAAGAAGACCATGTTGCACAGCTCAAAGAGTGCTTCGCAATACTAAATCAGTACGGAATGAAACTCAATCCGACCAAATGCTCGTTCGGAGTACCATCTGGAGAATTCCTAGGTTACATCGTAACCGAAAGAGGAATAGAAGCAAATCCTAAACAGATTGCAACCTTCCTCGAAATGCTATCCCCCAAAACCACGAGGGAGGTCCAAAGATTAACAGGGCGAATAGCAGCCCTTAACCGTTTTATTTCGAGGTCAACTGACAAATGCTTACCCTTTTACCAACTACTAAAAGGGAACAAAAAGTTCCAATGGAACGATGAGTGTGAAACAGCGTTCAAACAACTCAAGGCATACTTGAGTGAACCGCCCATACTAGCCAAGCCAGTCGAAGGAGAGCCTTTGTATCTCTACGTAGCGGTATCTCCAGCCGCAGTAAGCGGCGTGCTCGTTCGAGAAGAACAGAACGAGCAGAAACCCATCTACTATGTAAGCAAAATGCTAGTAGACGCCGAAACAAGGTACCATGCTATGGAAAAACTGGCTCTAGCGGTCGTAATGTCCGCCAGAAAGTTACGACCATATTGTCAGTCACATTCCATAGTAGTGATGACCTCCCAACCCCTTCGCACTATATTGCACAGTCCGAGCCAATCCGGACGGCTTGCGAAGTGGGCTATCGAGCTAAGCGAATATGATATAGATTACAAAATCCGGACCTGCGCGAAAGCCCAAGTCTTAGCGGACTTCGCATCGAGCTTACAACAGATCCCGACGATGCATCACCGTCTAACCAGAAGTGGACACTCCACATAGATGGAGCGTCATCAAAACAAGGATCAGGAGTTGAAATCAAACTGGTTTCCCCAAAAAATGAAGTCCTCGAACAGTCTTTCAGACTAGGGTTCCAGGCCTCCAACAATGAGGCCGAGTACGAAGCCCTCATAGCCGGTCTCAGGCTAGCCCTCGGGATCGAAAATCGAGAAATAAGCGCATTCAGCGACTCTCAGCTCGTAACCAGCCAATTTCATGGCGACTACGTAGCAAAAGACGAACGGTTGGAAGCATACTTAAACATCGTACGCCAAATAGCAAATCAGTTTAGCTCGTTCGAGCTGACCAAAATTCCTCGGGGGGAAAATACCTCCGCCGACGCCTTGGCAGCCCTAGCATCCACCTCTGACCCAATGGTCAAGAGGGTGATTCCCGTAGAAGGAATCGAAAAACCAAGCATCGACCTAGCTCCCAAGGTAGTCAACGTAGACCAGGGACAGGAGCCACGACTAACCAGCCCGACAACTCGATCAGTGCACCGCCCGATCCCGAGAACCAGTCTGCTCATCCAGAGCCCGAGCCTGAACTGGATGACTGCGAAGAGTTCTTAAACAGACCGGACTGGAGAACTCCTATCATGGAGTATATTCAGAACGGTATAGCTCCCACCGAAAGATGGGCAGCAAGAAAATTAAAAGCTCAAAGTGCTCGATACTGCATAATGGAAGGTAAACTATACAAGCGTAGCTTGATAGAACCTTACCTCTTGTGCGTGCACGGTATCGAGGCCCTAACAATTATGGCTGAAATGCACGAAGGAATGTGCGGAAGCCATTCCGGAGGACAAGCTATGGCAGTCCGCATCAAAAGACAAGGCTATTTTTGGCCCACTATCATTGCAGACTGCGAAAACTATGCCACAAAGTGCGACAAATGTCAAAGACACGCACCAATGATCCATCAACCAGCTGAAAAGCTATCTTCGATATCCGCACCCTACCCATTCATGAGATGGTCAATGGACGTAGTAGGACCACTGGTGGTCTCAGGACGCGCTAGAGTCCGTTTCCTACTCGTCCTAAATGACTACTTCACTAAATGGATAAAGGCTCGAGCTTACCAGCAAATCACCGGATCAGAAGTCGAAAATTTTGTCTGGAAAAACATTGTCTGCAGACACGGCCTCCCTTATGAGATCATAACGGACAACGGGACGAACCTGATCTCAAGAAAATTCACAAGGTTCTGTAACACTTGGAAAATCAAGCTCATATCTTCCACGCCCCGATACCCACAAGGTAACGGACAGGCGGAAGCTGCCAACAAAACAGTCTTAAGTAATCTCAAAAAGAGGCTGGATTCAAAGAAATCTCGGTGGAGCGACGAGCTACCTGGGGTACTTTGGGCGTGTAGGACTACGCCCCATCGAGCTACGGGAGAAACACCTTTCTCTCTAGCCTATGGCATGGAAGCTGTTATCCCGGCTGAAGCATCGGTACCGAGCATCCGTCGGACTTTTTGTCCGGATAACGAAGAACTCAATGAAGAAATGCTAAGAGATCGGCTAGATATGATCAAAGAACAACGAGATCTAGCCCTAGTCCGCATCCAGAATTACCAGCAGGCCGCAGCTCGCTATTACAATTCCGGAGTCAAACACCGGAGCTTCAGTATTGGCGACCTCGTGCTACGAAAGGTATTCGACAACACTAAGAAGCGAGGCGCCGGCAAGCTAGGCACAAACTGGGAAGGCCCGTACAGAGTCACCGAAGTAGTGCGCAACAGCGTATACAAGCTCGCAAACAATAAAACCAGAGTGCCAGATGCAAGACCGTGGAACGTTATGAATCTCAAGCGTTACCATCTCTGAGCATTGACAATAATCGAACTACGTTCAGGCTTGATCCCTTGACGGGGTACGTAGGCAGCTCGACATTGAGTCTAGCCACTATCTCTACATACTCAAATACTTTGTAAAAATGTATGTAACCAAAGTTTTGTGAATAAAAACCCTTGTTCCAAACACTCTCTTTCGATCTCTTCAAACGATCTCACAGCTCGAGGCTCATAGCCCGCTAAGCATCGATTGAGCCGAACAATCTCAGCTTAGTTCGCTGCTAACTTTAGGTAGCTTTCAAACGACCACCAAACGGTCTCATAACTTATTGATTGCGATCTGCTAATAAAAAACAAAACAAAACTACAGCAACCCCGTTGTTCGCAGTAAGTTATCAATAAAATGATCTATTAAAATGATCGTATAGCTCGTAGCTCGCTGAGTAACTTAGCGCTTACAAAATAAAGTTACTACCACAGTTCGTTACTCGCAACCTAACACTATGATGCGATCTCCATAAGCGATCACATAGTAATCACTTCGGCACTATCTAAACAAGAAGCCTTTTCAAATTTTTTTCTAAGTCTCAAAAGATAATCAAGCAAATCGATAACTTAGACGAAATTAAAAAGCAAAAACAAATTCAAAAGCAAGCATACCCTCCAGGCAAAACAACCAAGTGCGGATTAAAACCCTCCCGGGCAATAAGAGTACTGAAAGTGCGAGGAAACAAAAGAAAAAAGCCTTACAGGCAGCTAAGTTCATAAAAAAGAAATAAAGGAGGGGCTAAGGAAAAAGGAGGATCACTCCTTAGGCTCATTCTCGCCGCCCTCCTTCTCCATTGGGATCGCTGAGTCATCTGCCAACTCATCTCCACCTCCAACAGCAGCATTACTTCCAAACTGGTCGAGTCCAAGCGGAACCTGCGACACCGGATCAACCTCTATCGGCCTCACGGACGCCTCCGAAATTTGCGGAAGATCGAGCTTCGCAAGAGAGAAGTCGGACACCTCCGCGTCAGCGTGCTTCTGAGTGAGCTCGGGAATTTTCTCCTCGAGGTGAGCTTTCTCGTCTGGAGCATTGAGAGCTCCGCTGATTAGGTCCTTAATGAGATCCAAGTTGGATTCGACGTCCTGGAGCTCCGCCTCACATGCAGCTTCGACCTTCTTCTTCTCCCACTTATCCTTGAGAGAATGGAAGATCGCCAGATATTTCTCGGCAAATTCCCGCTTCGCTTCCCTAACAGCCCGCCTGACCTTTGCATCGACCTCTCCCTTGAGACCACAAACTTGTTCGGTCAGATCATCAGCACGTCGGCTTGCAGAGTCCACCACCGTCTTCGCAGACCAAAGCTGGGTCTCTAGACGCTTTTCTTTCTCTTCCGCGTTCTTGACCTTCGAAGAGAGGTCGAACACAGTCTTTTTCATCTCCTCGAGCTCGTCGGAGGTAGGCATGGCCAAAGATTTGTCTTCGAGTATGGCAGAATACTCGTTGACAGCCTCGAGAGCCTGATCATAAGAGAGCGTGTTAGCACGAGCACACACCAAGAATAAAAAAAACAAATAAACACGTACCTGGCCGTGAGCTGCCATCATCTTCACATAGGCGGCATGTTCCGCCATATCTCGAACCGGGGGCAGCACGCAACCCGGAGGCTTGAAGTGCCGGAAAAAAAGGCTACCCCCTCTGGATCGTCAGCGATCGGGCACCCTTTGGTATGGTTGAATGTCCAACCATACGGGATCGATCCACCTGACCCGTTCGAGGAGTTCGACCTCCTGTCCGGAGCTGGGTCCTCCACCCTTGGCTTCTTGGGACGTGAAGTCCTCTCAGAATCTCGCGAACTAAGCGAGATAACCCTCGATGTGGGGTCAGCGGGAAGACCGGTGGCCGGAGTCTCGTAAGCCCTAGAGGCTTGCTCAAGTGCGTCGCTCACAGCGCGACGAATCTCACCAGTGCGAACAGCTCCCGAGCTCCCAGCTTGAGCCCGGTTCTTCCTTGCCTTTTCGGCCTCGCGAGCTGATGGCCTCCTCGTCATTTTTCCTTTAGATGCTCTACGGATCAAGGAATGGTGCGAAGTGCTTGAAGAGGTTGCGTCCAGAACTCCCCGACAGCTAGTACCTGAAAACAAAAACGACGGATTATCTAATAGTCTGACAGATCGAAAGTATAGCTCAAGGAATATGAAACGGTTGGACTAACCAATCGGGATCTGGTGAAAGTTGGCCGGACGATTAATGGACGGCGGGTTCAACGGATCAATTTCAGGCTCCGAAATAACGGCTGGCTGCGGGTTATCAGTTCCGAGAGCGCGACGGATCCTCTCCCTTGTGAAGTTGGGCCACGAGCAATCACCGTCCTTCAAAGCAGCGATCAATGGTTTGTCTAGGCCGATGTTCGTCGGAACAACTGCGGAACAAGGAAAAGCAAATAGTCAGCAACGAGCTTACTAACCTAACGAAAAAATCGATTAAGCATCCTAATGCTAACCAACTCTCGGAGCCCAAACAGTGGGCAACCGATCAAAATCGAAAGATCCGACGGAGTGCGCGTTAACCCGGAAGAAGAAGTATTTCTCCTTCCAACGATCATCGCGAGCTGGGATATCTTCGAAAACACTTCGAGTCTTTCGAGGAGATAGGTAGAAAGACCCCGGAAAAGAAGAATTGCTCTTGATAGAGCACATCCTGTGGAGTTGCTCGACTCCGAAGGGGATTCTTGCCTCGGCTGCCCTAACCAGTAACACCAAAGCATGACGGACGAAGTTAGGGTTCATTTGGGGAAACGCCAGCCCCAAATCCGCCAAGATTGTGAGAAGACTCGGAGGGATGGGGAAAGAAAGCCCGCATGCGTAAAAAAACGGAGTGTAGCCGATGCTGTAGCCAGCCCGAACCGTCTTCGGTGTCTCTCCTCTATCCAGGACGACGAGCTCGATTGAAGAAGGAATGTCGTGGATCCGTCGGAAACGATTTAGGTCGTTGGGCGAGACGAACGAAATGGTCGAAATATCTGGATGCTCCATTGCTGAATTTCGGTGAAAGGGAGTTTTCTCGGAAGTTTTGAAACGAAGTCGAAAACGATATTCCTCGAAATAAAGAAAAGAGCTTAAAACAAATAGAGCAGTTAATGAAAAAAGAAGGAGAGAAGTTACCTTGAAGCAGAGTGGGAAGCGTGCAGTTATGATGAGAGGACGTGGGAAGTTGATCTTTATAAAGTAGCACTTATGATCGCTATCGAGATTGACGAAATTCTCGCGAGAATCCTGACCGTTCATCTTAATCTGCGAGCAAGATTTCATTATATCTCATCATGATTTCGTTATATCAGTAAGATTCGAGTACATCGAATCAAAGAAAATCTTAGCCTGGGCGGCTAAAAATATCTCGACCCTCTATTTATGAAAAACTCGATCTGGGTCGTACAGATAAAATCGTGAAGAAGAGGGAAAGCCGAAGCTTTCCAATAATAGTCCGCCCCTTTTAGCTCGCATCTCACTAAATGGGCTGGGGAGCAAATATTGGTGTTGGATTTAGCCAAATCCGGCCCACGTTTTAAACAGATCATCGCACAAGCGTCTATGGGCTTTAAGGCCCGCAAACTTAACCAAAAGAGGATCTCGCAAGGATATTCGGTAGGACGCAGCAAGCTACGAAGATAAGGAAAAGTGGATAAGAGAAGATCCCGAAGATCTTGGAAAGGAGGAGATCGAGGTATCCCGGAAATCTCGTAGTAGTTCGCAACGACCTACCTAGTATAAATAGTACACTGTTTCCATGTAAAAGATCATCTAATTTTCAGCTATAAACTCCTTTGTAAACTCATTATTTTTTATCAATACAATCCAATTCGTCGAGCTTTGTCTTTTACTTTACATCAGTCTCTGCCAGAATTCTTGTCCATCATCTTCTTCACTAAACCAAACAGTAAATCTCTGAGTGTGGATTTTAGGATCCACAATAACCAATCACTGAATGTATCTTCGGTTTGGAACTTTGTTTCAGTTTGACTTTCTCTACGGTTTTGCTTCTTGTATACATCAAAATAGATCTTAGTGGTAGAGCTTTGGCTTTTAACCATTGTTCGATTTTTATAGATGTGTATTTCTTTAATGCTAGCTAGTATATCTTTTTGCAACAAAAACACTTTTCCAGGTATGATATTAAATAAATTTGTTACCATATATCATTGCATCATATGTACATGAATATTTTCAAATATAAAAACATATTCTACATAAAAGAAAAAAATACCAAAAACTAAAAAAGAAAAAAAGACCAACTTGATGATAGTTATACTTTATCTTTCTTATAGTTGGTTGGAGAGTCTGCAATTTGTTTTCCATGTATTCAGATAACCCAAAGTATTATTGTTTTTTTGGGTCTAAACTCGAAATAGTATTTATTTTCGTTGAGATCATGATGTACCCTTAATTCCATCCAAATTTGACCAGCAGAAACTAAAGGAAGAAGTGTTGTTCACAAGGTCGACTTCTTTAAACGATGAGTGAATGAGTAACAATTTGATACTACTAATCATTTTTTATGTAGAGCAGTGCCGTGCTAACACATTTAGTGGTTTAAGACAATTTTATGATAAATCAAACTGTAAAATCAATATTACTGAAATATAAAATTATATATAAAATAAATATATAAGACATTATAATGAGTTTGTTATTTAAAATATATTAAAGTACCAAATACTTATCAAAACATATTAAAATGGTAGAATAACAAATATTATGTGGATAAATAAAATTAAGTTCATTAGATTTATAATAAAAAAATGACAGATAAATGAGGATTTGAAAGTAAAAATTAGTATTACAAGACTTGAAACTCTAACAACAAACCTTTCACTAACTTAATTAATAATGTTATTGATATATGGCCTAAAAACTAAAACTATAGATATCGCCTAAGGCTATTGTCTTTTTTTTTTTCGTTAAGGGAGGCACGGCTCTGATGTAGGATAAGTCCCAATGGTCGCACGTATGAAATTTGAAAAGAATGCACTATTGAAGTTTTCATTTTTCTTGTTTTGTAACTTTTGTTTAACGATTCAAATCTTCTTTTGTAATTCACATCACTGTAAATGGGCTGAGTTAGTGGGCTTACTACTTACTACACCAGGTCCGATATGTACTGTGTGTAATCAAATTTTTAATCAGCGGTCGATTTATTATTCTAAATTTATCCTTTCACAACCCACCCACTATTACAGGTCAAAATAAAATTGACCCTTCATGTTTTATTTTGATCACCTAACACCCCGATAGTACAGAAAATTATTAGAAAGTGTAATAAAAACCATTATTAATTTAATTTGCAAATGTATTGAATCCATTTAATTTAATCAGATGCAACACAAAGTTTCTATTATACACTCGAAATCTGACAGTTGCATATGATAAATCGGATTATTATAGGCAATAAAAGGAAACTTAATTTATGTTTTGAGTTCAATAATACAATTTTAATTAAGAAAATTAGAAATTGAAAAAAGGGGCTAAATTTCTCAACTTTTTTCTTCGTCCGATTTCATTCTCCTTTTTTCCTCTTCTCTATATCGGCACCGAACCATAAGACAAACGCAGCAGAAGAAAAGAGAGAGAGAGAAAGAGAGAGACGTAGAAAGAGAAGATACGAGATAGAGAGAGAAAGAGAGAAAGCTCGTGGAAGATCACTGTCTCCTACAATGCCTGTGAAGACGAGCTTCTCGGCGGCTGAGATTCCCGATGAGGAAGTGGAAGACAAAGACCAACCTCGCGACCGATTTAACCCGGAAGCTGAAGAGAACGAGGAAGAGGATCTAGAAGAGAAGGTTGAGAAGAAAGACGAAGAAGAAGAAGGAGACGATGCGGAAGTGAAACGCGACGAAGCGGACGAAGAAGAAGAAGCAGAAGAAGCAGACGAAGACGAAGAAGAAGACGAAGCAGACGGCGAAGAAGAAGAAGATGATGTTGAAGATGAAGATGCAGAGGAGGAACAAGAAGAAGAAGAAGAAGAAGAAGAAGGTAAAGGTTGTTATTTTTGGGTTCCTACTCGTGGAAACGTAAATCACGCTTGTTGTTGTGTATAATACGTGAGTGTGTGTTTGTTCATGTGATCGAATTTCGGCTCTCATTTTTTGCAGATTCTAAGGAAAAAAGTTCATCTCCGAACTCAGGAGAACAATCAGAGTACGAATTTTCCCTTTTCTGTATCTTTCTCTTCTCCACTCTCTCTCTCTCCAGATTGTGTTTTGCCGTAATGGGTTCTCTTCTCCATTCAAGTTCTTCGTTATAAACAGTAGTATTCTCGATGGGTTTTTTGATGTGGAACGAGTACTGTGAGAATTACTCTGCTTGATTTAGCAATCTGATGATTCCATCGTCTTACCGCTTGCTTGCATGTTGTAATTACCGTCGTCTTGCTGCTCATAATTTCGAGCTCTTGTTGTTAGACAATGTGGAGTTTCTAGCTTGATTTATAGCATCCATTGTGGAGGTTGATCTGAAGAACGATTTAACTTAATCTTTGTTGTTCAACACTGTTTTAGAATTCTCTCGATTTTCTGTCATTGTAGCATCATTGTAGAAGTTCCAGTTAAAAATATCAGCTTTACTTTTTTATCTTGGTCAGATTCTTATCTTTGTTGTTTACATATGTCTGGTTTTTTTTTTTCGTGCAGATTTATGGATATTGATCTAGGGGAAATCCGTAAAGACGTGCAGTGTCCGATATGCCTAGGTACTTAATTTCTTCCTGAATATTTCCATTTCAAGTCATTCACTAACAGCATCCTTGTTGGGAATGAGACTTATCCTCAAGCTCTAAAGTTGTTACTTTCTTCAGCCGCTTGAGTATTTTCGTATCGTCTTCTTGTAGATGATTGATTTGCAGGGAATGTTTTTAAACTTGTCTCTATTGAGGCAAATTAGTTTGGCCGACATTTTCACACTGCAAATTTTCTCTGCTAGTCTATTTTTAAACTCCACTGGTACAGTATGCTACATCCGGCTGATACGAGGTTCCTGTTTTATCTTTTTCCAGGAATTATAAAGAAAACAAGGACTGTGATGGAATGCTTGCACCGGTTCTGCCGGGAATGCATTGATAAGTCAATGAGATTGGGGTATGCCTTTAAATTGTTCGATATCTTATTTATGTTGTTTTGGTTTCTTTTCTTGCTTAGTCTATGCCAATTTCAAGTGACATGTTCACCATTCTCATAGAGCTTTGTTCTGAGATTATATAAACTGAAATTTGCTGTTGCAGGAACAACGAATGTCCTGCTTGCAGGAAACATTGTGCAAGCCGGCGTTCTCTGAGAGACGACCCAAAATTTGATGCTCTCATTGCAGCTCTGTTCACAAACATTGATAGTTATGAGGAAGAGGTCAAACATCACATTTTTTTTCTTTTTTGTTGCTTTTCTATTTCTGAGAGATTGTTGCTGCTAAATTGCTTTTCATTTTTGTTCAGGAATTGGCTTTTCACGAAGATGATAAGGCTCGTAATAAGCAGGTCATTTACCTTTTTTTAACTGTTACCGGAGCTATTATCTACAAATATATTTCTCTACCTTAATATGGATTCTGTGTAGATTCAAGCATCTATAGCTGAAATATCACAACGACAATCTGAGGCTCTTGTGAAAAGAAGATCTTTTGGTAAAGAGGCAGCAGTTCTAATGAGATCACAGCGTAGTGCTAGTGGCTCCAGAAGGAGAAGGAACTGCAGAAACATGGAACAAAACGCATTAGAAACCCATGAGGATGATAATAATGATGATAATAACAACAACGGAGGAGGAGGAGGCAAAGATTCGTCGTCAGATGAGCGTGGTGCAGAAGTCCGGCAGAGAAAACGAAGAAAGCGATCTACAATTCGTTCAACACAACACCCTTCTTCTTCAGGTGCAAACAACAATAACAACAATGGTAACTGCGCAGATAACGACACCGAAGTGTATAGAGACAGCAAAGGAATATCCCCTGGGCTTGAGTGGAATCCTGAGATACTTGCTTGGGGAAGAGGTGGTACAAGGAGTAACACAAGGCATGGGAATAATACACCAGGAGGTAGTGTTAAGAGTCTGAGGAATGCTCGTGTGAATAAACTTGTGGAATATCTACGCAGCAACGTAGATGGTAACAGTTTAGAGGTACAAAAGAAAAAAAGGACTGATGATTCTCCTTCTTCTTTATGACCGGTGTTTCAGCTTGCAGTTATCTTGGATTTTGATAGATTTTTCTCTTTCTCTCTGCAGCTGGATATTCATCTCAAGCTTGTCTCACTAGATACAAATTGTGTACCAGACTTACCGCAGCCATATCTCCGTTGCCGACCCACTTTGCTTGTAAAACAGCTCCGAGAAGTAAGTACTCCTCTCTCTCTCTCTGTATTAACATCAGAAAGTAGTCAATCTTCAAAATTCACTTCATATATGGTAGGTTTGTTACATACATAGATGTGAAAGTTCTTTAATGTAATTCAATAACAAAGATCATTTCAATCACATACGCTAAATACTTGTGTGATTTCTCAATGTTGGAACAGTTTGTAGCACTTCAGATGCATTTGAAGTCTGAAGAGGTTGAATTGTTGGGAACAAGAAGATTAGGAGGAGAAGATAAGGAAATAGAGAATCTCCCTGTAGTGACTTCAGCTTCAGCAGCAGTAGCATCCAAAGATGAGATGCAAAGTCTGGAAGACAATGAAACATTGTCAAGGCTCAAAGTCGATTTCTTTTCAAGCCATGAACAACATTTGGTAGCGTTACTGAGAATAAATCCATATATCTGATTCATTGTTCTAATCTAAACTATAATTCAACTTTCTGAAATTTTTTTCCTTAATTTGGTATGTTCCTTGCAGATCATAGCTTATCGGCAAAAGCAAACCGAGTGAAGAAACTTGGAGCCTTTAAGGACGTGCTGCAAACAACGTATATATATAAACAGATGGATCAGGGCTTGTTGCTAGATTATATATCTCATTTGGTTTTTTATTCAAGTAGTTAAATTCTATGGAGGTTTACATTTGTGTCACTGTTTTTCTTTCTTACTCGTTGTAGACGTTGCTTAGTATTATATAAAGAGCAAGTTTTTATAAGGAAATCTTCTTTTTTTTTTTCCCACTATAATATGTATCGATGAAGTCTCAAAACATGAGAAGATTTTACAAAGGAGGAAGGTTCAAGCGTTCTTGAACAGTAATTTCTGTTGCTGCTTAATCTTTTTTACTTTTTATAAGCTATCTCATGTGAGTAGAAGAAGAAGCCATCATCGTTCTCCTCTCGATTCTTCTGATCACTCTAAGCTTCGGTGACTTTGGTTTTGTCGTCTCCTTATTCGACCTGTGTTTTCATTGATATGGAGGTTTTAGTTTTGACTAAGTGTAGGTGAAAAAAGCAAGAGAAGAAGAGAAGAAATCGACTCCTGATTTGGGATCAGAACTTACTTCTGAGGTAAAAATGGGTTGTTGAAGTTTGGCACTGGTCGTGCGTGAGGAACCATTGTCCTTCTCAGTTGTTTTAAAGCTCTCTCTTCCTCTACCTGACAACAATTTCAGGTAAAAATATTCATATATATATTTGGCAGTATAATTTAAAGAAATCTTGTTTCTATTACTATACCATTTTTGCGGCTTCAGTCTCCTCGCGGTATCTCTTGTACATCATCTCCTTCTCTTTAATCTGGTACCAAAGAGAATATTATCAATCTAGTTAAGAAATCATGACGTTCGGCAACAAAACTTGCTTTCAATTTGCTGAAAAAACGACTTAGATAGTCTTACTTTATGGTCAAAGTCTGCTCTTTCGACAGCTCGATGGTCCACATGGAGGTTAAACTCTTGAATTTCTGTGAGAGGCTTTCGTACTTTCTCCGGAACAGGAATTGGATCTCTGAGTGGTGAATTTATTACAAAATCATTGCTAGCTCTTTGAAAATGTAGAGAAAGCTGATAACAAAAAACGGGAAAAAGGAAACAATTGCTTACTCTATAATCACTGGCTGTGCTCTGAAGATTCTTCTTTGAGCTTCTTCTCTTTCCATTCTCATCCTCTCTTCCATTTCTTTCCGCATTTCTTCTTCGTGCCTAGCTAGACTCTCTAAATGGAACGGTTCTGGTTTTGTGCATTGCTTAGGCTCTGGTTTTGGTGGGAACTGAATTGGAAAGTGAACAATTTTCAGACTTGTCCCGCGTTTACATACAACTGAGTAAGAAATGGGAAGTAGAAACTGTGGATGCATACCACGGGATAGTCGGTTGTGTAGGGATATGGGGTTGCTTTGGGAGTTCTGATCTTTTCAGCCTCTATTTGACTATGCATGACGTCTCTCACAAACTTCTTCTGTTTTTCAGCACCTCTTTCCTGGATTTAATCATATCAAAGATATTTCAGCGAAATTCCTTACTTTTGAGGATCAATGAGGGTTTTGTTCATCGTATTACGTACTTCTGTCCTAAGAAGGAAAGGGTTTGGTGTAGTGTTCCTTTGTAGAGGCTTTTCACGGCAAGGTTCAGAGTTCAAAGAGAGCTGCCAAGGAGATGTTATGTTAAGACAACGAGATTTCAAAGAAGCAGAACTTAGGATTTGTCAAGGACCAAGGTACCTTGTCGAACATGTCGATAACAGAATTAGGCCGTGATATCCTCTCATCTGTCACGAAGTGGAACTCTTGAGGTAAGGTTTTATGTTTCTTTGTGCTGCAAAATATTCCCATCTCTCCTTTACTTTCAAAAATCTGGAATGGTTGAGAGATAATTCTGAATTAGATCTAGAGACACGAATGAAGAACTTGAAAGGTAACAAATTAAAACACTTGAATAGATATATGTTACCTTTTTGTTCAAGGTTTTATGTTTCTTTGTGCTGCAAAATATTCCCATCTCTCCTTTACTTTCAAAAATCTGGAATGGTTGAGAGATAATTCTGAATTAGATCTAGAGACACGAATGAAGAACTTGAAAGGTAACAAATTAAAACACTTGAATAGATATATGTTACCTTTTTGTTCAAGGGTCTTGCCTTGAATTTTGGCACTTTCTCGAGTTCCTCTTGCTCGATTTCAGCAGAAGTTTTTGCTGTAATTGGACGAGCTCTCAGCATTGTTTGAAGCAAAGGGCTCTTTGGTTCGGTGAGATGAGGCGTCCAATCATTTTTCTGTGGATGAAGAAAGCAAGAGATGTCTCAGTTAGGTCAAAACTCAAGTGTTTTTCTAGTAAGACAACAGGAAAACAAAAGCTCTATAACCTTAGACATGTCCATCGAGACTACTGAATATGTCTCTGCATGCTGGCTAGCTCGTGCCATTGTTTCTAGATGGAACTCCTGCAACAGGAAGAATTAAGCCACATATAAACAGTCTCACTCGGAAAATGTTTTGGATCAGAGTGTTTGAATCTCATCCAGATGAAAGTGGTCTTATCAGTGTAGTTTACCCGAAATTCTGGAGGATGTGGTGTACTTCTTTGTGGTGCAGCCAAACCTGGAGCTGCTAAAATCTTGTCAAATAGAGAAGAAGTGCATTATTAGTTTTCAGGCTTCATCATTTCTGTGCTGAAGAGAGAGGCACTGAGAATGCAAGCCTTGCATTTTACCTTTTTATTCAAAGGTCGTGCTTTAAACTTAGGCATCTTTGCCAACATCTCTTCCTCCCGCTCTGAAGTGCTTTTAAGTCTCATGGGACGAATTCGCTGAGATGTCACAAATTCTGGTTCCTTCGGCCTTGTCAGTGTCGTCGGCCTAGATTGGTTCTGGACAAGAAAAAGCAGAGCACTGTCCTGAAATTTAATTGAAGAAATTCCAAGAAAAAAACGGAATGGAGGCAATATTTTTACCTGTGCTAGACAAGTGCTAGCATGAGGCAGTGACAAGTCCCTTGTGCTTGTCTGGAATTTCTTCATCAATTCAGCAGTTGAAACAAATGGAGTAACTTGCTCCCGGACGTAAACCTTAAAAAGTAAATAGCAAGAGTTAGAAAAACAGTTTATCCAGGTTTTGATCGCATCTCTGAAACACAATGCACCTTTCTGTTCTCTGTCCGGGTTTTCTTAGTGACTGAAGGGCATAAGCTGAAGCTCGTGTTAACAAGACCTTGTTTTGTCTTGTGAGGCAAAGTTGTCGGTTTTGGATTGAACATCTAGTGAAATCAACGGGTTCAGATTAATACATAGCACTGAGATAGTGAAACAAGTTTTGTAGTTTAAGATGACTCACCTGTCTAGATTTACCTTCATCAAGCTTTTGCCTTTTGATGGCTTGGTTTTCCTGAACCAAATTAGAAGTTCCAGCTATGTTTTTCGTTTCCCTGCAGTGACAGTCATCATCAACACACAACATTTACCAAATTAAGTGCGCGAAAAAACCAAATTAAAACAATGAAAGGTACCTTTTCATGATTTTATGATTGGTGCCTCTGGCTTGTGACGACTGTGACTGATTTATCGGCATCAGCACAGACCGATTCTTTGTAGCAGTTTGATGCTTCTTAGTGTTACTCATTAGAGGTTTGGGAGTGTAAACTTGAGTCTGTGATGGAGGAATGTTCTCTTTGTTATCTGTCTCCTCATTAACATCGTCTTCGTCGAGGAAACTATTGAATGAACATATCACGAAAATGTGTTACTCACTCATCGCTTAACAGCAGATATAATCTCTAGACTAAGAATTGTAAATAATAACCTGTCGTGTTCTTGAATCTCTGTGGTGTTCTGCTTCTTGTCGTAATTCTTATTTGATGCTTTAGATGTGCAGTCTTCTTCCTTGTTTGTCAGGTTTGAGAAAGTATCTCCAGGTTGTGGTTCAGATGATTCTTTAGCCTACACAGAGAGAGAAAGCAAAACCTTAAGTTGATTCAAGCAAAGCAAATAATTTACTGTTCTACCTCACGAATTTGAAGATATTACTTTCAAGTGTTTGTCTTCTTCTTCACTGAAGTTGCACATGCTCTCAACCTTAAATGATCTCCTCGCTTTGATTCTGGGAATCGAAGCTGCACAAAGAAGAAGAGTATCGAAAACAAACTTGAATCAGCTTTGTTTGTTAATTATCGATTGAGATCATTCAAAATTCCTCAAAATGGAATTAATTATCATTTCTCTTCTTATCGATTGAGAGAAACTAAAAAAACGAAGTCGTAGATCATCGAATTTGAGTTTCAATTGAAAAATCGAGAAAGAAAACGTACGTGAATGAGCATAACATTTCGCTGAATCGAACCAGAGCTCTGATTGTTGTTTGTCTCGCTTCGTCTCTTCGTTTAAGAAATCGTACCATTGAGGCGCCGTGAATTCGTAACTCTCATCTATCGTCGTCTTCGTCGTCACGGAAGTGGCGGTTTGGTCCTCCGTCGTCGTATCCATCACTCCGGCGAATACAAAATCACAGTTCACAGAGAGAGAAATTTGGAGAAGAAGAAGAATCGGAAGGATTCGATGATTAGGGAAGAAGATAAGAAAGGTTACTAAATACGAACGATCAAAAACGCTTATTAAAAGAGTTTCCAACGGCCAAATTAACTTTGTTCCTTTGTTTCTTCTTCTTCTTCATCTTCGTCTCTTAACGGCTATTTTGACGCTCCTAGTGTGGATCACTTTGAAACGCCGTCGTTTCATGTCTAACATAATCGATTCGCTAAACACCGTCGTTTTCTCTTTTATCCTTTCATATGACAGTCTTTGTCCATTTGTTGGTGTAAAAAAGTTCTATGATGATTTGGCTTGGAAATTTAATTAAATATTTTTGTTTTATTAATGGTTTTTGAAATTTCTGTTAAGAAAATGATTTTATTTTTTTTATTTATTATTATTATAAACCCTAGTTATAATTATGAATTTTAATTAAAATAATAATGATATGATCGTGACCAGCTCAGAGGAGGAGGAACTAGAGGTAGCTGGTAGGATTACTCGTTCCAGAGCTAGAGAGATGGTTAAGGAGGCTCACGCACTCATAGCTGCAGAGGACATCGATCAACTGGAGGCTGGAGCTCAAATCTTCAATATCTCTATCTTAAAGAATGAAGAACCCAGTAACAATGACTAGGTAACTTAGGTGATGATTCTGTACTCTTTTTCTTGGTGAGGATTTTGGAAGGCAAGGAGGTTCTTCTCCAAGGTTTTTAACGAGGCAGAAATCATTGCTACGTCGAGTTATTTAGAAGTTGTTACTAATGGGTAATAATGTGCAAAGTCACAATGACTTGTGCACTAGTTGTTTTAGGCGCACCACTTAGGATTTAGAAGGGACGCCTCGCTGTTTTAGTTTTTTAATCAAACTTCGTGTTGTTTTTATTTCAGACTTCATGTAGTTTTGTATTAGGGCTGCGATTTCTCTCTAACTCTATTTAAGAGAGAAAATCGCCTAAGTATTATTCAGTGAAGAATTTTGATCAAACTTTTAACGTGTTCTTCTCTCTTTGATTTCTGAGAACTAAAGAACTCTGAAATTCGAATCTCTTAAAAACTAATCTGTTTACAAGAGATTCTTCTATCCCTCCATTCCATCGATATCATCTCATCATCACCATCACCAATCCATCGGTTCTATCTCTTCCACCATACCATCGATTCGAGCCACCAGACCATCATCATCATCCACTCGATCCGTTCTCCACCATCGTCACTCATCGTCGCGTTCAGCACACCACCATCATAAGTCCATCGAATCCTCTCTAGCCTTTATCCTTCAGAGTAGATCACATTGGATCGTATCAAATAATGACAATGCTAGATCAAAAAACAAATAAACAAACTTTTAACTGTACTGTTTATGAAATGTTTTGGTAAAACATGTATTTCATATTTATAGAGGTTTTATGATGATTTGGATTAAATCTTTCACTCATCTTCTATGTGTCACTGATCGTCTATTTGAGATAAGGTGTTTCTTCTCTGATATGATGTATGCATTGTTAAGAACTTTAGTTTTTTTTTTCAATTTAATGTGTTAACAGAAACAAATATTACTTGTCAATTTTTATTTGATTAATATATGTAAAATATAAAAAATATAGCAGTTATATGGATATCAGTATGATAATATCATTTTGAGCAATAAAATTTTATATTTTACTTTTTCAGTTTTCATGTTATAGATGTTTTAGTTAGTTGATCGAACAATTGAATCTATCAAACTTGATCCTCTAAATAAAGGCTAAACGTTCTGGTAAATATTTGAAATAGGCTAGGAGTATATATTAGTAATCATGATGTGCCTCTAGCTAGGTTCATTCGATTTGTATTGTTCCTTTTCATTAATATATACGTATACACTGACCCAACCATCAACAAAACCAACAAGATCATGAAATAAACATGACCTAAAACACTATATATAATTCTTCTTATACAAGTTCATTCAATTAATCTTTGATCGTTTGTCTCATTCACATCAATTCGAAGTTTATAAAATGGATAAATTAGTCATGCTTTCACTACTACTACTTCTCGTGATCTCCGATCATCACACTAGGCTAATGATTCAGGTTCACTCGTACGTACCATTTTGTGCGTACACATATGATTATTTTTCTTATTGTCTAGAATTTCTCACGGGGATTTATTACAAACCCGGTAAAAAATGTTGTGTCCACATCGGTAAACTTAACATAATTGCTAATCACAAAAAGGAGAATCCGAGGCTTTTGTGTAATTGTGTTGAGATGATGACGAGAGGTTATACGCCTCCAATGTTGGCTGATAAGATCCAAGAACTTCCTCTTCTTTGCAACACACATCTCAGCTTCCCCATCTCCTCTAGCATGGACTGCTCCACGTAAGTCTATACACATCAATTAGTTTTTAAGTGGTAAGAAAATCTTTTAGATATTGAGATTAGTTTGGTTTTCGGCTAAAAATGAAATATGTTAATATTGTAGATATGTATATATTATATATCAAAACTATGACTAATGTATCATGTGTATTGGTAATTTTTTAATGCAGGGTTTAAGTGTAGAGAGGTTTAGTGGCGAATTTGTTTTCGAAGGTTCAGCAAAAATTAATGGATCAATGTGTGTATGGGTGGGTATTCAATTTTGCTTCTTCTTTTATAGAAATTTTAATTATGGTTCAATTTTTCAGTTTTTGAGTATGTGGCAGCCAAATTAAATACTAATCTAGCCTTGGTGTAAATTTGTTTAATTCGAATGAAGTTCTCTAATATAGGTATAAATATTTAAACTACAAATTTTGAAGAAAAAAAAGGAAGTTGTGGAATATAAAAATAAATCATATTTAACAAACTAGCGTTTTAGACTTTTACTCCAATGTTGATGGACCACTTCAGTGAAATGTTCTTCGGAGATTTAAAATTCTAGCCATTATAAGTTTTTGAAATCACATAGATAAAAAAACATACAAACCAATATATTATTAATTAATGTAGACTTAAATCCGCATATTGCAGGTTCTTGAAAGAAAAAAAATAATAATATGGATTTAAAAGTTTTAGAAACAAATTTTCTTAACTCGTTAATAGAAGAGAGCATTCTTCAATATATTAGAAAAAAAAAACCAAAATACCTTTTGTTTCGACGCGAGCGACGTAACCCATATAGAGATCGACACTTGTTGACACAACAAACCTCTATAACATTGAATTATTAACCAACTAACATATTTAAATTCTATTGTATAAATAATGTTTAAAGAAAATGCAATATATTTAGTGTTACTATCATGTACATGCGTTTCTGTATTGCAAAGTTTCCTCTAGCTAGAAATATCCTTGAGTCCTGACCATTAAATTACTTACATTTTTTTCTTAGATCGAATACATAAAGACAACACATGTAAATAAGTCTATCTTACATGACATAACAAGAAACAAAAAAAAATAAAGAATCTATCTATAAAAAATTTTGTTTAAATATATATATTTAGAAACCGTGACTCAATTTTCCTAGAGAACGCCACCTCTTGCTCAGTTGCATGAACCTCTCTTATGTTCTCTTGCCACGAGCTCTTCTCCTTTGTCTCCTTCTTCATTCTCTACACATCGACGTCTTGTTTTCTTTCTTATAGATTTACTAATCATTTCATTTTGTATATAAGTTGAACATTTCGATTTTATTTTCTGGTATAAAGTTAGTAGTAAAGTTGTGAATATATGAACCAAACTAACTACTGTAATGTATGAAAAAAAAACGCATTAGTGCTTATTATTAAATTTCATAAACTTTTTAGTTGAAAACTAATTGAAAAAGTTTAACCAAAAAAAAGGTAGCCTAATTGATAACAAAAAGAGTTAAAATTCTATGTTTTTTTTTTGTCGAAAAAATTCTATGTTTTCTTTATATGTGACCTTTCCAACATATCTTTTTTTTTAAAATGATATTGGTTTCATCAGTTTCAAATTAAATCGAATCTCACGTTTTAGATCGGTAACAAATCTTATTTGGATTAAACTCTACTCATGACGTTTATCTATATATCACTTACACATTCTTCTAGATACAAATTCGGATTACATTATGATAGTGATTTGATTATAAGTAAACCAAACTACAAAGCTAGTTAATTATTAATATAGGAATATATATCTGTGAACCCGAGTTATTTTTGTATTAGCATTATAAAACGTTTTAATATGCAACATCATTACACATTTTCACTTTTGGCATGATCTCTACTCTCTAAACAACCATATTATGCATATGTACACACATAATCGCATATATATAGACAATAAAGCATCTACCATATTTATCTTACACTTATCTCTTCCAAAAAAAGAACTTTCTCTCTCGTCTTTGGCCACGTAGACATGAACGTCGAACATCACAGCTCCGGCCACATCTCCGTCGATATTCCACCGAGAAAGCTTCTTTCCTCCTCCAAATCTCCGTCGTCGGCAACTTCACGTCCCAAAGATCACAAAGACTATTGTTACGACTCTGACTCCGACGATCCGTACGCCGGAGACCATTTCCGGATGTACGAGTTCAAGATCCGACGGTGCACACGTAGCCGTAGCCACGATTGGACCGACTGTCCTTTCTCTCATCCCGGCGAAAAAGCTCGTCGCCGTGACCCTCGCCGGTATCATTACACCGGAGAAGTATGCCCTGAGTTTCGTCACGGCGGCGATTGCAGCCGCGGCGATGAATGCGGTTTCGCTCACGGCGTTTTCGAGTGTTGGCTCCATCCTAGTCGTTACCGTACAGAAGCTTGTAAAGACGGTAAGCATTGTAAGAGGAAAATATGTTTCTTTGCTCACTCTCCTCGTCAGCTTAGAGTTCTTCCGCCGCCGGAAAAGTTCATCTCCGGTGGCAACGGTGGATCTGCGTCGATGTTAAGTAGTAAGAGTAATGGTTGTTGTATGTTTTGTTCTCACTCTCCAACGAGCACTCTCTTCGGTTTAACACGATCGCCGTCGTCGTCTCCGCCTCTTTCTCCGGCTAATAAATCCGCCGTGTTTTCAAGATTGAGCCGCCGTCGATCTTCCGTGGCGTACAAGGAAGTATTAAACGAGCTGATTAATTCTTTGGATTCCGTTAGTCTCACGGAAGCACTAGCGGTGGCTTCTTCTTCGTCGTGTCCGGTCACCATGCCGGTTTCCACGGCGGCGATGCTTGCCTCATCAAGTCTTAGCAACCATCACCATCACCGTCTTCCGCCGTGGCTTGACGTCGGAGAAAGAGATCACCAATATCAACAGAGTTCTTCTCTTCAATTTGCTCTTTCACCTTCTTCTACTCCAAGTTACCTACATGGCCAGCTTCAGCTTCAGCCGCCGCCGCCGAGCTTCTTCAGCGATGAAATCACGCCACGTGGTGGCCGTTTAAGTGATTTCACGGCGGCTGCAGCTGCGGCGGCGGAAGCTAGGGATAAAAGTGGCTTTGAGGTTGGTTCTTGTGGTGATCTTGATCTTGGATGGGTGAACGATCTCTTAAAATGATCAATGTGAATGATCGGAGATATTTTCCGATGGCAAGGAATAATATATACGGCGGCAGATTTCCGTCGTGGAGCTATTGTTTATTGAAAATTGTTCATTTTTACGATTTTGTCCATGAGAGCTAATTAAGAGTATGTACTACGTCGTGCTTGAAAGTATATAATTTTCTTTCTAAGTTCATTTTCTTTTGAATAAAAGAGTCCATAACATCTTTTGTAATATTGATGATCTCTTGGAACTTGTAATATATACTGTAGGATCGAATACCTATGTAATGTTTTACTTCAAAATATTCTGTTTAATAAAAAACTGTTGTAATTAAGTGTCTATTTCTTCTCATTAGTGTTCAATACAAATATACATGTATATACAATTTTGCTTACATTGGTGTATTACACATGGTCTTTATTTAAGCAAGTGAATCCTTAGCATTGTAACATAACATTATATATCGCTTTTGTGTATTTAGTGGAGGGATAACGTTATCGTTAAGTTTCGTTTGTTGATTATGGAGCAAATATACTATTCCTAACATTTACTACAAAATCTCAAAATCATTATTTTTAAAAAAAGTCGGATATTTCCCCACTACGAGAGCACTTTGTTCCCTAGGTGAAATACGTATCTGAACGACAGCTGTACATGCAGAGAAGTGTTTCATTACTCGTATAAATACGATATATATACACCATGTGGGATGTGTACGTACATGTGATCATGTGCAAATGTATATACATAAATAGATAAACATAATAGCAATTATACAAAAGTAGAGTGTGTCGGGGTGTGAAGGTGTCACGTGGACCGCATGACCCACCAATACTTAGTTCCCATTCTCATCTCGATGGGTCGATTAGTCCTTTAGATGTCTCCTCGGAGACATATTTCATTATTGATCTTGAATTACAAATGTACATATATACATACGTTAAAAAAAGTTTTCGAGCAAGGACAGTGGGGCAAGAACACCACAAAATGGGCCCTAATAAAGCTTGGAATTAATTATAATGGTACATGGAACATTAACCATTTACTTCTTCTTGAAGAGTTTGGTGCATGCATGTACTTTAACTTCCCATCTTTTTCTTGACTTTTCCTATGGAGTGTACTCTTTGAGATGATAGAAACATGGTAAATGAATAAGATAATGCGAAGAGAATAGACGATTAAAGTTTTGTTATTGAACTTCGTGTTTGCAGAATTAGTTTAGTGTTTAACTAGTAGGTGAATGCAAACTTGTTTTAGTTGGTTATATAATAACACATGCATGATATTTAGCAAAATCGTTTAAAGTAATCGAGAGTATACTAGAACCCTATATATAATAATCTTAGGGAGTTGCGAAAATTCCGTTTATATTGCTATATAAAGCGTCTACATTGGATATAAAATGACCAGCAATTTCTATATTGTGTATAAGCCTTCATTTTTTTTCGGCTCGTCACACTCGGGAACAGATGCGTATTAAACGGAATATGGTACCATGATCAAGTGTAGTATGTGCGCACAATCGATCCTTCGTTACTTGTTTGTAGTTTGGCTAACGACTAAAGATCGTTAACTACTGAATTTTGTGGCCCGTTATCAAACTTATAATTTTTTTTTTTTTTGGATAAATCCTATCGGCTGATTCGGTCGGCTCTGGTAAAAACACACCGAAGTGCTATAGTGTGGATTTTTTCCTGGTTCAACGGACACCATAAACTTCGAGCAAACTCGAATCAACGGGCCATGAGATCCATAAGATCCAAATGAGCCACCATACTATCTGTCTCGAATTTGAAATGCCTTCCGACTAATGCCAGGGGGTAGCCAGATCACATGTTACTAGACTACCATGTAAACTGCTCGGACCTTTGGCCCAAACCCATACTTTCCACATATGTTTTTGTTTCTAGAGAGAATCGAACTTGGGTGAAGTGGTGTAACACCCCACACAGCCCTTCCTACCACTAGACCACAACGATGCGGGCCTTATAATTCTTTTTGATGAACCAGATGAGGCTAGATATCACTTTTTTTTTTCTGTCCATATACTTTCACAATATGGTCGGACTATGCTCATCACTTGTTTGTTCGTAAGCTTAATCTAGACCGGACAGCAATATACACTATACACTATATATAACAAGATTCGCTGTAGCACATTGTTTTTTTTTACTCAACTATTACATCACATGTGGCTAGTCAGCAGAATGGTCCAGGAACCATCCTCGACCGGTTTGGTATAACTGATTTGGGAAAATATTAAACTTCTTGTTCGAACTCCTTTTGTAAGACTATCCGCCCGAACATTTAGACTTCTTGGGATATAAGATACAATGAATTCCGAATAGTTTTCTCAGAGGATACAAAATGATTATAAGTCTGTCATAAAAGACAGCCAATCTGCTGGAGATTCAGACATATTCACAAGATCCAAACAGTCGGTGTGAAAGTGAACCGAGATCATCAGACTTTCTCTCAAACATGTCATAATCCATAAGAGGTTATCCATCTTAGCATGAAGGACCGAAAGGCGCTGTAGCACATTGGTTATTTTCAGCTATTTTTAGCAGAAAAAGATAATTAATACACCATATGAATTCCCAACAGTTCCAAACTCTGATAAAACTTGTTTTCCAATATCTATACTATGTTTTGAGATTAAAAAAAATAAAAAATAGACGTCAACATCAACAAGATAACCACCCCACGAGCTACCTGGTTCGACAAGTGTGGTCTGGAGTGCATAATTTCATTCCATCACAAGGAAGACAACAATTACGGACGCCTTCGTGCTTCATCCATAGCCATTATTAGCTTAGCTTTGTAATGGTATCTTTTCCTCTCTTTTATCAATGTAATTGTATTTTTGCGATCCATTCTAGTTCTTTTTCAATTGAACTGATATATTTTTTACTATTCTATCAATAAATTTCACATCTAAACAAAATAAAACAAAATAAAAGATTATACATACATGAGTTTCTATTTTTTGTTTCTCTTTATTAAGTAAATGGTGTTGCATATAAATGGTGAAGGCAACAAAGCAATCATTGTGTCCAAAAACCCTTGCTATGTGTGTGTTGTAACCAAAAAGAAAAAAAAATCTCATTCTAATTTTTTTGTCCGAAAATATATATTATAATTTATGTGAACAATTGTGTATAATTCATACCACTTGTAAAGGTTCACTCGTCTATATGTATTGAGCTATTGTTTTATGTTTCTTCGTTCATATCAAACAAGCTTCTTCTTAGATACCGAGACATTGTTTTCTATTTCTTGTTTCAAAACCAAAATAAACATTGTTTTGTATTTCTTCTTTGATATCAGAACAAGCTTCCCCTTTGACTACCAAAACAAACATTGTTTGTATTTCTTCTTTGATATCAAAACAAGCTTTTTTTACTTTACCAAACCAAGTTCCCAAAATCATTAATGGCTTCTTCTTCCAGTAATGATTTTAATGGATTATTTGATGAGGTTTTCGATCAAACGTTTGATCAATTGTTCGATCAAACTTTCGAGAATCTCTGCAATGATTACGGAGGAAATCAGGAGACAACCAAATCAAGAAAAAAGGGCTTTTATCGAAAGAAATCGCAAAGAAGGCCACAACTGGTTATGGAACGATTATTTCAGTGAAACTGCAACATATCCTGCTAATTTCTTCCGGCGGCACTTTAGGATGAACAAACATTTGTTATTACATATTGTTGAAAAATTTTCCAATGAAGTTTGATACTTTAGACAGAAAAAGATGCTTTCGGAAAGCCTTGTCTATCTCTCACTACAAGAAAGAAGGTCTTTTACGTCGGAACATATCGACATAAAATCGACGTAATGGCTCATTTGCGTCGAATTAGCGATGAAACAAAAATCGTCGTAAAACAAACGTCGTAAAAGAGAAATCGTCGTAAAATCAACGTAAATTTTCCAACTCCCAAAAATCGTCGTAATTTCACTGGAACAAAATCGTCATAAATGCGACGTAATCTTTCCAACGCAAGTACGACGAATGTATTTCAACACAACATCGACGTAAAATCGATATAATGTTACATCGAATTTACAACGATTACAAGACAATCTGTTTCGTCAAAAACAATTTAATTTATTAGAAATCGACGTAACTTCGTCGTAAAATATCAACATTAAAACATGTCGACGTTAATTCGTCGTAAAATATTTGTCGTAAATTCGACATAAACTTACGACGAGTTTACGTCGAATAATAAAGAAAATATTAATGATAATTTGATTTTTAATTAATAAATTAATATTAAAAATTAATTAATAAATGAATATTAAATAAAACAAAATTATAATTTAAAATTTAAATTCGAAAATAATTAATATATAAAAATATAAAATTAAATACAAAATGTTTTGAAAATAAAACTAAATCTACAAAGTTATTTCATAATCGTCGAGGTTGAGATCGACGTCTCGAGGAGGCTTTCCGTCATGTTCGCCCATAGCCGTTGTACCGTCGTTTCCTGTCTGAACTACGGGATCTGAAGTCTGACCCGGTGTCGTCTGCTGGTCAGAAGAACTCCCTCCAAGAATCCATGCCCGCCGTTGCCTCTCTCGGATTGTGGTGGTCAACTGCGGAACCGCTGCCGCTATGATGTCGAAGAGGCTGTTCATCTCGAAGAGCTCCTGCTTCTGGGCCACTTGCTCATACCGTAAACTGGTAATCTCTGCATTGGCCGTAGCAAGCTCCTGTCGCAGCTGAATCGGATTCTCGTGCGTGCGGCATCCCAAAGACGAGGCGACGGGGCAATCTCTAATAGAGCCCATTTCTAAGGTGCAGTCCTTCTTCTTCGGAGCAACCTATAAATAAAAGTCAAAACGTTAGATCATATATAAGTATATATATAGTAATTAAATTAAAAAAATATTGAAATCATACCTACTCAAAGATCTTGTCTTGCTTGAGAACGGTCAAAGGTACTTGGATAGTACCGTCAAAGGTGACCTGGATTTCCCGCTCGGCGATCCTCTGCATAGTGGCGTTGTAGATCTCCTCGGACCGAGCATCTTCTTCTGGTGAGTGATCTCGAAGAGCTTCGTCATTGGAGGAAGCTCTCCTTCGTTCTCCTCGGCCTACAAAAAAAGTTAAAATTAAACATTAGTAAATATATAAAAATATTATATAATTGTAAATAATTAAAATTACTTACCATCATCAGACGTCTTCCCAAAAATGGTATTTGGCCAGAAGTGTGCGGGGTCACTAACTTTCGACCGTCAGGATCGACCCGGTTTCGAACGCCCGAACACTTAGCAGCTACGTCTTGGGCATGCGGATCCATCCAATACACCTTCAACCCGTTCCAGCAGTAAGTGGACATCGACCCCGGTTTCGCGTCGTCGCCGTCTATCTCCCACGCAATCGAAAACGGTGTTGACAAGGCGTCTTCAAGCAAAACACTGTCCGGACCTCCTTGTTGATCCGGATGTCCCAGTTCCACCGTTACTGCAAAATAAAACAAAATATTAAATAATGTAAAATTAATATTAAATTTTAAATAATTAATTTAATTAGAATTAGAAAGGAGAAAAAGAGATTTACCACGAAGCATTAGTACCAGGTGTCGAATGTCTCTATTGATACCTTGCCCTAGTTGTAGTGAGGCTCGACGAAATAGCTTTTAATTGTATCGGAAACGCTCCGACCAACACAATTATCCAAGTCAAACCTATGAAACCAAAAAAACTTAATATATTAATAATTAAGTCAATTAATAAATTATTTTTAAAAAATAAGATAAAAAAATTTATACTTACCAATAAAAGTCTGGTTCTGCTTTTCTAGGAACCGTAAACCCCCCCGTCCTGGTAGGGCTAATACTCCACCGTATATCGGGCATACAGATGCGAAGAATGGGGTTCGGGTGCCGGTGGTGGAGGTGGTGGTGGAGGCGGTGGTGGAGACTGCTCAGCCGCCGTGTTCGGAACCTGGGAGGCTCCGGAGGAAGACGAGATCTCGGTATTTCCCGAGGCAGACGTCCAGGAAAGAGAATGTCCGTCTGCCATAAAGTTGATGTAGTGGGTCTTCCGAAGAGGCATCGTCTGCAAAAAGCAAAAAAGTAACTAAAATTATTTTTCGGTCTTTTTTTGTGTCCAAATTATTTTCCGGTCTTATTATCTAATTCCAAACCTAATTCTAACAAATTCCGAACCTAAACTAATTACAAACCTAAACTAATTCCAATCCTAAATTATAAGAACTAATATTAATTATATATTTAAAAAATTAAACAACAAAATTAAAAAAATATCTTAAAAAGCAGAAAGGACGTGGAGGAGAAGAGGAGAGAAGACAGATGGAGAGAGAGAGAAGACAAGAGGAATGAGCGACGAAGTGGAGAGGGATGTGTCTATATATATAGTTTTTATATTCGTTGTAAATCCGTCGTAAACTTACGACGAATTTTCGACGATTTCGTCGTAGTTCCAACGCACAGTTTCCACCGAACCACAAATCGAGTAGGACAAGCACACGTGGCTGTCTTTGGGTTGTACGACGAATTTACGACGATATGACATTATCGTCGTACATTCATCGTAATATTATGACGAATTTACGACAGATTATTATAAATATAATTTATATAACGGCTGAGTTTTTACAAGTCTTCGTAAATTCGATGTAACATTACGACGAATTTACGACAAAGTTTTCAAAATTTGATTAAATGAAAAAATTTATACATGTGTAAGTACCTACATGCATTATTATACATTGTAAATGTGTTCAGTACAACTTCGTGTATGTATATACAGCTTAATGATGAATTTGCTAATGTTTAAGATGAATCCTTACATGTTTCCCTAAATGAATTTAAGTACTTAAAAAGACTTGATAAATATATATATGTGAAAATTTTAATTTTTTTTTTTGTATATAAAAGATATGTATCTTATGAGATGGTAAACCATATCATTCTTATGCTTGAAATCCATCATATAGCCAAGGAAATTATAATTACAAAATTTAGGGATTAGATTTTGTCGTAACTTTGACGGTACATTACGACGAATTTACGACGACTCTCTACAAATAGTCGTAAATTCGTCGTAATGTAAACCATAGATTTACAAGTTTTTGGATCTTATACTAGAACTCCTTATAGAATACATGAGTCCTCAGGAAAATGAACAAAAAAAAAACATTCTATAAGGTGGGAAAGCCAAATCCTATAGGTGTAGGGTTTAAGTGTTACGACGAATTTACGACGATTTCATCAACATCGTCGTAAATCCGTCGCAAAAGTCAATACCTGTACAAAGTCAACTTCTGTTAATTTTCTTTAAATAATTATCTTTCACTTTTACACATTTCAAAGTATAAAAAGTTAATTTTATAACATTTAACAAACTTTCTTTGACCAAAATATTTAAAATTACGTTTAAGGCATTTTGAGACGACAAACTAATTATTTATGTTTAGCATTCATGTACGTCTTCCGGAGATATGTCATTGTGTTCATCATCATGTTCCTCGCCGTCCTCAATCTCATCATCTTCATCACTGCTTGTTTCAAATTCATCAACACCTTCTTCAGTTTCGTCCCCATGGAGATCTTAAACTTGTCGATTAGGTGGATCAATTAAAAGAACACGTTCGAACTTCGAACTCGAGGATATGGAACAAATGTGACTTGCATAGGCGGAAGATTTACACCACCAATTATACCCCTTGGAGCAACTTTAATAACCACCAACCATGAAATTCCAGTACTTCGAACTCGAGGATATGGAACAAATGTGACTTGTTCTGCTTGTGATGCAAGTATAAAAGGCTCAAACTTATTGTATCGTCGTGATGCGTTTACATCTACCACTCCAAATTTGTTAATACACACTCCACGATCCACCGTTGGATCAAACCAATCATATTTGAATAGAACAGTTTTCATCCCTACTAATCCGGGGTATTCCACTTCAGTTATCTCATTTATGATCCCATAAAAGTCCACTTCACCTCGCACATGAACTCCATAGTTGGTAGTTGCCCGTTGAGTGCCATAACTGTAAATATGAAAAACATAGCCACGAGTGAAATACATAGCTGCAGTAGTTATCTTAGATATAGGACCATGGAACAACTCATGAAACCATATTGCATATGTCATGTCATCATGATCGACCTGAGCTTTTAACCACAATGCATAATATTGGTCTTTCCGATTGTTAATTTCATCTTCTGAAACACCGTCAATGCATTCTCGGACTTGACTGGCAAAAGTGCTGAAAAAAACATTGTTAATGAATATATTTTTTTGGCAGTATCAATTCATGGTAATCAATAATCATGCATATATATAATCATGTAGTACCTCTCGTAAGGTGCCAATTCATCGCAGTTCAGAAGTATGTATGTATGTGCGCTGTAGTAGTCCTTTTCGTTTGACCAACAAGTTTCTTTTAGTATCCCACTTAGACGTCCAATTGGTGAGAATATATCTGGCACACCTTCTACTGCGTAAGTTTGTCCTACACCCCCATCGCCATAACGTCTTGGAGCCCGTTAGCGTGTACGAACTTTTGGGAGCAAAATAGTAAGACGTAAAATGAGAAGTTTCTTCTGTCAAACTTCCCGCCACGATAAACCCTTCAACTTTTGCTAAGTTTTTAGCCTTACCCTTTAAATGCTTCATAAAACGTTCAAACGGACCTAATTTGAACAAGTCCTCCTAACGCTGCTTCGTGAGGGAGGTGTATAGGTAAATGTTCCATAACATCAAAGAAAGCAGGTGGGAATATTTTCTCTAAATTGCACAACAATATTAAAATATTTGTTGAAAGTTGTGCAACTACATCTGCTGATAACGTCCTTGTACTTAAATCACAAAAGAAAGCTCCAATGCCTCCTAGTGCCTTATGGACATGTCACGGTAGGAGTTCAGCAAACGCAAAAGGAAGTAATCGTTGTGTAAACACATGACAATCATGATTCTTCATCCTTGAGAACTTTTGTCCTTTATCAACAGATTTAGCCAGATTAAATACATACCAAACAGGAAATTTGGCTGATGATACCCATTTAAACAATGCTACTTTTTGTTCTGCACCCAACCGAAATATCAGAACTAGTGCTTTCCCATTACTCACAATATGCAACTCAATTTTATTACATATATCATGCAAGTCCATCCGTGATTTAACGCTGTCTTTGGTTCTTCTTTGGACGTTCAAAACGGTATGCATGATGTTATCGAAAAAAATCTTCTCAATGTGCATAACATCAAGATTATGTCTCAGCAAATGATATTTCCAGTATGGCAGATCCTAAAATATACTTTTTGTGCCAATTATGATGAACCCTATATCCTTCAAGCATATTCCCTGGAGTGTGCCAATTTCCTCCTCGGGGGACCGTTTCAAGTCCAACCCAATGATCTATTTGCGCTTCAAGATCTACTCCTATTAGGTACACTGGTGAGGGGAAACGAACCAATTTTTTCTTTATAAACAAACGCCTGTTTCTTCTATATTGATGGTTTGGTGGTAAAAACCAACGGTGGCAATCAAACCAACAGGTTTTCAGACCATGTTTAAGCTGAAATGCATCAGTCCTATCAAGACAATAAGGACATGATAACCTTCCATGCATTATCAAACCTGATAGCATTCCGTATGCCGGAAAATCGCTTATTGTCCACATAAGCACCGCTCGCATCGTAAAGTTTTTACCACTCGAACAGTCATATGTTCGTACTCCGACATGCCACAACTGTTTTAACTCATGTATGAATGGCTGCAAAAACACATCAAGGGTCCGCTTCGGATGATTTGGACCAGGGACTAAGATACTTAGAAACAAAAACTTCCTTTGCATGCACATATCTAGAGGAAAGTTATATGGCGTAAGGATCACATGCCATAATGAATATTTCCTACCAGACATACCAAATGGACTAAACCCGTCAGTGCAAAGACCAAAATAAACATTTCGCTTAGATCTAGCAAAGTATAGATGTACGGTGTTAAAATGTTTTCAAGATTTCGCGTCAGAAGGGTGAATCATTTTGCCATCTGTTTGTGAATGTTCTGCATGCCATCTCATCGACGCAGCTGTCCGTTCAGATTGATATAGTCTTTTTAACCTATCAGTTATAGGAAGATACCACATTCGTTGGTACAAAATCTTCTTACGCCCAACAATTTGCGGTCTATATCTTGGCTTTTGGCAGAAATGGCATTCTTGAAGCTTCTCATTATCTCTCTAAAAAAGCATACAATTATCAACGCAAACATCAATCATCTCAGCAGGCAATCCAAGACTAAAAACCAGCTTCTGAATTTCATAATACGTTTCAGCAGCCAAATTATCATATGGCAAATACTCTTTAATAAGATCTGCCTAATCGTTCATGCAAACTTCAGATATATTGTGATAAGTTTTTATTGTCATCATCCGAGCTGCTAATGATAATTTAGATAAACCTTCTCTACATCCCTTGTAAAGAGGCTGTTTTTCTGCGTTTAACATATCATAAAAGCGTTTCGCATTTGCATTGGGCTCCTCAACAATATCAGCATGTGTTTCATGAAATGCATCAGCAACCATATCATGCATCCTATCCTGATCTTCACCATGAACTTGACTACTTTGATAATCATTTGACGCTTCAAAATCTCCATGTTCTTGATGATTACTACTACTCTGTGCAGCCATCTGACCACTATTTTGAGCATATCCATCTTCATGCTGATACCAAATAAAGTATTGCGGTATGAACCCTCTATTCAATAAATGCTGCCAAACAGTGTCAATAGGAATATGTTTCCTATTTTTGCATTTCACACAAGGACAATACATTTTGCCGCTTTCAATTACAGTTTGCATAAGGCCGGCCTGGTACATGAATATTTCAAATCCGTTTTTGAAGTCTTAGTCAACGACCCCTCAACATCTTTGGGTGTATACATCCACTTTCGTAGATCGTATATAGACATTTTAAAAACAAATAATTGAATTTTTGTTTTTGAACTTTGATATAAATTTTAACTACTAAAAATTTTACTCAAACATTCAAAGACTCAAAAAATTGTGTCTTTGTATTTTTTTTGGGTTGATGGAATAATGAGAGAAGAGAGGGTATATATAGATTTTTTGTTTGGTTACCAACATATTGCCATTGAATATTTACATTAAATTTACGTCGAAATAAAAGTTACATCATATTTACATCGATATTACGTCGAATACAAGATGGAGGCCAATTCGTCGTAGAATCGATGTGAACTTTACGAAAAAGTTACAACGATATAAAATTCGTTGTTTAATCATCGTAATATCGTCGTAATTTTACGAAGATTTTACGAAAGCAGTATTTTACGTTGAAATTACGACGAAATAGTTTTACACCATCAATTATACCCCTTGGAGCAACTTTAATAACCACCAACCATGAAATTCCAGTACTTCGAACTCGAGGATATGGAACAAATGTGACTTGTTCTGCTTGTGATGCAAGTATAAAAGGCTCAAACTTATTGTATCGACGTGATGCGTTTACATCTACCACTCCAAAATTGTTAATACGCACTCCACGATCCACTGTTGTATCAAACCAATCATATTTGAATAGAACAGTTTTCATCCTTACTAATCCGGGGTATTCCACTTCAATTATCTCATTTATGATCCCATAAAAGTCCACTTCACCTCGCACACAAACTCTATAATTGGTAGTTGCCCGTTGAGTGCCATAACTGTAAATATGAAAAACATAGCCACGAGTGAAATACATAGCTGCAGTATTTATCTTAGATATAGGACCATGGAGCAACTCATGAAACCATATTGCATATGTCATGTCATCATGATCGACCTGAGCTTTTAACCACAACGCATAATGTTGGTCTTTCCGATTGTTAATTTCATCTTCTGAAACACTGTCAATGCATTCTCGGACTTGACTGGCAAAAGTGCTGAAAAAAACATTGTTAATGAAAATATTTTTTTTGGCAGTATCAATTCATGGTAATCAATAATCATGCATATATATAATCATGTAGTACCTCTCGTAAGGTGCCAATTCGTCGCAGTTCAGAAGTATGTATGTATGTGCGTTGTGGTAGTCCTTTTCGTTTGACCAACAAGTTTCTTTTAGTATCCCACTTAGACGTCCAATTGGTGAGAATATATCTGGCACACCTTCTACTGCGTAAGTTTGTCCTACACCCCCATCGCCATAACGTCTTGGAGCCCGTTAGCGTGTACGAACTTTTGGGAGCAAAATAGTAAGACGTAAAATGAGAAGTTTCTTCTGTCAAACTTCCCGCCACGATAAACCCTTCAACTTTTGCTAAGTTTTTAGCCTTACCCTTTAAATGCTTCATAAAACGTTCAAACGGACCTAATTTGAACAAGTTCTCCTAACGCTGCTTCGTGAGGGAGGTGTATAGGTAAATGTTCCATAACATCAAAGAAAGCAGGTGGGAATATTTTCTCTAAATTGCACAACAATATTAAAATATTTGTTGAAAGTTGTGCAACTACATCTGCTGATAACGTCCTTGTACTTAAATCACAAAAGAAAGCTCCAATGCCTCCTAGTGCCTTATGGACATGTCACGGTAGGAGTTCAGCAAACGCAAAAGGAAGTAATCGTTGTGTAAACACATGACAATCATGATTCTTCATCCCTGAGAACTTTTGTCCTTTATCAACAGATTTAGCCAGATTAAATACATACCAAACAGGAAATTTGGCTGATGATACCCATTTAAACAATGCTACTTTTTGTTCTGCACCCAACCGAAATATCAGAACTAGTGCTTTCTCATTACTCACAATATGCAACTCAATTTTATTACATATATCATGCAAGTCCATCCGTGATTTAACGCTGTCTTTGGTTCTTCTTTGGACGTTCAAAACGGTATGCATGATGTTATCGAAAAAAATCTTCTCAATGTGCATAACATCAAGATTATGTCTCAGCAAATGATATTTCCAGTATGGCAGATCCCAAAATATACTTTTTGTGCCAATTATGATGAACCCCATATCCTTCAAGCATATTCCCTGGAGTGTGCCAATTTCTTCCTCGGGGGACCGTTTCAAGTCCAACCCAATGATCTATTTGCGCTTCAAGATCTACTCCTATTAGGTACACTGGTGAGGGGAGACGAACCAATTTTTTCTTTATAAACAAACGCCTGTTTCTTCTATATTGATGGTTTGGTGGTAAAAACCAACGGTGGCAATCAAACCAACAGGTTTTCAGACCATGTTTAAGCTGAAATGCATCAGTCCTATCAAGACAATAAGGACATGATAACCTTCCATGCATTATCAAACCTGATAGCATTCCGTATGCCGGAAAATCGCTTATTGTCCACATAAGCACCGCTCGCATCGTAAAGTTTTTACCACTCGAACAGTCATATGTTCGTACTCCGACATGCCACAACTGTTTTAACTCATGTATGAATGGCTGCAAAAACACATCAAGGGTCCGCTTCGGGTGATTTGGACCAGGGACTAAGATACTTAGAACAAAAACTTCCTTTGCATGCACATATCTAGAGGAAAGTTATATGGCGTAAGGATCACATGCCATAATGAATATTTCCTACCAGACATACTAAATGGACTAAACCCGTCAGTGCAAAGACCAAGATAAACATTTCGCTTAGATCTAGCAAAGTATGGATGTACGGTGTTAAAATGTTTCCAAGATTTCCCGTCAGAAGGGTGAATCATTTTGCCATCTGTTTGTGAATGTTCTGCATTCCATCTCATCGACGCAGTTGTCCGTTCAGATTGATATAGTCTTTTTAACCTATCAGTTATAGGAAGATACCACATTCGTTGGTACAAAATCTTCTTACGCCCAACAATTTGCGGTCTATATCTTGGCTTTTGGCAGAAATGGCATTCTTGAAGCTTCTCATCATCTCTCTAAAAAAACATACAATTATCAACGCAAACATCAATCATCTCAGCAGGCAATCCAAGACTAAAAACCAGCTTCTGAATTTCATAATACGTTTCAGCAGCCAAATTATCATCTGGCAAATACTCTTTAATAAGATCTGTCCAATCGTTCATGCAAACTGTAGATAGATTGTGATCAGTTTTTATTGTCATTATCCGAGCTGCTAATGATAATTTAGATAAACCTTCTCTACATCCCTTGTAAAGAGGCTGTTTTTCTGCGTTTAACATATCATAAAAGCGTTTCGCATTTGCATTGGGCTCCTCAACAATATCAGCATGTGTTTCATGAAATGCATCAGTAACCATATCATGCATCATATCCTGATCTTCACCATGAACTTGACTACTTTGATAATCATTTGACGCTTCAAAATCTCCATGTTCTTGATGATTAATACTCCATGCAGCCATCTGACCACTACTTTGAGCATATCCATCTCCATGCTGATACCAAATAAAGTATTGCGGTATGAACCCTCTATTCAATAAATGCTGCCAGACAATGTCAATAGGAATATGTTTCCTATTTTTGCATTTCACACAAGGACAATACATTTTGCCGCTTTCAATTACAGTTTGCATAAGGCCAATTCGTCGTAGAATCGATGTGAACTTTACGAAAAAGTTACAACGATATAAAATTCGTTGTTTAATCATCGTAATATCGTCGTAATTTTACGACGATTTTACGAAAGCAGTATTTTACGTCGAAATTACGACGAAATAGTTTTACGTCGTAAGTTCGACGTAATTGAGTCGTAAATTTATGACGATTTAGAATCGACGTAAAAAATTCGTTGGAAATGGGCCTCTTTCTTATAGTGTCTGCTTCAGAAGTGTACAACAACCATTCGTCTCTTGGCATATGGCACTGCGGCTGATGCGGTTGACGAATACCTCAATCTAGGTGAAACTACGACTCGTGCATGTTTGGAACATTTTGTAGAAGGAATTATTGATTTGTTCGGTGATGAGTATTTAAGAAGACCCACACCCGAGGATCTTCAGCGCTTACTTCATATTGGAGAGCTACGGGGATTTCCCGGAATGGTAGGAAGCATCGACTGCATTCATTGGGAGTGGAAGAATTGTCCAACCGCTTGGAAAATGCAATATTCATGTGGTTCAAGAAAACCCACTATCGTTTTAGAGGCTTCATATGAACTGTGGATATGACACGCATTTTTGGACCTCTAGGTATATTAAACGATATCAATGTTCTTGATCGCTCACCCGTTTTTGATGATATAATACAATGTAAAGCTTCGAAAGTATATTTCTCTGTCAACGAAGGGAGTCTAACTTAACATACTATCTCATAGATAGTATTTATCTAAAATGGACAACTTTTGTCCAATCTATACCACTTCCACAAAGTTCTAAAGCATGCTTATTTGCTGAACGTCGAGAAGCTGCTGCCCAAAAAGACGTCAAACGTGCTTTTGGAGTCTTACAAGCTTGATTTGTCGTTGTTAAAAATCCTGCTCTTTTTTGGTACAAAGCAAAAATACGAAATATTATAAGAGCTTGTATCATACTCCACAATATGATAGTAGAAGATGAAAGAGAAGGAAACACACACTTTGATGTTTCAAATTTTGAACATGGAGAAGGAAGCAAGAGTTTAAATGTGGATCTCACGTATTCAACATATATGCCCTCAAACATTGTTGATATGGTGGTTGTTTGAAATAGAATTCGGGATAGACAACAGAATGACCAATTGAAAGCTGATTTGATGGAGCATATCTGGCAAAAATTTTGACGTAATGAAGCCGGCAATTGAGTTTCTATTGTAAAATTTGAGTTTATAAATTAAATGTATGTTTGTGTTAAGAATATAATAATCAAATAGTTATTCTTATTTCAATTAAAAACTTAAATTTTTTTTTTCTTAAGAAACTCATATTCAGTTTCCACCAATGTTTTTAAATCCAACCCAAAAAGCGAACCGGAATACCTTCCGGATCACTAGGTTATTGGATCGATCGGGATCGACTCAGGTCAACCGCGAATTATTAACTTAATAAATTTATATATAATACATTAATATAAAAATAAAAATATCTATTTTTTGTTAAAAAATACTATTGCACAAAAATACATACATATTTCAATGTCTTTTCAATGAGACATGATAAAAATATTGCAGAAAATACAAATCCTCCTCTATGTGGCTACAAAGATTCTGTTGGATCCGTGCTTGCACTAACAAATTTTTAAAAGCATGACTCATCAATTAAAGAAAAGCAACAATATGAATTAATTAATTTTGCAACGATATGAAATAATGATATGAAAGAAGTGAAATGAACAATTAATTATAAATAAAGGTAAAGAGAAATTTTTTTAAAAAATTGAAATTACAAACATGTTTTAGGTTTTTTAGTCGAAACTTGTGAATAAAGAAAACAAAAAGTTCTAAAAATAAGTGAATAAACTGTAAATTATATGTTTCAATCTCAAAAACCTTTAAATTTTTTTGTTATTTGGATAGTTTTCATTATCCGGTATCCGGATGGTTTATCCAGATTGTCGGATCATGGATTAATAATGATTTTTCTGGATTTTACCGGTTTAATAACTAGTGGATTTAATACTAAATCCAAATCAAAATAGTGACCGATTTCTGGGTTTACTGGTCCGACCAATAGGGTTGGTCCGGATTTCAAAACATTTCCACCAATAGACTTACAAAAAAATGGGTTTTTTATACCTGTTTCTTAGACCTAATTAATTCTAAAAATAATGTTAAAAAACCTATTTGGGTCATTAGCGATAATATGCTCTTAACACTCTGAAAATTTTTAAGACCAAGGGCTTCCACATCTAGTTTTAAATTTTGTTAACGGTTTGAGATTCATTTCAAAAATGTTTTGATAAATGTACCGTTTGTTTATAGAAACAGAGGTTTGCTTCAAACTTCGTGCGATGTTTGCTATAAGAGGAAAGCGTAATTACTCACACGAATAAGAACAAGTAAATCTACTAATTTCCAAATTAAATTATTTATGTCATAATATTATTATATCCTTTTTTTTAAGCCAAGCGATAACGATGGTGATCTGTTCTATCTTCTTCCTCTACGTCTCTGCTCGAGGCGTGTGCCCTCCTTTCATTATGTCTTAACAGTTTAAAGCTCAATCGAAATTGAAATTCAACATCTTCGCCAGGAAAAACCGTAATTTCAGAGAGAGAGTGAGAGAAGATGTTTGGATATGGAGGAAAGTACCATTGGCGAAAGAGGAACAACAACAACAACAACGGAGGAGGAGGAAGCGAAGCGATCGTGGTGGTTTTCGCTTGGATGTCTAGCGAAGAACGCAATCTCAAGAACCATGTCGATCTCTACTCTTCTCTTCTTTGGGATTCCCTCGTTTGCCATTCTCAATTTCTCAACATGTTTGTTTCTCTGATCCTTCTCTCTGTTCTTCATAATTCTGCAGAAAATTCCCCTCAAAATGATTCAATTTTGGATTTTCATATTACTTAGGTTCCTACCAGACAAAGCTGCGGATTTAGCTTCCAATCTTGTGTCTGAACTTGTGAAGGTAATAAAAATGGGTTTATTTTACTACATATGGAAAATGTGTAAATATATGATTCTTTTTAGCTATCTAGAAAATTTAATTGCTTTTGTTTACATAATTGATCTCAGAAACTTTAGCTCTCTCCTGGTTTTGTTGTAGGAGCTCAAAGCAAAGCCACTTCCTCTAGTGTTTGCTTCTTTCTCAGGTGGTCCTAATGCTTGTATGTATAAAGTTCTTCAAGTAAGGTTTTTGTTCTTATCACTATTTTTATTTCTGAATATTTGATAGAGAAGGAAAAATTGAGCTTCTTTTGTATATATAAATATGCAGATACTTGAAGGGACATGCGAAACAGAACTTAATCCGGTATTTGCTGCATTTCATCAAATGCCATTGTTGTTTAACGATTAAACACTGTCTTTTGTCTCGATGACTCTTAGGTTTTAATGTGTGTAAGTAATGTTGGTTTCTCTGTGTATATTTCAGGATGATTGTAGTTTGGTTAGAAACTGCATCTCAGGGTTTATCTATGACTCATCTCCCGTGGATTTCACCAGCGACTTAGGAGCTCGATTAGCGGTTCATCCAAGTACGCTAGGAATGTCTAAACCACCTAAACCATTTGTATGGGCAGCGAATGGTATTGCTTCGAGTCTCGATTATGTTTTCCTCAACAGGTTTGAATCACAACGAGCCGAGTTTTGGCAGACTCTTTACTCTACTATTGTAAGGGCCTTTTTCTTGTTTCCCTTACATAATTATGAAATATGGTAAAAACTAAAAAATATCTCATCTCATTACATTTTTTTGGTTGCAGACAATGAGAGTTCCTTATCTCATTCTATGCTCTGAAAACGATGACCTTGCTCCTTATCAAACAATACACAATTTCGCCACACGTCTTCAAGAACTAGGAGGAAATGTGAAACTTGTTAAATGGAATGATTCTCCTCACGTTGGTTAGTGATGTACTAAAAACTTTGTGAGATTCTTCTTTATGCTCGGAATCTTACATTTTATGCATTAATGTTTTCTCAGGTCATTATCGGTATAATCAAGTCGACTATAAAGCTGCTGTATCCGAGTTCTGGACAAAAGCAAGGTCGGTTTATTTGCAGAAGACGAGATGTTTTGACAGAGAAGCTCTGAAAGAAACTCAATGTGATGATGAGATATCAGAGCCAGTTCAAAGCTTGGGGAAATCAACCTCTGGTCTTAACCGAAGCTTCAATGGAACTCCACTTGTCACAACTGATCATTTCTTCGTGCCTAGCACGGTAGGTTACTACGTGGGCAACGGTGGGTCTGTGCAAGATGAACACAAACAAGATTTGATTCGTTTGTCCAGTTCACAAAACGACGACGAAGCGGTAAAGCCTAATGGAGTTCTTGGCCAAATCTTGTTTGATGTTTATATTCCAAAGAATGTGGAAGATTGGGATATAAAGTTGTCGGAAACCGGACGGTTTAAGCAGAAACCAGGTAAGAGGTTTATACGTAGATCGAGATTGTAACATCTTTGAGTTATATCATCATTTGTTCTCTTCAAATACTGTTGCAGTGGAACTCTATTTGGTTTTCCCTCACAGAGATCTCTAATAAATCAATGAAATAAGATTCTATTTTGCAGACAAAGACACTGTGTTTTTTGGTTTTCTTGGCTGTATATATTTATGAGTTTCTAAATCAAAAGACTACTTCTCAATATCTGATAAATCCAGTAAAGTAGTCTATATACAAATGTTGTTCTACTTTTTGTCCATTTCTTTCTTCTTTTTTTATCTGCATTTTCAGCTAAAGTCACAAACATCACGGAACTGTAAAAATTGGGGAAAAATTTGAAGAACACTACCTCCATGACTGCAGACAAAACAGAACAGAAACAAATGTTTTTAGTTGTCTTTGCAGTTTCTCGTATAACCAGAAGAGGATGATAATCTTGACTGTGACTGGAAAAACTCGAATGGAGTTCCAGGGCCAAAAGAGCGTCGAGTTGCGTTTGGAGAATCTGATAACAGAGGCTCGTAAACCGGGCTTCGGTTCTTGGGCTGAGTGATGGATAATGGAGACACTTCTTTCTCGATGGTCCTTGGTTGTGTTTCGATGTTTCCTAGAGTCAGTATTGGACCGCCCATACGTTCAGCTTGTTGGAGTATGTTGATCTTGCTCGGTCTGTATGTGTAACGGAAGTATTTTAATGCGAAGATAGGACCCATGCCTGCTCCAACTATGAGCTGCACAAGAGATCAAAACAAGTATTAATCTTTACTTGGTGTTGTTAATGGAGATTTAGAGGCAGATGGATTTTTTGATACTCACAAACATTGTTATCCAGTAAGAAGGTTGAGAACAGAGGCGGAACATGATGGTGTACATTCCCGATGATGGTATTGCGCTGAAGAGAAAGTTTATGGCATAGAAACCGACCAGATTTCCCCAAATGGAAAGGTGTTGCAACACCGTAAAGGAACTGCAACGAACATCAAGAAAGAAAGAAAAAGAAGAGAATTAGTATTGAGATAAGCATGTGTGTTTTTATCCTGAACATGCACATTTTAAATGTGATGTATGACAATATGAGTCTAGCTAGATGTGTGAAGACGCAAGGAAAAGGAGCTGTACTTTGTTTCTTGAGCCACAACAAAAGCTTGAAGCCATATACATCCAGAGAGAGCTACCATTCCAAGCTCCTCCATTTCACTTTTCTCATAAGCATATGCGTGAATGGTAATTACAAATACAACAATCGCCTGCAAAAATATCCCAGATTTCAGATTTATACAAGGGAATATGAGCAGAAAGAAGAAAAAGAGTTATTTTAAGCATTTCAACTAGGTGGGTGGAGTTTGCATACTGCATTTGTCTATAAGTATATTACTAATTGGTGAATGTAGAATATATATGCAGTGAAAAAAATGTACTCAATTGAGTAGATTTGAGAAGACAGTACTCACGTGAAAAAGGGATCGGCCAAACCACCCCGCAAATGTGCTCGGGTTAAGAAGCCTAAATTGGGGGAAAACATGAAATTTACAGATATGCATTAACGTATGAACAGTGAGCTTCACATTTAGTGTAACCCTCAACGAAATCAAAGCAGATTTAGACACAGAATTATCCAAGCATACCTTCCAGCTTGGCAGTAGAACAAAATTTGAGGGTGTTGCATTACTGATGCTTCACTAAGATCTTTATCTATTACACTAACAAGAACAGGAATACTGGTGTAGAAAACGTTGTAAGCCATCAAGCTAACCGAATTGAATAGACTGGTTCCGGAAACGCCTGAAATAAACGAGAAGCTGCATAGATTCTGTTGTCAGTATTTTAGGAACGACCTGGACATTATCTAGTGAGAACATGTTTGAGGAAGTAATAAAAGAACTTACAAAATCTGAATAAAGCATATCAACAACGATTTGTAGAAGGAATACTGGGACAAAAATGCTGTCCGGTTATATGAATATCTCCCATGAACAAGAATCAGTCTTTTCAGAAACCTGAATCCTGCAATCAAAGATTAGTGCATCAAGAAACCAATCAGAACCTTTTTTAAACCAGCTAAACAATTTATTCATGCAACAAAGATACTACAAATCAATCTTTTTTGGTTGTTCCGTTTCGTGAAAGTCTGATCCAAGTAATAAAATCCAGAAGCAGATGGAGGTATACGGAAAAAGAATGTATATAATATGCATCTTCAAGTTTTGTATTAAGGAAATAAATTTCTTGCTAATACTCTTACTTCCAATGCTATAATCTGCAGCTCTTGCTGCCTGCAGTCCTTCTCTTCCGCTGATGCCAACCCCGATATCAGCTTGCTGTATCATTCTTACATCATTCCCACCGTCACCAATTGCCAGGGTACGATAATCGCAGGATTTTAAGATTTCAACTAACTGTATAGTCACGAAAAAAAGTTCATCCAAAACATCAAATAAGAATGATGAGCATTTGAAAGGCCATTTGGTAACAGGATAAATTGGGTATGTAAATAAGTGTAATAAGAAATAACACCATCTAACGCTGGGAGGGGGTACCTGAGCTTTTTGTGAAGGTGTGACACGGCAACATATGGCTGTCCTAGAAAGTATAGCTAAATCAACAAAATCCTTGCGATGGTGTTTCAGAGCAATTTCTAGAGCCCATCCATCAATAACAAACGCCACGTCCTGTACGACCCATAAAATTATTCTCTGATACAGGTGATAGGAAACTATTCAAGAATTTAGTTTAGAGGATGAACCTTGGGTTCTGAAGCTGTAATCCGCATTGTAAGCAAAACCCTTTCCAAACTCCGAGAAACATCATCTTCAGTTTTTCCATCAATCAATAGAAGTTGACCTTTAGGCTCTGATATAAACATGATTATGGCAAAAAGACATGATAAGTAGCAATATGCAAAGCTTTCTAACATAATTAACAAAGGAAAGGAAAATATCCCAACTTACCCGGGGAGATAAAATTACATGAAAGAGCAATCTGTATAGCTGTATTCTGCTTATCTCCAGTAAGCATCCAAAAGTTTATCCCTGCTTTTCGAAGTGTCTCAATGGTCTCTGGTACACCATCCTAAAAAAATCAGGCAGATATTTATAAGACAGTCCTCTCCTACTTATAATGCTACCTTATATTACACTGTGAACCTCTCTATGTCCTCGGCATTTAAAATTTTACCTGCAAGCGGTCTTCTATTGCAGTGACTCCCAGAATATAAAGATCGTGTTCTAACCTTTGACAGACCTCAGCAATCCTCCACTGAGACATCAGAAAAAACATCAATTCAAGGCAATCAAGTGCACTAACTGAATTAAGTCGTAAGTTAAAACTGACATACTTCATAATTGCTTATAGTGAACAGCCAAAACAGAGAAAAATTGTTCCAATTACCTCCCTATCTACCAGAACACTACTAGCCTCTTTAAACTTCACCGACCACTCTTGATACTCATCTTCTTCCAGTTCACGCCAAGCCAAACACAATGTTCGGAGACCCAGCTGGGCGTAGTGATCTACAGCTTCAGCAATAGTTCTGGTTTGCTGACCTAATAACATAGTCGAAAATAATTGGCCATCAGCTCTGAGCGTATTCAGTACCACACTACTTCCTCATCTCATATTGATAAGAGATACGTCAACTTACCAGCACATGCGTAGGGAAGGATTGATTCATCTGCACCTTTCGACAAAAGAATAATTTTCCCACTCTGACAATCTTTCACTACTACTGACATTCTTTTTCGATCGGAAGTGAATTCAAGAATTTCCAACACCTCATACCGAATCGTCAAACCATTGAACCTGATATCTGCGTTCAATAAAGAGGACAAAACAACAAATGAGAACTAATTTTTAGGTACATATTATTACATGGACAGCAAAACTGAAATGAGATTACTATTACCTAGAAGATTGGCATTTTTGCCGACAAAGACCATGTGCAACTTTGCTGCAGCAATCACAAGAGCATCCTCATCCTGAGATTGGGCCTTGTATACAATATCTCCAGCTTTGCTATAGATGGACCCAATAAAAATATAAAGAAATGAAAATTAAAGCAACAAATATACACAACTGGAATACGATCTTTGAAGAATTTTTCCATGCTTGACTGACAAAAGCAGATATTATGAAAATTGAAAACTACCTCTGCACAGGTATAACAGTGTTGCAGATTGCCATAACTGTAAGAAATCGGATGACATCTGTAGAGCCACTGGTGATGGCATTAAGAAGTTGTGCGTCTGATCAGAAAGATAAATCAAGACAAGTTAGAAACAATACTCTTTTGATGCATACTCACTGATGCAGAAGCATAAATAATGTAAACATTTAAATTATCAACACAATTTGGGTGGGCAAAAACTGAAACATAATACACACGGAAATGAAGTATACACCTTTCAAAGCATCTCCATTCTCATTCCCATAAAAAATGCCACCAATACAGCATCTTCTAAATATCATCTTGTTGTCTGTCAGGGTCCCAGTTTTGTCGGTCAAAATGTACTCTACTTGCCCAAGATCCTCACTTATTGCTGTGCTGCCACACACAAAAAGCCACGTAATGCAAGAAAATCGTGAGATTGACGAGTTCACAGGTGAATCTGAGATAGTCTGCCTCTATTCTCAACTTACTTTGCTGCATAAGATGCTGTACCAGTCTCTTGATCTATCATCTCCACATCCCATTCTATAAATTTTGCGTAAAGGCCCTTAACTAGATCTAGAGACACCTGCAACATTACATCAACCAGATGCTTAGCAGAAATAGGCATGCTAATTTCATATAAATTACATTATTTTCAAGATCAATGTTGTTCCATAGAAGATGATCATTAAGACTCAATTTGCAATCCAATATCTCTTTCACATGCCAAGAAGCCGCTTAATGCATTATATATGTCATTCCAGAGCTATCAAGGATGCTACCAGTGTTTCCACATGTATATCCAGGAAATTATAACTACCTTAATGGAGATGGGTATCATGATGGAACATAGAAGCTCAAATCGCAAAGGGATTACAAGCAGCTCATACCACGGGGCTTCCTCTGGATACTGCACATACCATTGCTGAAACACACAACAACCAAAGTTTGTTACAGTTCAGAGCTCCCCAATCATACGAAAAAGCGCAAAAGATTTATCATGGACATGACACTGTATGAGGATTATGTAAGAATCTAACCTTCCTTGCTTCTGTATCTTTCCAAACATTTCCAGCAATACCGAGAACCATAACAACGACAATTTGGAAAACGAATATTGCTCCAGTCAATTTATCAATCATTGCATCCATAGCAGTAAGTTTGGGCTCAGCTATACCCCTACTCATACCAAGCTTAGTTTGGTTGCCTATAAGAGTATGAAAATTCATCAAAGCATTATCAAGGTCAACTTAAATCATACGACTAACCAGAGATAGTCAGACTCCATGGTCCTGAAACTTAGAAATCTATTTCAAATCCAAAAACAAGCCACTATTTAAATTACCTGTATAGACAGATACTCCACAAGCCCACTCCGTATTTCTCAAGTAACAGGACTGAAGAAGAGTGTTTTTGATGGTTAAAGAACAGACGTCATTGTCAATAAATGGCGGAAATAAGCGCATGTTTGCATCAAATCTTCGAATATCCTTATCTGGAATAGGACATTCAATCACACCCTGAAATATATATAGCTTAACATCAAATCGTTTTACAGGAAACAACAGCGAGGAGCGACATGATTATCTACAAGGAGTCTTACTTTCATTTTGTGTAACAATTCTAAATCAATTCCCACGCATGCTGAGGGTATGATTCTTGTTTTGAGATCAGTTTCACCGTCTAACGCAGCAGTCTGCATGTATGAGTTCACTTTTAGCGCATTTGATATTGCTCAAGAAAGGTTACCTCGCACCGACTTTTAAACTAGATTGTAGCATAAATCAATTACATGCATGACGGGAAGTCTACCTCTACATAGCAAACACCTTGTGGATCTGAGGTACCAAGCAAAACTAGATCACAAGGAACTTCATCATTCTCACGCAACCATACAATATTGCCAACCTGTATGTCCTGTGCTTGGATCTACAAGCAAAATACTAATACAGTTAAGCCAAAACATCACCTAGAAAAATCAGTCGCCAAAGCAAAAATCTTGAAAAAGTGATTCATACATGCTTCTTGATCCCCTGTTTCACGATCCAAACTTCTTTCTCATTTGCTTTCTTATCTGAGAGGTACCTGTGGTAATCATCCCAAGCTTCTTTCGAAGCAGAGACCGCAAATATGAATATTAACGGACCCCATGTACTTGCAGGATTCACAGGGGTGATTAGTGACCATAGCTGAAGGCATGCAATCAACAAAAAATACTGGTTCATGAACCGGCTGAAAAGAGATAGGACATGTCGATCAGAGAGAGGGAAATGGTAAAAATGTTTTAGAACATTAGAACCATATAAAACAAAAATGAATCAATCATCACCTGAATTGCTCCCACAAGTTCTTCGGAAGAAAATTCCACAATGTATACTTTCTATTAGATATACGGTTATCACAACAAAGCTCATTTGAAGCTTCATCATCGTTAATGTAGACAAAACGCTTCATTTTTATTTATTTTCTCCGCTTGGAAGCAAAAGTTTCTTCTAGAGTTTCATCATCAAACTCCAAGAGGCAGACTGAAGTTTAGCGCCCATAAACTGCAAAATATGAAATTGATAAGCGATACTTAACACCAAGGAGGATATCACAATTCAGGGACAACAAAAATGTCGAGAATTATCAACAACTTATTAATGTTCTTCGAAAAATGTTCAATGGAAGAGACGATGATTTTTTACGAGTAAGCTTGCAAAACATTGGGTGGGCAAATGATAAACCCCATTGCTGATTAAGATGCAAAACCCGCGTGTAAAATCAATCACAGTTTACACGATTAGGAAGATCGAAATCAAATTCGAAACACCAGAGATCTAATAAAATCGCAAGTCAAATTCCATTAAAATTCGAGATCAGAAGAGAACTCAAACATCAAGTAATTTTGAAGACTATATAAGGTTGTACGATACGAATACCTTGTGGATCACACGGAGCTCGATTTTCTCCGGAGCTTGAGATTCCTTTGCTTTTTCGTTTTTGCTCTGTTCAATGTTGGTTTAGGCGACAAGGAAGAGGTAGTGACGGACGGTGCGTTTTGCTAACTTCCGTGGAAATAGGCCCCACCAGAGAGATTTGATTCTGCCGTTTGGGTTAATTCAAAAGAAAATGTTCGTTGTTTTCCTGTTCAGAAAACGTCACGCATTCTGTTTCTCGGAAACTAAGACAAGTAAGCCGTTTGTAAAAACTAAAAACGGTACACCGAGATTTCGATCCTTTTGCCATTTCCGAATATACCTCTTTGTGGCCCATGACTTTGTTTTTTCTATCAAGTCTTTTTTTTTTTTTTTAAACGTCTATTGTATTTATAAAGACATGGATACAAAGTTATTGTGTAAAGCATTAGAAATTACATTTGGGACATAGTGGTAAACATGAAACAGAGAATCTCCTGGAAGTGGTGTCTTTGATAAGATGTCTGCCGGTTGGTTTAATGATCGTTGATTCCAATTAAACTCCACTTCTTGAAATTTTGATTTCCAGTGCCAAATATCTTTGAGCCAGTTAAGAACACTGAAGTTTAGAGTTTCTTTATTCACCAACGATATTACTTCCTTACAGTCACCTTCAAAGACAATTCTGCGGCAACCTTTGCTCCAACACGATTGCATTGAGATTAAAAGAGCTTGCAATTATGCTTCAAGTGGGCTTGAGGCATAATCTCCTCTAGATTGTCCTGCGCAAATGTAGAAACCTGTTTCATCTCTTATTATCCAGCCCGCCTGTGAGGAGCGATTATGTCTAACATATGAGCCATCATAGTTACATTTCAAGAAGCCTTCCTTGGGTTTCTTCCAGCATTTGGGTCTTGACTGGAGCTGATTTGTTTGAGAAGGGTTGCTTCTCTGCAGAGAATCAGTTATGAAATCTTGTGCGTCTAGCCATTCTTTTGCATCCTCTCTAACTTCCCTTAAAGTTTGTTTCCAGTTGATATGTCGTCGTTGATAAAGTAACAGGTTTCTGCTCTTCCAAATTCTCCAGAGTATCCAAAGAGCGCTCTGACGAATATATCTGGGTATTTGATGATGACTGGTAAATATTGCTTGCAGCTTTTCACTCAAAATAGCTTGGGTATTGAAGACAATGGGATTTGGGAGTTGGATGCTCTCCATATTGATTGAGTATAAGTGCAGTCGAATAATAGGTGATTTAATGTCTCTTCTGTCAATAAGCATATGGGGCACAAATTCATTCTAGACATATGATGATGCAACATAACTTCACCTGTAGCTAAACTTTGGGAAACTAATCTCCATAGGAAGTGTTTGATTTTGGAAGCTGTTTTAAGTTTCCAGATTGAGTTTTTCAGCAGGATGGAACCTGGAGGAGGATTAATGTGCTGTTGTTCTGGTTGATGAGTCGCGAGCCAATAGCCTGATTTCACTGTGTAGACTCCATCTTTCGTGTAATACCATCCCAAGAAATCCTCAGCCGGTCTAGAACTTAGTCGTAATGATAAGATTATTTCTGCATCCTCATCGACAATCAAATCTCGAATTCTTTGTTCATCCCATCTATTATTTGCAGTGATTAGGGAGTTAACTAAGCAATGTTCTGGCTGTTGCTGGCGAGCTCTCGGTGGTCTTGGAGGATGGACTGGCAACCATGGATCAATCCAAGTACTAACATTGGAACCATTTCCAATAACAAAGATCATTCCAGACTTTAGTAGATCTCGTCCTAACAAGAGAGACTTCCATGCATATGAACTATGTTTCCCTACTTTCGCGGTTAAGATATTGCTATCCTTGAAGTATCGTCCTTTGATAATCCTTGCCATTAGGCTATTTGGGAAGCGTAATAGTCTCCAAACTTGTTTAGCCAGTAAAGCGTTGTTGAAATTCTCAATATCCCGGAAACCTATACCTCCTTCTTTCTTTGGTAGACTCAATCTGTTCCAAGCAAACCAATGCATACCCTTCTTTTCATCACCTGATCCCCACCAAAACCGCGCCAGACAACTATTAATATTTTCACATACCGTTTTTGGTAACTTGAAAATATTCATAGCATAAATTGGCATGGCTGTTGCAACAGATTTGAGTAACACCTCTTTCCCTCCTGGTGATAGAAATTGTTTGTGCCATCCTTGTGTTTTTTCTTTGACCTTGTCAGTGATATAGCTGAACATTTCTGTTTTCTTGCTACTAAACTGTTCTGGAAGGCCTAAATACTTTCCCCCTCCTCCATCATTGTGTATTCCTAAAAGGTTTCTCATCTGAGTTTTCACTCTATCCTGAACTCTGCTCCCAAAAGTAATAGCAGATTTCCTCAAGTTAACCGATTGACCTGAGACAGACTCATACAGAGAGAGAATCCTTTTCATGGTCCTTCCATTCTTTGGATTTGCAAGAGTAAAGAAAAGAGAGTCATCAGCAAATAACAGATAATTGATAGCCGGTCCCTGATCTGCGATCTTTATTCCTTGAATTTTCCTTTCCAATGCAGCCTGATTCATTAGATGAGATAGAACCTCCGCACATAGGATGAATAAATAAGGGGACAGAGGGTCTCCCTGACGGATTCCACGTTCTGGTTGGATAAAGCCTCTTGCAGATCCATTGATTTGAACCGAGAAAGTAACCGTAGAGACACAGGTCATTATCCAGTTGATCCATTTGCTATGAAATCCCATTCTCTTCATTGTCTCCTCTAAGAAGTTCCACTCCAGGCGATCATAGGCTTTTGTAATGTCTGTCTTAAGGGCCATATATGATTTGGATTGTCTTTTACGAACCTTGAGAGCATGAAACATTTCATGAGCAATAATTACATTATCTGTAATCATTCTGTCAGGTATAAAGGCTGCTTGATTTTCTGCAATGATTCCAGACAGATGCCTCTTCAATCGGTTAACCAAGATCTTGGAGATAATCTTGTAACTGACATTACATAATGCTATTGGCCTGAAGTCAACCATCGAAGAGGGGTTAGTGATTTTGGGGATCAAACAGAGATTGGTATGGTTGTGACGTTGATCAAGGAAACTGTGGTAAAAAAACGATCTTATCTCTTCAACCATTTCAGTACCAATATCTGACCAGAACTTGTGATAAAAGGCACCTGAAAAGTCATCTGGCCCAGGTGTTTTGTGCGGACCTATAGAAAAACAGCTTCCCGTATCTCATCAGTAGATACTGGTTTTGTAAGATCATGATTCATTTCATCTGTAACCCTTCTCTGAAATCCACTGAAGACTTCATTGATATCAGCTTGGTTTGTACTCTGAGAGGTGAATAGAGAGGTGAAATAATTTTCAGCTACCTTGGCCACATTGTCATCTCCTCGGTGAACTTGATCATTCTCGTCTAATATGGAGATCAATCTGTTTTTATATTCTCCTTGTCTTTGTTACTGAGTGATAAAACTTTGTGTTTCGATCTCCTTCAGATAACCAAACATTCCGACTTTTTCTCTTCCAATATATCTCTTCTTCTATGTACGCTCGATTCAGCTCAGCTTTAAGGTGCTTTCGATGAGTTGCATTAGCAGAACCAGAAGAGATAGCCTTGTCAAGTTGATAGCGAGCCAAGGTGATTCTATCTCTGGCAGTGACATAGTTCTTCTGTTTCCATCGGGAGATATTTTTGCGGCAGTTAACTAATCGGTTGAATATGTTTGGAGAAGATTGTTGTTGTTTTTCCCACCCTTGGAGGACTGCCTCACGAAAGCCTTATTTTTGTATCATTCTATCATCAAACATAAATCGACCACGTCTTTGTTCTGGTATCTCTTCAATGTAAGTGATGAGGGGTCTATGATCTGATTCACCAAATTCCAGAAAATGTGTTTCAGCAGCTGGAAACCGTAAATGCCACTCAGAGTTTCCCATTGTGCGATCTAGACAGCATAAAACGAAATGATCTCCTCTTTGGCCCGCCCACGAGAATTTATTACCGATCGTTTTCAGGTCTGTAAGAGCACAATTGCGAGTCATACGTCTGAAATCATGGAAAAAGTATTCTGGTTGAACTCGGCCTCCTTGTTTTTTTTCATTTCTGAGTATTTCGTTAAAATCTCCCATAAGCAACCAACGATCTTTTCTATTAATATATATTCTTTCCAATCTCTCCCATAGATCATTTCGAAAACTAGGATCTGGATGACCATGTATGAAAGATTAATAAAATCCAAATCCATTCATTTTAACGAAACAATCTACAAGGTTTTGAGACTGGAAATAAATTGATAGATCAACAGACTGCTTCCAATACATTACTAAACCACCACTTAGCCCTATTGCAGGAACAACTACAGAATTAGGAAAACCCATTTCACCTCCTAAGTTCTTCAGATAATCAGCTTGTTGCTTGGTCTCGGAAAGGCAGATTATGTCCAGGAGATACTTCCGATTTATCTCCTTAAGGCGTCGAACTGTCGAGTCTTTGCCCATACCTCGACAGTTCCAATAGGCTGCTCTCATGGAGGAAGTGGTGGTTCAGGGCCCACCGCGCCTCCAACGGTGAGGTTAGCAGTGGATGATTCTCCACCACTGGAATTGCCAGCTTCTCTTACATGTGCCTTCCGGGATTCCAGGTCTTCCAAACTGTTGAACTTTCTCTTGCGGGCTTGGTTCATCATAGAAACTTCTGGTTCTGAAATAAGTTGATCCACACTCGGATCTGCAACAACAAAGGCATCGGAATTTGTATCAATACCTTCATTCTCATGTGTTGATATGTCTTCCACTTGATTTGTTTCCATGATGTTGTTCGGAATCTCTTCACCCTCCATCATTCGGTCTTCTTCATCTTCTGATTCCCTTATGCCTTTCTGCAAAATGTTTTCTTCTTCGTCAGGGTCCTCATTTGGTTCATAGCCATTTGGAACTTGGTGCTCATCCCGATCCTGCTGGTCTTCCCCTATATCGTTTTCATCTAGTTCTCTGATTTGGACTCCCTGATGTCTTCTCCGTGGTTCTTCATGTCCGTCATCATCATCATCATCGTCATAATCGGAGATATCCAGAACACCTCCATTGTTAATCAAACAATTACCCGAATCGTGAGTTGTCATCCCACAAACCTCACAAAAGCCCCTCAGTCTTTTATATCGGAATCGGAGGAGAGTATTCACTCCCTAGGAAAATTGAAAGTGACGCTGAAATCTCAGGGGACGAGTGATATCCCAATTCACACGGACTCGAGCGTACTCTCTTCTTGCAACTGCTTCACGGTTGTAATCAACATCCATCAACATCCCAAAGGATCTTCCAATGTGTGCAATTACATCTTGAGTCATGAATTGGAATGGAATACCACGAATTTGGATCCAAAAGGGGACAAAATCCAAACTCGCAATGTCCATAAGAGGCGCCCAACGTTGCAAGACAAGCATTCGATCAGCAAATGCCCAGGGACCCCTCCTTAGGACATTTTCCATCGTTTCTTCATAGGGGAAAATGAATTGAAATCGATTACCTTCGATAATTCTGCCAAAGATCAATCCTTCGAGGCTCCAGATTCTCGGCATGTTTGCAATTATCGAACGCAGATTTTGACGACGAGGAATGGTTGCACGTCCCTAGAGGTGTCGAATTGGGCTCTGACCTGCGGGTTTGGTTCAAGTAAAACCGCAGCGGTGCGGACATGGACTCCATAAAATTTGTCCAAATAATAAGCGGGTTTTGCGGTCCAAACCCGCGTGGAAGTTGGGCTTTTGCGGGTCGGATCAAAGCGGATCCGCGAGTTTGCGAGCCAACCCGCAAAATTTGATGTTTTCTTGTAAACTTCGAAAAGTGAAGTATTTTGTCATTTTTGATTGGTGGATTTCAAAGTAGTAGTTTCATGGAGTGAATCGAAGCCTAGTGGAGTCATACAATTCAGTTATTGGGCTTTGTGATAGCTTCATTTCAATGACAAGGAATCATTAAACTGGTATGTGTTTTATATTCGATTGTCTTCCCAGCTAAAAACTAGTATTTTTTTCAGAGTTTTAATTTCAGTTTAATGTCATAAGTTTGTTTTTTTTGTTGGTTTTGCTCATCGACTATATCATGGACGTGGTTTTTATTTTGTTCGCAGCGATGCAAAGGTAATTCAGAATCGTTTAAATCTTAAATTGACAATAAATAGTTTTTCTTGAAAATCACATTTGTTTGTACGCTGAACTAACAAATAAGCTTTGTTCATCTTTTATATATATATATATATATATATATATATGTGAATGTCTTGTTGCTTGTATCTTGATGGTTATTTAGCTTAAATACCAGTTTTTATGTGTATCATTATTTGTACTTCATTTATTTGCTTTTCAAAACTAAGTGTCTATTTTTACCGTTAAATTGATTTTTCAAATCTTATGGTATCGTAGGGTTAGGAGTTTTGTATAAGAGGTTTATCGAATTCATTTGTTTGTTCATCGAATTTACTTAGACAAGAATTTTCTTTAGTTTTGTTTTTTATGCATATGGTGATTCAGTTACGAGCACAATTTTATTCTCCTCTTGCAGATTTTCTGGTACTATAAATCCAAATGTCATAAAAACTTTAAGATAAAGAAGAAAGTATGAACCTGCGGGCCAGCCTGCAAAACCGCAGAATATAGGCAAGTCGGGCTTGGACACATCAATTTGGGACCGCAGCTTATGATGGGCCAGCCCGCCAGACCCGAAAAATTAAACCCGCATCAGATCGGGCTATTTGGACGCGGGTTGGCCCGTTTAACATCTCTACACGTCCCCAGATGACAAATCTGTTGTCATACGTTGCTTGGTGGAGAACATCAGCGGGTAGGGCAAATAGTTCATCTTCTACACCCAAGTCGAGATCTTGGATCGCTTTCCTTAAGTTATCAGCCATTTTTTTGTAGTAACAGATAGAAACTGAAAGAAAAATGGATGTTTGTCGGAAGTTGTAGTAGAAGTTGTGTTGAAATCCATTCTCGAATCCTTGATTTATACTCTGTAGACACCACCGAAATAAATGGGAAATGCGCCTCACTTGAGATCGTGTAATCAAAAGTGGATAAAACCGTCGCCTGACAAAGAAGTGGGGAGATAGTTCCTATCTTGTCGGCGGGAATCAAAGTAACCACCACCGGAGTGGTTGAAAGAAGTCGGAAAAGAAACCGTAAGAAAATCTCTTGAAAAGTCGCCATCAGTCTTTTTCTCTCTTTTTTTTTTATAATTTCGGAAACGCTTAATAAATTTTTTTTTGAAAAAAAATAGACTTCAGAGATGTCAGTCAACCAAAACAAAAAGACTTTAGAAGTGTAATTTTTAACTATATGTATATATACACTTAACTATTTTTATTTATATAAATTAATAATTCGGAATAAATAACCTCAAACAAAACATGAAAAAATATTCTCCAACATGGAAACAAGGTTTCACCAAAAAAGAAAAAACATGGAAACAAAAAAACAAAATATCTCACACTTTATGGTTGAATGGTAAAAAATAGGCTTGGGGTGTCAATAAGCTTCAAATTCGATCCACCTATTGCGCAAAACTCCAACACATTGCTCTTGGACATTCATACATATATGAGCTCTTGCTTTCATCCCATTTGATATTCAGAAAATGGTCTATTCGTGGGCTACACCTTTTCTGAAAATAATCTGAGTCCTTGAAATTTACTCTGAGTTATCCAAAAAGAAACAAACAAACAAGGAAACAAATAAACGTTTCATCTCTTCGAAAGTTATTCTCTCTACTTTACAAAAAAAAGAAGGTAAAAAACATAAAGAAATAAAAAAATCTTCTCTCAATACGCATTTAAATCATTAACAGACTGGAGTCAATTTTTTCTTCATAAAATACAAAATCACATTGAACCGTGATGGACATGATTCTATGATTTTTCTTTCGTTGGTAATAGTTTACTTCGTGAAGAAGGAAAAAGCAAAGAAACTCCCCATTTCTCTCTCTCTCTCTCTCTCTCTCTCTCTCTCTCTCTCTCTCTCTCTCTCTCTCTCTCACACACACACACACTTTGTAAGAATTCTCTTCTTATTAATGCTTAGAAAACTTAACTCAAAAACTAAACATCTTAAGACAATTCTCTTAGGTCTCTAATGCAACTTCATCAAATACATATTTATAGTGTTAGCACAACTTTGCTAACTACTTTTCCTTTTCCTAATACAACTAGGTTTCTCCTAATCTAATAAGGAAATATGCTTATCTTATCTTTAACCAACTTGTTAGAGATATCTTGGGCTTTAAGTTTAAATCAATCCAATATTCTCCCTCTTAAGCTTTGAATCAGTCTTGGACATGTCTTGAACACCAATGAAGCTTCTCATCTCAGAAAACTTGATTCTTGCCAATGCCTTGGTCAGTATATCAGCCTTTTGTTCAACTCCTGGTACATGCTCCACATCAACCAGTTCATTCTCGATGCAGTCTCTTATGAAGTGGTAGCGCTTGTGAATGTGTTTACTTCTGCCATGAAACACTGGGTTCTCTGTGAGCACAGTTGCAGATTGGTATCAATCTTGATGATAACTTGATCAGACTTCCATCCTGTAATCTCGCTTAAGAGTTCTTGAAGCCATATTGCTTGTCTAACTGCTTCTGTTGCTGCCATGAACTCTGCCTCACAGGTTGAAAGTGCAATTGTGTCTTGCTTTTGCGAACACCATGTAATAGGTGAGGAGCCGAAGTAGAACATATGCCCTGTTGTGCTTCTCCCATCGTCTGGATCAATGTTATGACTACTATCGTTGTAGCCAAAAAGCTTCTTTGATCTTTCACGCGTAAACTTCAGGCCATATGCACTTGTTCCTTTGAGGTACCGCAGTATATGCTTCATTACTTCGCCATGTGACTTATGAGGAATCTGCATATATCTGCTTGCCACACCAACTGATAAAGCTAAATCAGGTATAATGTGTAACAAATACCTCAAGCATCCGACGTTTCTTCTATAGTTTGTAGGATATATTTCTGTTTCTTCTTGTGCTTTAGAAACCTTAAGACCAAACTCCATAGGTACTTGAGTCAGATTGCAATTCTCCAAACCAGCTTCCTTCAAGATTCTCCTTGCATAAGCTTCTTGTTTAATTTTGGATCCCATCTTTCCCTTGATAAAATTTAATGCCAATGTAATAGGTGAGTCTTCCAAGATCAGACATCTCTAACTTAGATGACATACCAGCTTTGAAATCCCTTATCCCTTTAAGACTATTACCTGTTACAAAGAGATCATCAACATAAATGGCAACGATGAGCAGAGCATCTCCCTCTTGCTTGCGATAAACTGAATGCTCCTTAGAACACTTTTTGAATCTCATTCCCTTTAAAATCTGATCCAGCTTTGTGTTCCAAGCTCTTGGAGCTTGTCTTAGACTATACAATGCTTTTGAGAGTTTGTACACCTTGTGTTCTTCATCTTTAGCTTCAAATTCTTCTGGTTGACTCATATAGACATCTTCCTTTAGTTCTCCATGTAAAAATGCTGTTTTTACATCTAGATGATGGATTTCCCATCCTTGTGAAGCTGCTAAAGCGATCAACAATCTGATTGTTTCAATGCGAGCTACAGGTGCAGAAACCTCATCAAAATCAATGCCAGATTCTTGCACATATCCTTTTGCTACAAGTCTGACCTTATATTTGTTGATAGTACCATCATCATTCTTTTTAATTTTGAAGATCCACTTCAAACCGATGACTTTTTCTCTACTTAGTTTAACAACTAGAAACCAGGTTTTGTTCTTGTTAATAAAATCGATCTCTTCCTTGCATGCTTTTCTCCATTAATAGTAAATAAACTTCAATAATTAGATGAAAAATAAACACACCAACTAAGTAATCATCATCGTGGACACAATCCAATATTCTTTGAAAATCTACGAAGTTAAAATAATCATTTTCACATTTACGCGAAGTCTTGTCAATAGTAGTCGACGGTAGAAGCAATATCTTTTATCGATGAGAAGTCAGCCTACAACTACTCTCACAATCGACGACAGCAAAAAGGCTGATAACAATCCAACTCCCAACATTAAAACATGATTGTACAGCACAAAGCTGGTTATCTCTAACATTGGCCTGAATTTTAACACCCTGAAAATTATATATAAATGTCGTCACATAAATATGGAGATTATATATATATATAACATTTTTTATAATGTCGTCACATAAATATGGAGATTTTTAAAATTAAAATAAATACATGTTCATTCGATAATATAATCTTTAAAGAAGAACGTTTCAAAATTTGTACATGCGTCTACGTCGGTAAAACTTTGACGAAGATAGTACAACCAACTTTCAAATATCTTAAACGGGAAACACACCCTCCAAAATACATTGATCTAAGTGGAACATTATAAGTCCAAGAAGGATATCAATGGTCAGAAACATTATCATCCTTTTCGATGAGTATATTAATCGGCTTTACACTACGATGATTATCTACATTATCATCACTTTCGGTCTCATCATCTAACTTAACATCATCATCAGCATCGTTATTATCGTCAGTTGAATCATCATCAGCTTCATTGTCACCGCTATCATCTTCTGAAGGATCACTCGAACCGTCAAATCCTTTAGAAGATTCGCCGTCATCGATAAAATCATCATCAAAATCGTAGTCATCTGTTTCATCCATATCACCAGCATCATCATGCGATTCATCATCGGAACCCAAATAATCCTCGAAACCATAATCATCATCGGTGCCACATCCAGACAACACCTCATCCTCTACAGAGCCATCAACTTCTAAAGTTAAACATAAAACAATTAAAGGTATACATCAGAAGTAATTTAAATGGACAAAATAAAACAGAACCAACTTAATTTATATACTATTAACCCCATCAGATGTTTTGCTTACAATCCAAGCTTTTCTCTCTAAATTCCAAAGAAAAGTGCTAGGAGAATGGTCTGTTGAATCAACACGTTAAGAGCCTACAATGCAACATGCACATCAGGACAAATAGAAACCAACGTAAAAGGTTTATGATATAGTATTAAGAAATCAAAAAAGTCAGGATTACCTCTTTTAATCAAACCTTCTGATCAAGAATATATAAAACGTAGAATTATGATCTATATAAAACAAACAAAATATTATTTTTTTTTCATGGAAATAATAACTGAAAAGTATATGAATAATAGAACTAAAACGTAACACTGCGAACCTTCAATCATAGGATTATATGACCCAAAACCCAAAGATCGATACCAGAATCCACAAGTAATTGACATGGATAACCTAAAAACAAAACAAAATTACAAAAGTATTTAAATAATTCATAGGAAAAAAAAGTTTAAATACGATGAGAACGAATACTCTTTTTTGTAGAGATGTCTACGAAAATATATGGAGTAATGTAACGGTAACCTGATTCATCGTCTTGATTGAAACTCGGAGTAAAGAGATGGCCATTACACGGATGAAAAATCGCGAGCAAAAGCTTGGTTATCAAAACTTAGCAACGGCAAAAACTGTTAAATTCTATTAAAAAAACAAAGAGCATAATATTATTAGTTTAATAGATTTAAGTTGTACCCAACGAAGCAGAAAAAACTTCCCAAGAAATCCTTACTTAGATGAATGAGCAAAACTGTATTTAGAAGAACACATGGTTAGTTTTGAATGCAAGTAGACAAACACCATGAAGAATCAAAAAATTTGAAAAGGATGATGCTACTGTAAACCTACAAACCAACAAATAAGCTATCATAGAAGAAACAATTACGAAACCGTAGCAAAAAAATAAAACTGTAAAATTATGAGACGATTCTTCAAATACACATCATATTTATACGTCAAAATAATTTAAGATTTAGTTGATTTTTAATTTTTTTATTTTTTTTTAAAAAGCTCACGATAATTATACCAATATTATAACATTGTTAATGATAACTACAAAAAGTAACTTTTCATTACTGTTTACCGCGGAAAAATTAGATACGGTATGATCTTTCTTTAAGATTCGAAACTATTATTTTATAAGGAAAAGTTAACTTTTCGCTTTAGATAACAACAAAAGAAATATGACATATATCCGTTTTTAAAATATCTATTATATAAGGATTTTTTTTCTAAAACCTGGCTTAAAATAAAATTTCAAAAAAAAAACAAAGAAAATAAGATGTGCTTAAATTTAAATAAAACATAGACTTAACTGAAGATCAAACCATCATACGAAGCTATTTTTTGTTATTAACCAATCAATTGCTAAGTATATATTATATGCCTGGATCAAAGAAAAAAATCAACAACTGATAAACAATGACATTCGAACTCGTAAATAGTTAGTTGACAAACAAATCACCAAACCAACACACCTATCCTCTTTTATATTGCACACAATAAATTGATATTTATATCTCTATATTATTATTTGAGTAAACATTTACATAAATGAACTTTTATTTATAAGATATTACAAAATATTTTATATAAATAAATATTTGTTTATAAGATATTACATAAATAAACATTTACTTAGAATATATCACATAAATGAACTTTATAAATATAGAAAACTCAATTAAATATTCCTCTGTAAGAGATAGTTAAATACAAAGTTAACATATTTGTTTTGAATATATATGAATATAAATCAAAAATGTATTTAGTTTCTTTACTTATTAAAATACTCAAATATATTCTATTATTTTAAATAATAATCAATTCATGTATATAAAAAAACAATATTTAAAATTTTGCAATATTTTTAATTTGTATTTTGATAATTAATTAGTATTATTTTCAAAAATAAATTCAATTATTTTATAAAAAAAATATGTTTTCAAAATTTAAATTGTATTTTTACGGGTTGGCCAAAAATATATTTTAATAAATTACGAAATAGATTAAGTAGATGGGTGTCCACTTTGACAATCCTCAATATAATAATTATTAACAAATTTTATATAATTCATTTACTAAAAATGATGTTTAATTTTTATTAAAATATTCACAATTAAATTCTTATTGTAATATATATATATATATTAACATTATATCACTTTCACATTTTAAAATTACTAATAATTAAACCGCATAACAAACGTAATTCAAAGTCTTATTTGATGCCTGAATTTTTCGGGAATTGGGACGAGAATTGACGGGTAAAGATGAGAATGAGAATTTTGGGAATCTGAATATACTACCCAAAGTATTCCCACAAAATAACAGGAGGGAAATTTACGGGTATGGGACGGGAACGGAAAATTTAGGAATCAAAACATACTTCCCATACAATCTCAAAATAAAATATAATCGGAAAATGAACGGGAAAGGGACGGAAAAATTTTCGGATAATTCGAATGATTAGACTAAAATTAATTTTTATTTTTTTAAAAAAATTATTATTTGTTAATAAATTGGAAAAATATTATTTATTAAAAAAATTTCAATAAACCGAAATCTCTAAAATTTTATTTTATATAATTACCCAACGGGAAGTTCGGGTAATCCCATCCCCGTCCCTACCCTTTTCCTTACCCATTCAAATATTATTTTCAAACCCGAATGGGAAGTTACAATTTCCCTTTCCCGAAAAGTTCGGGAATTTCGGGACGGGTACGAGACGGGACGGATTACCCTTTCCGAAAAATTCAGGCCTAATTATATACAGGTAAATATCGGTTGTGTAATATTTATATGTATTGTTATTTAATTGCCACTAATTTAGTTATTTATATTTTTTGTTAAATGATTTTTACCACCAATGTTAATTTAACCAAAAAAATTTAAATTTAAAGATAATTTAAAAAACATTACTTTGTGCGGGTTAATTCTTAATTTTGGATTAATCGATTTTAAAAATTTAGATTTGAGTCGCATTATTCTAGAGAAAAGCTTTTGACACTTCTGATTTTAATAACGGAAGGTTTTTATTTTTAAAAAGATTAATATCTGTTTTAATAATTAAAAATTAACTAATCAAATTATAATAATAACCGACCAATCAATATATTGTATTTTCATTAATTAAAACAACGTCAAAATTTGAACTTTGAATTTTGATCGAATCTCGCAAATATTATAATAGATATATATATATATATATATATATATAATAGATATTGTAGGATAGATACGTGGATTTTGTTTATTTATACAATTTTTTGTAACACAAAACGGAATGAAAAAGTATATTATTCACTTAATATTTTGTTATGTTATAGAGAGCTTTACGATAACAACAAATGGAAAAGAAAAAAACAAATCTCTCGATTTCACCCCATCCCCTCTCTTCCTCATCTCGTTCGTTTCTCACGACTGTAGAGTTAGGCTTTGTTGAATTTTACGTGTTATTCTTCTTCTGCAATTCGCGAGTAGATAAGTTATTTCATTGCAGGTAAGGTAAGTTTGTTTCAATGGTTTTCAATTCGCAAATGTATATCGTTCCGCGTGATTCATGTTCATAGGTTGAAACCATGTCATATCCACTGTTACTGTTACTGTCCATGTTCTGCGTCATTGACCATTCTTTGGTTCATGTTCTTACAGTCTCGAAATATTTGTAAGATTATACATCTGTTGCTCAAAGTTATAAAGATCATACTTGGAGAGTCAATCTATTTTTTCTTTAGCTCTTTTTTTATTTGTGTCCTGTATTGCGTCTGAACACTATAGTTTTATAATCATTCTTATTTGACCATCGTAACGTGATGCACATTTTGGTTCTCCTTTTCACTAGGATGAGAGCTGGTGAAGTGGATGATGACAAGGAGGGTGTTTGTAAGGTCTCAGTCAACAACTTAGCTCATCATATCCCTCCTGATCTAGAGATTGAGATCTTGACTAGATTGCTGATTAAATCTCTTAAGAGGTTCCAATGTGTATCCAAGGAATGGTCATCCATCATCCAAAGCCAAGTATTCATCGATTCGTTTATCTCACTGTCCCAAACTCGGTCACGGTTTCTAGTAGCTGTTCGTAGTGCTAAGAATCGTGTGGCCCTCTTATCGTCTTCACCCAATGAAACAGAGCGACCTACCACTCTTAAAATGGCCGTGAACCCTATTGGTTATACACTTATACTTGTTTGCATACCAATCTCGAAATGACTGTGCCCTGTTTGCCTGTGGACCGTGTTCATTTGTCTTGCGTCCATGGACTGTTTGCTTTGTTACATCCTTCAGATCCAGGCGGTTCACCATTTGTAACCCTTGCACTAGACAGATCATAACATTGCCAGATCTCAAAGCTAAGGTTATAAGGGAGGACATATATATGTTCTTGGGATATGATCCGGTTGGTAATGAATACAAAGCATTGTGTAGCACGGTTTTGTTTGGTGAACGTTTTCAAGAGCACAAGGTTTTAATACTTGGAGGAGGAAACCTGTCATGGAGAAACATCAAAGGTAGGAAAACCAAACGTTATAATGTTGTGACCAACGGAGTATGCATCAATGGGATGGTGTATTTTGGTGGTTGGACTACCCGAGAACAAGAGAAAGAACCAAGGATTTTTCGTTTTGACGTTAGATGTGAGAGGATGAGTTCTATCAGAACATTTTCGTCATTCATAGCTTGTGGATCATTGTTAAACTACAATGGGATGTTGGCTGCGGTATATCCCAATCCTCGTGAGCCTCTTCGTGGTTTCGTTATATGGGTTTTAGATGTCTTCGACAAATTTAGATGGAAGACCGATGTCTTCCATCTTCACCCTCTCTTGGCGGATTTGTCAGGGAAAATTCAGTTAAACTTCTTAGGCATGAACAAATCTGGTGAGGTCATTTTAGGTCCGCTAAAGTTGCCTCCCAGACATGAACCATTATACATTTTCTACTACAACGGAAAGGGAGCCAAGAACTATATTAGAAGAGTTGAGCTTGAAGGATTTGAAGAGTTTGGGTGCAATCATACAAGTGATGAGCAATGTGTTTGTCAACTTCTTATCTCACCGGAACACTTTGAAAGTCTTGTGCCTTTTTAATATCCCTTTTCTTTATTTTGTCTTTTAGCTTTGCTTCTCAAGATTCCAAGGCCACAGTGCACTAAACCACATAATTATAATCATGTTTCTTCTGTCACAACTAGGTTTCGTACTTCTGTTACTTCAACCTATACCTCAAAATGAGAATATTTGAACCTATATGTCTCAATTTTATTCCTTGGTGCATGAATTTCCAACTTAGTTATGTCTGTTTGTGGGTAGTTAGAATATTGCAAAATAACATTATATATATATATATATATATATATGATTATTGTTTGTAATTTTGAATTAAATACTAGGATACTCAACACATCTCCCCACGAGTGTAACAAGCCTAGACCTAGGAGATAGTGGGATCGAGAGGATCACAGATTACATCAAGGGTCTTTATAACCTACAGTTCCTTACTCTGTCAAGCTGCAAAAGACTCACGTTATTGCCAGAGCTCCCTGGCTCGCTCAACTGTTTAACAGCAAACGATTGTGAATCACTGGAGAGAGTAAGTGGACCTTTAAATGCTCCACATGCAGAGCTCAGTTTCAACAACTGCTTCAGGTTGTGTGGACAAGAGATTGTTCAACATGTCGTTTGTTCACAAGTGGGCTCTCTTACCTGGAAGAGAAGTACCTGCAGAGTTCGATTACCGAGCCAGCGGAAACTCCTTGACAATTCCTCATTCTGCTTTTATCAGATTCAAGGTTTGCCTCGTGATGTCACCTAACCGTCAAGCCATGAGAGGTTTGGATTCAGAACTATTGTATTCTTGCAAAGTCCACAACTTAGTAAGCTTTACTGACATGAAGTTCGTCATCCCCAAATTTCAAAGGCGGCATCTGTTTATATTTCTTCACTCTGGCTTGCCCTTTATCGATCCTTCTGAAGTGAGGAGAAAGACAGTTCTTGAATTCAGCTGGACATATCAAGAATTCGACATTATTGAATGTGGTATTCAGATCATGACGGACGAAACCGACCGCAGCAACAATGGGGAATCTGGCGATAAAGATGACCACATGGATACACATGAATCTAAACCTGAAGCCGGCCAAGCATCTGCCAAGGAAGATGATGAAGAGGGATACAAATTCAAATCTGCAGAAGCCTCCAAAGACAGAGATGAGGGTGACTATGAATCCATATCCAGGAAGCGTCCAAGGAAGACGATGATGATCACAAGTGCTCCTTCAAATCTGAAGAAGAAAAAAAAAAAGTGAAGAAATGAATCATGAGTCCTCTGTGTTCAAAAATGAATCATGAGTTTATGTACTGTCTTTGTATGGTCAGTTGCTGCTCATTCAAGTTGATCAGTAGCATAGCTTGGTAAAAAAATTATATAAAGTTTTCATACCTGCTTTCTTCAAGCTTTAAAGTATTGTTGAAATATTCAGAATCAATTTGCTGTTCAAAGAGGAAGATGAATTCACAAGGAACCGGCTCTGGTGATTCCTCTAGACTATAAAAAGCACAGTTTTGGTACTCTCCGTTCGGTGGAAATTTGTAAAGGTAAAAGCAGAAGAGACAAAGAAGAGCTCAAGAGAGCATACATGTCGTCCCAAGGTATCATAATTGTGACCTACTTGTGTATTGAAAGAGTGTATATTGGATGAATACGTCGGTGAAATCACAATTTTGGGGCAGTGTCAAAGTTTGCGGACTCTCAAAATTAATAATGGATAGATTTTGTATTTTTGATCTTCTGGTTTCAAAATGGGATGAATTTTATTTTATGAAAACATCTTGTGCTACAGTTTTCATCTAGTTATATAGAAAAGGAACAAATAATTCAATCTCTGTAGCCCAAAATATAGAGAGAAGAAAAGAGACTTCCCTAAAACCTCTAATGAGAAGAGATGCTTTCTAAGAAAATATTCGGACATTGTCTTGTGTCTCTCTTCTTTCTAACAACCTATCTCTTTACCTTCTTTGTTCTAGCAAAATTCCTAAGGAAGCAGAACCAGAAAGTCAAGGTGACAGTTATAAAAGCAGTGACGATAATGAGGATGATTAAGACGATGAAGAGGATGCTATATGGTGTTGAGACTATAAATGGTGTTGAGACTATAAATGGTGTTAAGATTTAAATTTAAAAAATGGAATTCGACTTTCCGGTTTGACTCATAATGAAATCCCAAGTAAACTAAATTCTCAAAGTCTAGTTGTAAGAGCTACTTGGCACACCTGGTCAAGGAGGAGAAAAAGCAGCTGGATCAGGGGAAGCTATTGGGATCTCCATAAACGCCATCGCCTTGCTCCTCTCCATTAGCGTTCTGAGTCCAGTCTTGGTTTGCTGTGTGACCCGATACTTCCTGTGTGACCATCCCATATTACTTGCTTCGGTTGCTCAATTTTCTTCTTCTCAATTTCTGCTTTACCAGCATTTGAGACTTCTTCTTCGGTTGTTCCAAAGAGATCCAGACGCAGACGGGACAGTCCGACTATGTTTGTGCAACAGTGGTCTGGTCTCACGAATCTTAGCAGACATACGATCACTTTTGCTCTTTGAACTAAGGATCAATAAGCGAAATTCATTAACTCGCAATTGGTGATATAACAAGCTTAACTTTCTTCGTCCATTTCCATTTCGTCCAGGGCTCAACAATTTCATCTACTTCCATCGCTGATACTTAACTCCTCCTTACAACCTCATCAAGTGTCATAGGTGGTGGCAACTCTTCATCTTCCTCGTCCGCAAAATCGATTCTCACCAAAAATCACCACATGAACAAGCTCCACTCCTAAAATGGTGGAACCTCATATTATCCCTCATTATAATCACCCTCCCTGTAACCTCCGACGCCAAACGCATAAACGTGTGACAATCTTGGCACATCCTCAAATTCTTCATTATCTTTATCGAAGAATCTCTGCTCGTAGTTAACAAAGAGAACGCTAAAGCCAGCTTCTCGGTGTGCCGAATCAGTATCGACCTCTTCTCATCGTCACTCACGTTGTAAGGTACAGAGCTTAAATCTGGTTGATACCCTAACACCGTTAATCTCTGTACAAGCTCTTCTAACGTGTCTTCAATCTTATTCAACATCGGATGGTTCATGTATCCCGGGAAAAACTTGTGCATCTTACCTCTGTTATCTACAACCCAACTAACCGCTGGTGTCTTCTTCAAACCCTTTCTTTTAATCAGTTTCCGCACACTTAAAACACCGTCCCAGTCTCCAGCTGAAGCGTAGACGTTAGAGAGCAAGATATAGTTTCCGATAATATCTGGTTCCAATTCAAACAAATGTTTCGCAGCAATCTCTGCAACGTCTGGATCCTTGTGGATCCTGCAGGCACCAAGCAATGCACCCCACACACCTCCGTGTGGCTCAACAGACATGGTTTTGATCACTTCAAGTGCTTCTTGTAACCGTCCTGCACGGCCTAGAAGATCGACCATACAAGTATAGTGATCACTCGTTGGTTTAACGCCGAATGTTTGATGCATAGAAGCGAATATTTGACGTCCTTGGTCCACAAGACCCGCGTGGCTGCAAGCTGTAAGCACGCCGACAAATGTAACCGTGTTTGGTTTAACTGTGGTATGCGTTACCATGTAATTGAACAGATCTAAAGCCTCTTGTGCACGTCCGTGCATAGCCAGACCAAGGATCATCGAACTGTAAGAAAACACGTTCTTGTTGTTCATCGACTCAAACACGTGTAGTGCCTCTTCTACATTTCCACATTTCGAGTACATGTCTATCAACGCAGACCCGATAACAACATGATCTCTAGGAGAATACCCACATTTCCGAGCGATTTCAACAGCCCGATCAGCGTATTTGCTTGCTCCAAGCTGTGCACAAGCTGATATGAATCCAGCTACGGTCACTTCATCAGCTCGGATTCCAGATTTCTCCATTCTATCAAAGTACTCTAAAGCTTCCTGAGGCTTCGCGTTTTGCGCGAATCCTGTAACCATGGCGGTCCAAGCCACCATGTCCTTTGTAGGCAAGCTCTCAAACAGTTCAGAAGCAGATTCCATATTCCCAGCTCTCGCATACGCTGCTATAAGCTCTGTCCACGATATCACATCTCTCTCAGGCATTTCGTCGAACACCTTACGCGCACAATCGATAGACCCGCACTTCACATACATGTCGATCATGGTGTTGCCAACGTAAACGAAACAAAACCCTCTAAGCCTAAACGTCTGCGCGTGAAACTGCCTACCCAGATTCAAATCTCTCACAAATCCACAAGCTTTCAATAGAGCAGAGAAAGTGAAAGAAACAGGAGTGATCCCTTCTTTCCTCATACATCCATACATAGAGATTGCTTCTAACAATTTACCTTGAATCGCGTAGCCACGAATCACTGCGGTCCATAGAAATGGGTTCCGAAACTGAACAGACTCCATCACACGGCGAGGGTACGGATCCATGGGGACGCCGAGCTTGGTGAGCGTGCGGATTAGCTTGGCGATGATGTAGCAGCTTTGATCGAGTCCTTGACGGATAATATGACCGTGAACTTGCTTGATTTGGTCGAGACCGGTGCAGACGTCGAGCTTAGAGATGAGCGATGACACTAGAACTTCTTTTTGACGACTGATTTCGGAAAAGGTATCGGCATTGTTGATCCGTCCAAGCTGAATCAGTTGTTTCGAGAGCAAGCTTATGTTAATGGGGTTAAGCGCCGTCGAGAACCGGTGAGAATGCGCCACCGTCATCGCCGACAATGCCCCGGGGCTCGCGCCGTGCCTTGCCTTTAATTACCGGTTTCTAATTTTAGCTATGTAATTACCAAAATGCACCTGTGAAGATTTTTTTCTCTCGGGCTTTTTCCGATTTAAGGCCCAGCTCATTAGAGAAATGTCAAGTCCAGGCTCATAAAGAGTTTTAAGACCCGCACAGGTGGAGCACATACTTAGGACACGTGTCAAAAATGAAGCTGTAAAGGAAGAATTTAGTGGGCCCCGGAGTCAGACAAAGAGTCCAATGGAAAGCGAATAAGCTATAGAAGAAAGAGACTTTTTTTTTTCTTTTCAAAACAAGCTTTTTCGTTTTGTCCAAAAAGAAAAAAAAATTGTTTAAAAGGTTTACTATTGAAAAAGGAAGACTTCATTATAGTCTTTTTCTGTCCATAGATCATCGAAGAAAGTAAGAGTCAATTTTCAGTTGTACCAAATAAAAGTCTAGTGTGAATGCTTGAATTGTAGTAAAATGTTATAGTCAAATTTAGAAATTCACTTCAATTGTTTTTTCCTGTCCATGCATTGTCGAATAATATGAAAGTCAACATCGAGTTGTACCAACGTCCAGAACTCCAAAATAGAGAGAGGTCATGTGTGAATGCTTAAATTGTCGTTATAATAAAATGTCGCAATTTTGTAAACCGTCAGTGAGTTTACAAAATTATGGAAAAAAAAATACTCCTATGACTCACCAAAAAAAAAATACTTAAAACCAATTAATAGATTAGTTAATTAAATTAAGGAGACCACGCACGCAAGGCTCGTGAGTAGACCAACACGCGGCGAAACATCGGTGGAGATATATTTTCAGGCTAAAAAAAAGACCAAATGGTATGAAGTATGAACGTACGTACGCGCGAGGCGGTGATGTCACGTGGTGTATGTGTGGACGGTGAGTGAAATAAACGCGACGTCGTGGCGCGTGGAGAGAAGCTTAAAAAAATAACTTTCCGCAGAATCTGCCGACTAAGTATGGGACCCACGCATATCTGCTTACCCCGACCTTAATTTGAGTCCCACACCCACTTCGGCGACTTATCCAATGCAACCAATAGCTTCTTCTTCTTTTCTTTTCCCGGTCTTTTACAATATTTTTGCATAACAAAAGTAAAGTTCATGCAAGACTTTTTAGAGTCTTGTTAACAATACAAGCTGAATAAATTAACATATACACATCACTTTGATATATAGGTCATAGGTAACACCGTCAAATATATTACCACATCTGTAGTTAAACAAAACAAGCTTTATAGTAAAAATATATATATATATATATATTAACCCAATATTTTCATGTATTGATGAACTTACAGGATAGATCGGTAAAACCTTCCAAAAATGCAAGAAATGGAGTGGATTGTTGCTAGCAATAGTAGAAAACATGGTCGAAGAAGATGAGGTGGACTCAAATGATCTCTCCTGAGAATTATTCACCTGTTATTCTTTTTTTATCTTCAATTTATGTGTTTCTTTGTGTACTTTTGCAACTAGATAAGTGTATTTTTAATCTCTTTTATTCTGAACTTTTCTAGTAACAGTATGACACAAAAAGACCACAGTTTTCTTTATTAGCTGTATTTTATTTTTTATGCATTTTCCAAATCCGTGTGATGGGCATATATGTACCAATCCAAAAATCAATCTCCACGCGAATACATGTACAAGAAGAATTATGATTACTAAAGAAATATAGTATTAACTTAAGGTAGTTAGCGAGTCTTTATATATGATTTGTCTCCAATCATTTGTACGTCCATGATACAAATTTTCAATCCATACTCTTCAGAAGAGGAACTATGTTTTAAATTTTGTCACCAAACATTTCAATTTGTCACCAAATATAGTATGAACTGGTTTTAAAATATTGACACAAAACTTATGAAATATGTACACAAATCTGAATGTAATAAGTTTGAGATTACTAGAAATCAAGGATTAAAAAATATGAACAAAAACAAAAGGGAGACGCGCCTGGTGGACGGCGAAGGCTCACGTGCCTCCCACCTGACACTGATGCCATCATCCCCATCTACACGAAATTCGAAAGATTGGACAGATGATGCTACTTTCACTCTATCTTACATTTTTACATTTTCAAATTTCATGATTTTTATTCAAAAATTCCTGACTTCTTTACTGTTCATTTTTCTCTTTTGAACTTCACTTTCTTACAATTCTACTACACCTTCTGAAAAGAGGTTTTTTATAATTAATTTCATAATCCTATTACAACATAATGAGAAAACTTAAAAAATAAAACAAACATAATGAGAAAATTAAATGTAATGGCAACTACTTTGTATGTTATGATGACGATTTTTTTGTACTCTCCCGTCTCAAACATTAATTTGTTTGACGTTGACAGACAAAGTAAATGCTTCACATTTCTTTGATTTCATATTCCACAGCCACTTAATGCATTTAATGGATTTATATCGACTACCATTTGATAAAATTAACCATTATTTTGGTACCCAAAAAAAATCAACTATTATAAATGTCATTTTAAATCAACTTCAAAACGAGAAAAGCAGATAAAAAAAAAGATAGATTTCTAATTATAATTTACATCCAGGAACCATAGAGAAACAAAAAAAAGGGGCTTTCTAAACTTTCGTCCTCTTACTTGTCCAAATTAAAAAAAAAAAAGATGCAGAAAACAAATTAAATTATTATCTCCCGCAATGTCAAAAAAAAACCAAATTAAAAAGAAAAAAGAAAAAAATCTAAACGTCTACCGGTGGAGCTAAGTTAAGATCCAGGTTAAGTTCCTTTCTCGGTTCGACCTTAACGGTCTGTTGAATACCAATACTCAGCTCGATATTAACCGGATCAAACCGAACCGGGTAAACCCGAGAAAGCTCCGCTCTTAACGCAGCAGCCCTTGACGGATCGAAGAAAAAACCCGCAGCAGCCGGTGATAAACCGCCGGAGACGTATTGCTGCCGGTGACATGCAAACGGAAATCTACCCACCACCCCAACTCGCCGTGTCATCTCACGCGCCGCCATCACCGGCGAACGGTTTCCACCGGCGGTATGGCTGACCGTAGTAGACTCTCCGGGAAGAGGGAAATTGGTTTTTGCTTTGGAGCCACGAAACTCTCTCGCGGCGGCGTCGTAAGCTCTAGCGGCTTCCTCCGCCGTATCAAATGTCCCGAGCCAAACACGGCTTTTCTTCCCCGGGTCACGGATCTCCGCCGCGTATCTTCCCCATGGCCTCTTCCTCACTCCTCTAAACCTCACTTCCTTCCTCGTCGTTTTCCATCCGCCGCCGCCTTCAGTCACGGTGGCGTAACTCGCATTCGTCTGTTTTGGAGCCATTTGCTAAGGAAATATAAGAGAAAAAGATGGTAATTTATAGAGAAGTAACGTTGGGTTTTATTTATAACGAAAAAAGGTTTCTTGGTTTAGAGAGAGAGAGAGAAGAGGTCAATGAGGGTTTGACTGAAAAGCGCCGCCCAAAAAAAAAACAGACAGTGAGGCTTATGTTTTGTGACGGCTTTTTTGCCTTAGCGTCCCGTTACTGCGGCGTGACTTTGCGTAATTTGATTGCTTTAACTCACGCTCTCTCATTAATGTGCGTGACTGCCACGCTCTAAACATATTTAATCAAACAGATTTTACATTAATAGAGAATTTGTAAGTATCAGTTTGATATTATGGCATATCATGTTTTTCTAAGGTGTTGACATCTTTTTAATAAATTGGTTAGTAACTTAGAATCCATCAACTTCAGTATTAGTTTTATATGGCATATCATGTTTTTCCAATAGATTTCCGTTTGTTGTATAAATACATGAGATACAGGTTGATCTTTAATTTACTTTTGTAGATTTCGTTGATATCTTGTTTTATGAAATCAACAACAATCATATTGTGGACGTCCTAGCCGTCAGAGAAATTCAGAGATTTCGGCTCGCTTTATCGTCGTCATCTTTTTCCTGTTATAGGTTTGCAAGTTTATTAGTGGTATTTTTATTTCATCAGATGTGGATTTCGTCTAAAAAAAACTATTGCAGAAGTACAACATTTTCTTACGGATATCACTCTCTTTAAGACATGTTCGTTTGTATCAGAATGCTGTATTTAACTCTAAATGTTTAAATGTGGTTCGTTTTACCAAAAAAAAATATTTGATTTCAGATACAGCCTCTGGATGCAAATTAATTAGTATCTCAAAAATCTAGATATTTTAAATGTTGGAAAATGGAGTGATCAAATGCAGCGTTTGCATCTAGTTTAAAAAGACAAAAATACCCTTACTAAAATAAATAAAAACTACACAGAATTTTAACCTAATCTAAAAAATTGTCTCTATCTCTTAGCCGACAATCTGCTCTCTCTTCGGCGACAATAAGACGGAAAAAATCTGATCTTCTTTCATTAATTGTTTTCGTTGCTCATGTAAGTTTTTTTAACTATTGGGTTTTCATATTGTTCTATAAACTTAATACATTAGCCTTCATAACCTGGTTTGCTGCTTTACCGTCTTTTCTCTTCAGCTTCTGGTTTAAGATGCGTTTTCATGGTGTTAAAATTTATGGGGTTTATTTCGGTGTATATGACTTGGTTTTTCTTCTTTGTATTTTTTATTTGGGGTTTTGGATTCAACTTCATTCAAACCCCAATACCGGGAAACTGGGAATTGTTTTGTAGACCGACCTTATTCATTTTGTTGTACACTGAACAAGAACAAGATTGGTTGGCTTTTGATCTATGATTGAAATTTTTTTAGTTCTTGTAGCTTTAACCATTGTTATAGTTGTGTAAGACAAAGGACCTTTGATTCTTAAAGAACAACGATATGTGTATATAAGAGAGAAATATAAGAAGATGACAGAAAGAAACTGAATAGGAAAATGCAATGAAAGTTTTACATTCACTCCCAATATATTTCAAATCCGGTACTTGTAGGAAGACTTGATTGTGGAAAATGTTTAACTTTGCAGATTATTTGTAAAATCTCTCGTAAGGAAGAAGTGGTGTATATTAAGGACAAAGAGATCAATAAGCAGAAGTTGATGAGAATAATTGATCAGTACAAGGTGAGTTCCGAGTTTCTATGTCTTCAATTGTTCTGAGTTTTTATGTCTTCCAAGTTTAGAACTTCGATTTTGGTTTAGGGTAGATAGGTTAAAACCCTTAGTTATGTGTGTTTCTAATTTACAAAAAAGAAGCTTGAAACATATTATTAGCTCGTAAATGTCAGAAACTTGTTTTAATTGTATTACTATGCTTCTTACTTTGACTTATTTACATAACAGAGAAGCTGCAAAAACAGAAGATGACCTCAACAAGCAGCGAGAATGACGTGAGTTTTCATCTTTTCTTATAAAATTCATACTTATAATATTTATTATATTAAAATAAAAACACTTTTAATACTTGCTTTCAAATCTATTATATAAAAGTTGGGTTATGTCTCACAATCTTGACACATCAGCATCTATTATTTTGACACATCAGATTTACAAAATAATTTATAATTTATTTTATTGATTTTTAATTTGTTTAGAAAACACAAAAGTCCTAAATCATTAAATACAATACAAAAAACCCTTAGAAACAATAAACTTCTTATTTTTTTTATTTTTTTTTGGGTTAAAATTCTTCTGCTTTGATTTTAGTGAGAGAGAATAAACCATTATTTATTTTTATTCTATTGATTATTGATAAAGATAATCCAACAAAAAATCAAATGTAATTTGAGAAAACAAAAAAAGATCAACTACATTCTGAAAAGCTTAATGAATATCAGGAAGTCAACAACATAAAGTTATGGAACTAAAGGTGAATGATAATCTTTTTGTTTATAGCCTGCATTTGGATTACAAATTTTTTTAGTTTGTATGTTGCCTTCCGATTTTAAATCTTGACAAATTCTTGTTCTGTAGTAATCAAACTTATTTGTATGCTCAAAAGTCTAAATAATATCCCTTTAAAAGGAGTCAAGAAAATGAATACAACATATTTAGAGAAAAAAATAGTTTTAGTTGTAATGACTAATGATGACTAAGGAATTTTTGTTTTGTAAAAAGTCGTATTTCTCTGATGCAACAAATTATTCGAAAGTACTTGTAAAATTTACCAATACGTTTCTCTTATGCATAAAACTTCGCAACTTTAGACGTAAAAACTAAAATTTGTAACCAAATGAAGGGAATAATAAATCTTATTAACTTTAAAAATTCGAAATAATACAACTAAAATCATGGAAAAGTAACTATTTTGGAAATAAATTTAAATAAAATAAAAATCCCATAACTGTAGAGTTTGGATTTTTAAATTATTTTTTCGTATTCTATAGTCTTTTCAGACGAATTTCATAATTGTAGGATTTGGATTTTTAATTTGTTTTCAATTTTGTATATGTTTCTTTGCCTAAAGTTGTAGATTTGGGCTTATATGCCAATTTTCTGTACCAAAGTTTTCTACTTCTACGTAAAATATCCCAAAAAGTAAAACAGATGTTAAGAAGATGAAATTGTGTGACCAAAGCCTCGGTAATATTTTCAAGCATGCAAGTGTTCTTAAGATTTAGCATATGGAACTATGAAACCATACGACGTTACTTTGAGAAAATTTGGGCTGATAGTTTTTAAATTCGCTTTAGTTAACGAATATTAAAGGTAGCGATTAAATTCAAGTGAAAGATTTAGCATAGAAGACTATCTCCAACGTAAGATCTATAGTGATTTCATACTAAAAATTTGGTGAAGAAAAGTGGTCATGGGTTTAATACAATTTGGGATATTAGTTAGAACTCCATTATATTCATTTTTGATTTCAGAAGAGTTTATGAAATACTTTACCAATTAAAATAGGAAAATTCGAATAAATTTATCTATTTATTTATAAGATATGCCTCTTGAGTTTATAACCATAAGTTGATATTTTATACTTAGTATTTGTTGGATTATCAACTCTAGATTTTGTTTAGTATAATAGCTTCTTTGAAGAAAATAATAGCTAAAAATAAACTGATAAAAAAATTACTTTTAAAAGAACTAAATAACAACTTTTTTTATATGTATATGATAACTTTAAAAAAAATTCTGAATTGAGTTTATTTAAAGTTACAAAAAGCTTAAAAATATTTTAAAAAACATTAAAAAGACTCCGTGCATTTGCACGGATAATCATCTAGTACTCTTTAAAATTCTTTAAATAAAATAATTTAAAAACAGTTTAAAATAATCATAATTTCTTACAAAATTATTTAAAAAACATTTTCTTTTATATATAAATTTAATTCCAAAAATTAGATATTAATAAATATCTAAATATTTCCTTAAATATATGTTATATTTAATTTAGAATTCAAATTATTTTAATTTTTGTAATTTAATTTTTGAAAATAGATATTAATTTAAATTAGTCTAAAATTCCTTAAATATAGGTTCTATTTAATTTAACATTTAGAATTCATATAATATTTTTATAATAACACATACAATTAACGAATACTTTATTTTATTTGTTGTAATCATATTCAATCAGATTAAAATTTCACATATTGAAAACTGATAGATATTAATATTATATATAATAATTTGATGGGATAAGTTAAATTTTTATTATAACTGTGATTTTATGCGGGTTATATTATTAAAATATACAAAATATTAAAATAAATTTTATTTCAAAATTAGTAAATATTTATATTATATAATGATATAAACGGACGAGTTAGAATTATGATTTTATATCTTTCAAAATAGAATGAGCGAGTTAGAAATAACCTTTTTTAAATAATGGTTATTTAGACCAGTCCAACCTATACAGAGGCAGGCTTATGAGTAGTTCCGGATTGCAAATTTCAAGGGGTCAAACCTGCATGCATAAATCAACAGAGATTTCAAGGATTTTTGACTGTACACACATACAGATAAGCCAATAATAATTTCACGTCACGATACATCACTAGTAGTTCTCCAAGCAGGGTTTCAGAAATCAAGAACTAACTTCTTCACTTGTTTTGAGACGGCAAATTCGATCAAATACTCGATATCTGCCCCGAATCCCACTGGATTGGAGAGATGAATCTCAAAATAATTAAGTAAATTATTTACATGTAATAACAACATATGATGTAACATTAAAACCAAATAACTAAATATCTTTGGTTCTGTTCATATAAGTGGAGTTGAAGGTTGGAGTACTCAGCAAGGAGAAAAATGCTTAGAGACAGCTCTCAGTCTAGAGACAGCACATTTTTTTACGTCTAAGGTACATCACTTTTTGTTATAACGGTATAAGAAATCGTTTTTATATACTTTTTTATAGTATTTAGTTATTTGGTTTTAATGTTACATGATATGTTGTTATTACACGTAAATAATTTACTTAAGTTGTTCTTTCGAAGCGTTAGAGGAACATATGCCATCAAACCAAAAATATTGCTTTCAAAGAATCTGAGTACATGTACAGGTTTGGCTGCAAGAAAGTTGCTAGAATTTCTTTGGTTCACTACATGCGTCAATGGGTGTCTAGATTTCAAGGTCAAGTCATTGACAGTTTTGAGATTCATTTCTCCAATCCAATAGGATTAGGGGCAGATATCGAGTACCTGATCGAATTTGCAGTCTCAAAACAAGTGAAGAAGTTAGTTCTTGATTTCTCAAACCCTGCTTGGAAAACTACTAGTGATGTATCGTAGCGTGAAGTTATTATTGACTTACTTATATGTGTATACAGTCAAAAGTCCTTGGAATCTATGTATATTTACGCATGCAGGTTTGACCATTTAAAATTCGCAAATCAGGAACTGCTCAAAAACCAATGTATAGGTTAAACTGGTCTCATAAAGGTCAGAATTTTTAATTAAGAAACTAAAAAAATCCTAAAACTAATTTTTTAATTCTATACAAAAAAAGCTTTTTTAGACCAGTCCAACCTATACAGAAGCTTATGAGCAGTTCCGGATTGCGAATTTCAAGGGGTCAAACCTGCATGCATAACGTACACACATACATATAAGTCAATAATAACTTCACGCTACGATACATCACTAGTAGTTCTCCAAGCAGGGTTTGAGAAATCAAGAACTAACTTCTTCACTTGTTTTGAGACGGCAAATTCGATCAGGTACTCGATATCTGCCCCGAATCCTACTGGATTGGAGAGATGAATCTCAAAACTGTCAATGACTTGACCTTGAAATCTAGACACCCATTGACGTATGTAGTGAACAAAAGAAATCCTAGCGACTTTGTTGCAGCCAAACTTGTACACGTACTCATGTTCTTTGAAAGCAATATTTTGGTTTGATAGCATAGGTTCCGCCAACGCTTTGAAAGAACAACTTAAGTAAATTATTTACATGTAATAACAACATATTTTGTAACATTAAAACCAAATAACTAAATATCATAACAAGTATATAAAAACGATTTCTTATTCGTTTATAACAAAAAGTGACCCACTTTAGCTACCCCTCCACCTACTCATGCAGCTGATGTACCCTCATCATCCAATATATTAAGGGCTAGTAAGAAAATGAGAGCAGCACATGATATAACTGACGCGATTAGAGACAGCTCTCAGTCTCGGGATGAGATACTTTTTCAGAAAAATCAGCTGTTGGAACAACACTCTGATTACAGTTGTAGTCAGATTCATGTAATGAAAGTTTTACATTCTCGCACTAGTGTGAGAATGTGGTCTTCTTTGTACAAAGCAGCAATTTTGCATGTCCAAGCAAATCCCACCAATCATCAAACGTTTTTAGCATATGAAGTGGATGAAAACAAGGTTTTGTACTTGGAATTTGCAACTGGTGAAAGTAGAGATGAATAGAGACGTGTGGGGGTGGATGAAAAACTTAGCTTCTGGTTGTTTTTTTTCTTCTATGAATGATGTTTTAAAACTTAGCTTATGCTTGTTTTGCCTATGAACGATGTCTTTGAAACTATACTTTTTTATCATATATAATATGTCTCTGAAACTTGGCATCAATTTGTTTTAATGTTACGATTTTTTTGAAACTTTTGCAGAATACATTCAGGTGGTTTTTGGAAGATGATGACACATACATTAATATAAAAGATGAAAAGAATATATATGCATGTTGCTGTTGAAGAGCTTTATGGAGTCATGGATGTTAATTATGATAGGCAAATACGTAGGATAGATCGTGGTGTCAGATGGTGTCGTGTGCAATGGTTTATGGTGGAATCTGAGAGAGAATGTTATGATATTTTAGGGATTAATCAAGGTACATTCAAGAGTTTATGCCAAAAGCTATCAGAGCAATACAAGTTAAAGGAATCATCTCATGTTTATCTTGAAGAAAGTGTGGCAATGTTTGTTGAGATGGTTGGACAAGATATTACTATCAGACTCTAGCAGAGAGATATCAACATTCTCTTGATACTGTGAAAAGAAAGTTGGATGAGGTTTTGAGTGTACTCTTGAAGCTTGCAGCAGATACATTGAAACCTTCAAGAGGTGAATTCACTAGAGCTAGTCCTGCGTTGGTCAAGAATCACCTGTATATGCCATACTTTAAGGATTGCATTGGTGCACTTGACGGTACTCATATACCGGTTCATCCTCTTTCTCAGAATGCAGGACTTTTCATAGGTTGAAAATCAGAAGCGACAATGTGCTTGCTATATGTAATTTTGAGATGAAATTCATATATGCATATCTTGGCATTTTTGGTCGAGTCCATGATTCTAAAGTGTTGACACATTGTGCTACAAAAGAACTTTTTTCCCTGCATCCTCCAAACGGAAAATATTACCTGGTGGATTCAGGATATCTTACTAGAACCGGTTATCTAGGCCCTCGTCGCAAAATTTGATACCACATATTGATCAGTTTGCTAAAAGATGACCACCAACAAATGCTAGAGAAATGTTTAATCGTAAACATTTAGGTTTGAGATCGAAGATTGAATGCACATTTGGAGTGTGGAAGGAAAAATGGAGGATTCTAGACCGCAAGCATCTTAAATATAAGTTGAAGAAATGGGTGAAGATTGTGACAGCCACTATGGCACTACACAATTTTATAAAAGATTCACCTTACAAAAGATCGTGATTTTGTACATTGGCAAACAATGGAACATTATGAGTGTTGATTGTGGTTCTCAACTATTTAGGGTCGGTTCGGTAATTCAAGTTTGGAAGATTGATTTTATTTAATTAAGTTTCAATTTACAGTTCGTTTAGTTCGGAGGTCTCTCGACGAACTGGATACAATAATACTGAGGTCTCTATGTCTCCGGGTCCAAAAAGGGATCCATTCTACAGTAACGAGCCCTCTACTTATAGTACATTAACGAGGATAAGATTTAGGGCTTCCCCGTCGACTCTCACCGCCTCTTGTCGTTGGGCCTGTCTCCCTGTGGGCCGTGCTGTCAGGCTAGGCCCATTTCGGCTAAAACTGTCGTAAACCGAGATCAATTGGGCCGGTCGCGGTCTTTATTCGGTCCGAACCGGGTAGCGGAGCGTACCACCAACAATATGTCCCCCCCCCCAATTCGGTAAATGAACTTGACTGAATTTTGCCGACTTGAAGTTGGAGCGGTTGATGACCGAGGTCGGCGAAACTAGATTCCCGATTCTCGTACGTGCTTTCCTTACTCTGACGTTTTTGACGAGGGTATTAAGGTCTTTTCGCTTTTGGGGAACTGAAGAGTCGTGTCGGTTTTGGCGGGAAATTGAGACGTTACGAGGCACGGAACTCGAGAAGTCACAATGATTCGTTTTTCTTCTATAAATAGGGCTCAGCTCTCCCCATTTCTTACTTTCGCTCCTACTGCCAAGGTATTTGCTCTCCCTTCTCTCTAAGTTTTCTTCTTTCTCTCTCTAGGATATCCGGTCATCGTCCGCCGTGCTCTCTCGTCAACGGTTGTTTCTTACGGTGCTCCGACAATGTCTTCCGAATCCTCATCCAACTCCGAGGCGGCCGTCCTCCCTGAACACCGCCGGGAGGAAACTTCAACTGATATCTCGAGTTCGGGATCTACCGAACACTCTTCGAACGCCTCTCTGGTTCGGAAGAATTCTCGGGTCGTCGAAGTCGGGTCCAGTAGTCGTGTTCCGATTCGGTCTCCGGAGCAGATGGATCAGAACGTCCACGAGCCCGAGAGTCAAGTCCCTGCCGACTTAGACCTGGGACGGGAGCCGGACGTGAAGACGGACGAAGACGCTCTATTGCAGGAGGTCGGGGAAGGAGGAGCGCAAGATCCGAACGACGACGATATGATGCCGATCATAGATCGGCCATCTGTGTGTGCTCCCATGAAGTCTACATTGTCGTCCCCAGAGACACTGCGGGGCCCCTTCCGGCATCATAATTCAGGTTTCTGAACCAGAAGAGCGTCCTTGGGACGCTCCTGAGGACTTTATCTGTGTCTACGAGGCGTACTTCCGCGAAGCCGGTATGACCTTTCTATTGCCGCGCATACTATTTGCCTACTGCAATCGTCGTGGTTGCGCGGTGTCGCAGTTGCAGTCCGCAACCATAGTGAATTTTATAGGGATCCTTCAGCTCGGACGCGACATTCGTACTCATATCAACGTCGCCCAGTTTGAGGAACTCTTTATTATGAAGGTTTCTACGGCCAAGAGCTGGTTCCTATCAGCGAACTGCAATCCGAAGTTTGATTTGGTCACGAGGAATAAGGCGAGCAAGTTCGCGGACTGGGACAAAAGTTACTTCTTTGTCCGTGTTGACTCGCATTCCGCTGAGAATCCGGAGAGCACGTTCAGGACTGGCTGGAGTGTTGACTTTGGTATATATCTCACGGTTAACTCTTTTATTTTTTTATTGGTACTGACCGTTCTTCAATTTGTGCAGATCGCCACATTCCAGGATTCCTTCAACGCTCCCTCACGACCGACCTAACGAAGCGACTAAGCCTTGCCAGACAGCGTCGTTGGCCACGAGCTTACCAGGAGAAGATTGACCGGAGGATAAAGAGAGCCCAGGAGAGAGGTATGAATTCCGGCTCGTTCCCTCCAAAACGATGTTGAGGTCGTGACTGATTACATTGTTTTACTTGTAGTTAAAACTCAAGCTGAACCCAGCTCTTCGAAGAAAGCTCCACGAAGGAAAAACCCGAAGAAAAGGAGTAAGAAGACTCGGAGGATGGCGTTTGACAGGTCAGACATCCCAATGATGAACTTTGCAGGCGATGACGAGGACGACAACGCTCCAATCGACATCGTCGGCCTCGAAGGGAACGAGGTCGGTGATGGTACTCTCGAGCCTCCGCCTGTCGATCAGGCAGATGCGGTAATCCCTGTCACGGACCCCGCAGCGGAGGAGGTGGGGATTGGCGTTCCCGAAGCGACTCCTCAGCCTCAAATGGAGGAAGGTGAGATCGGTGAGATCGGTGAGCAGAACGAGGACGAGCTCACCATTGCTGATCGCGCGCGGAGGAAGAAAGAAAAATCCTCCAAGAAGTCATCTAGGAAGAGGGTTGGCGATCCCGAAGCTGCTGTTAGCGAAGGGACGATGGTTCTTCACGGTGGAGACATCGAGGGCTCGCCCGCGGCTACTCAGGATCCTCCCGAGGGTCAAGCGGTCGAAGCCGGGAACCCGAGGTCGTTGAAGAGGCGTCAAGTTTCCGGTTCGTCGTCTTTCTCGGTCTTTCTTCGATGACGCTTTCGCCTGCGCCGAACTCTTCAGGCAGATTGTTCCGGCTTCCACTCCAATGCGCGAGACGAAGGACCTCTTCCGTCCCAAGTCCTATGCCCGGGTCGCGAGATCCGCCTCTGCTGTAAGTTTCCTTTTCTTTTGGTACCTAGGCGTTTTAGCTTTGATATGTTATTGACTTTATCTTGATTTCCAGCTCGTCTACGATACAAATGAACTCGTTCGGGAGTACGATTCCGAGGTCGAGAGACTGAGGAAGATTAATGCAGATGTTGCTGTGGAGAGGGCGTCCCTGGAGGGGTCGTACCGGGACAAGAAGGAGCGATATGAAGCTTCCGTGCTGGCCTTCACCGAGAAGGAGAAAGAGAACGTAGCTCTGAAGGAGAAGGTCGGGGCTCTAGAGAAGCGGGCTGCCAAGCTGGAGGTTGATTTGGATGCTTTATCCAAATCCTTCAAAATGAGCGAGCTCGAGAGGCGAAGGTATCGGGACGCCGAGTCGAAGGGTCGGAAGATGATGGCGGCGCTAAGGAGCAAATGCGAGGGGAAGCTGGCAAAGATAAAGGACTTCATGGACAAGTCCGAGCTGAGAAAGGCGCCGTTCCTCAAGCTCAACTAGGCCACTGCTCTGGTCGGCTTCTATAACTTCCTTAGGCGGGAGCACAACCTCATCGTTCTATCTCACATTGTGGAGACGTACCAGCGGAGGGTGAGGAATTGCACGAGGGAGGTCGATGGCGTTCCTCTTCCGTAGCTCGGGAATGAAGACTTCACTCGTCCGAGCGATGCTGACCTTCCCGAGAATTGACCTTCCCCTGGAGACGCATGTTCCGGAAGGCTTAGACTAGTTTGGCTCAAACTCCAGGTCCATCTCGGCTGATCGGGCAGCGAGTTTGAAGAGTCCGGCTTCTGTTGCTCGCCAGTAGATTCCTTTGTTGTTTTTCTTATGTTGTCTTAGGTTGTATAGTTATCTTATCCGCATAGTTCGGGTCAAACTTACTGTTTTGTCGCCGGTTTTTGGCGTTTAATTGTTGTCGTCTATCTCGACAATTCCAGATATTTTAATGGAATGAATGCGGATATTTCTTCACAGTTTTTTACCTAGAATTTACTTTCCTTGTATTGCGTATTTTATTTGCAAACTGTTGGGAGTTCGGCTTGTTTTCCTTAAATTGGAGAGTCTGTGATGCTATGATGACGATGCGAACGAACTCGGGGAGCTTTTCCGAATTTGAGTTCGTGATGCTATGATGACGGATCGCTATTCGGAGGAGCGAGTGCGGATTGGGTTCCGGCTTTAAATGATGGAGCATCATGGGGATGCGGACGAGTCTGATCTCGGCTTTTGAAGTTGTATTCGTGGGGAATACTTGGATCGATCTCCTGACCGGGGAGTCGATGTGTGGAATTAGTGTTTAGGAAAAAATGGATTTTTATTGGATTTGTAGCTGGACTCGAAATCGAGCTGCCTACGTACCCTTTTGCAAGGGATCAAGCCACTCGTATTTCAGTTTACAGGGGTGAGTTCGGCTAGAGCCGGACTGATTTTTTTTTTTTTTGGGCGCTGGTTGCGCTAGAGAATGGGGCCCGAGCTCGCGGTGGCTGGGACTTGATCATGGGAGGTTAGCCGAGTTCTACGATCGCAGGATCGGCGTTCCGTCGAGCTGCATGAGTTCGTATACTTCGGGCTTGACGATTCTCATTACTTGGTACGGGCCTTCCCAGTTCGTGCCCTGCTTGCCTGCATTTACCTCCTCGCTATTATGGAATACTTGCACAGGACGAGGTCGCCTTCGTCGCACTTTCTTGTTGTAGTACCGAGCAGCGAGGCGTTGATAGTTCTGGATTCGGAGGAGAGCTAAATATCGTTGTTCTTCCAAGGTATCGAGGTTGTTGATCATCATCTGGTCGTTGAGATCGGGGTTCTCGTGGAGCACGGCGTACCTTAAGGTCGGGATGCTAACTTCGGCCGGACAGAGGGCTTCGATTCCGTACGCCAAAGAGAAGAGAGATTGCCCGGTTGATTGTCGTGGAGTAGTTCGGTGCGACCATAAGACCCCATCGAGCTCATCCGCCCAAGTGCCTTTCTTAGCCTCGAGACGCTTCTTTATACCGTCCAGAATGGTCTTATTGGTTGCCTCGGCTTGCTCGTTGCCTTGCGGATAGCGGGGTCGAGAAACTAAGACGAATTCGGAATTTCGCGCACCAATCGTTGAACGTTCCTGCAACGAATTGTGGTCCGTTGTCTGTGACGATCTCGTGCGGAACCCCGTATCGGCAGATGATGTACTTCCATACGAATTTTTGAACGTCAAGGGCGGTGATCTCGGGGTACGCTTCGGCTTCGACCCATTTCGTGAAGTAATCCGTCATGACCAGGATGTACTGCTTTTGATTTGTTGATCGGCATAGGGGTCCGATGATGTCCATGGCCCATAGCATAAAGGGATAAGGCGCCGTACTGGTTTGAAGCAGTTCGGTAGGCACGTTGATCATTGGGCCGTGTCGCTGGCACTTGTCACATTTCATGACGAACTTTTGCAGTCTGCACTCATCGTCGGCCATAAATAACTGGTTTTTTTAATTTTCAGGGCAAGGGACCGTCCTCCCGAATGATTACCGCCAGATCCTTCGTGGATTTCGCGCATGATTTTGACTGTATCGTTTCCGCTAACACAAGCCAAGAGCACTCCGGACGCACTCCATCGGTACAGTTTATCCTTATGCATGGTGTAGTGGGCGGCTCGGACTTTAAGGCGGCGAGCGGCCCATTTGTCTTCGGGGACTGTTCCGTTGAGGAGGTTGTCTCGTCCAATCTTCGGCGAACTCGTTTCCCTGGTTCTCATTCGTTGATGGGTTATGGATTCCATTGGTTATGTGCTCGAAATCGTGGTCGTCAATTGGATCTTCGGGAACTTTTTCGGCACCCTCGCTCGTGCGTGCCGGGTTCCTTCGTTGCGTTTTTGGCGGGATCGGGTTCGGGTTATCGTCGTAATTCCGTCGCCGAGTGGCAACGTTGCATTACTGTATGGTTTTGATGCTTGGCTCTGAGATGCTCTCGACCGAACTTTTCTCTTCATGTGTGGGTCGGAACTGGAGGCTAGAGCAGCTAAGGCATCTGCTGACGAATTCTCTCCGCGAGGGATTTTTGTGAGTTCGAACGTTTCAAACCCCGAAATGAGCGCTTTAGTTGCTTTCAAGTATGCATCCATTCGGTCGTTTTTGGTCGTGTTCTCGCCGCTTAGCTGGCTCGCAACGAGCTGCGAATCGCAAAAGGCGTGAAGATGTTTTACGCCGAGCTCTTTGGCTAGTCGCAGTCCGGCAAGTAAAGCCTCGTATTCAGACTCATTGTTGGATGCTGGGAATTCAAGACAGAATGATTGTTCGAGGATTTCGTCGTTCGGGGACTTTAATTGAATTCTGACACCCGATCCTCGGTGCGATGATGATCCATGAACGTGCAATGTCCACAGTTCGCGGGGCGGCTGTTCGACGACGAATTCTTTAGGGAGCTCGATCAGAAAATCGGCCAGTACTTGGGATTTTGCACTGGTTCGATTCTTAGTTCGACGGCCCATTTCGCGAGGCGACCTGACTGGCTTGGACTGTACAGAATGGTGTGGAGCGGCTGGTCAGTCAGGACGGTGACAGAATGAGACTGGAAGTACGGCCGAAGCTTCCGAGCAGAAACTACCACCGTGAGCGCTAATTTTTCTAAGGTTGGATATCTGGATTCGGAGTCACTTAGTGACTTGCTGACATAGAATATTGGACGCTGTTCTCCCCTGTCCTCTCGGACTAGAACGCTGCTAACCACCGTGGCGAAGATTGCGATATATAAGAAAAGCGTCTCGCCGTTCTCGGGCTTAGCTAAGATGGAGGGAGTCGATAGATACGTTTTCAGCTGCTTGAAGGCGTCTTTGCACTCCGCGCTCCAAGTATGATGCTTGTTACCTCGTAACAACTGATAAAACGGCAAGCACTTGTCGGTCGACTTGGAGATAAACCTGTTCAGAACGGCGATCCGGCCTGTGAGTTTTTTTACTTCTCTTTTTGAAGTCGGGCAAGGTAGGTCCAAGACTGCAGATATCTGTTTAGGGTTGGCCTCAATACCGCGCTCTGTAACGATATAGCCGAGGAACTCTCCTGCTGTTACACCGAATGTGCACTTCGCGGGGTTGAATTTCATCCCGTACTCGTTAAGGATATCGAAGCACGTCGATAGGTGCGCTATTTGGTCCTAGGCGTGCAGAGACTTAACATCCATGTCGTCTATGTATACCGCTATTGTCTTCCCGAGCTGACTGGCGAACATACGGTTTACGAGTCTTTGGTACGTGGCACCTGCGTTTTTGAGGCCGAAGGGCATGACTTTGTAGCAGTAGATTCCCCGATCTGTGATGAACGAAGTCTTTTCCCGATCATCCGGATGCATCAGTATTTGGTTGTACCCCGAGAAGGCATCCATGAAAGATAACAGTTCGTTGCCGGATGTCGCTTCTACCAAACGATCAATATGGGGTAGTGGGAAACTGTCTTTGGGACATGCTCTGTTCAGGTCGGTAAAGTCGATGCAGATCCTCCATTTTCCGTTCTTTTTCTTCACGACTACCGGGTTTGCTAACCAGTCCGGATACCGAACTTCCGTGATCGAGCCGGCTTTAAGTAGTTTCTTAACCTCATCGTTGACTGCCCGTGCTTTCTCGGGTCCGAGCTTGCGTCTCTTCTGTTTGATCGGTTTGTAAGTTGGGTCGATATTTAGTTCGTGGCAAGTGATATCTGGGTTGATTCCGGGCATGTCGCTGATGGACCATGCGAATGTTCCGACGTTCTTCTAGAGGAAACTGATGAGCGCTTCCCGAATGTTGTTGTCGAGTTCGGCCCTAATACCAACACATCTTTCCGGGTTCGTCGGGTCGATGCCGACCTGTTCAACTCGGCTCTGCTTTGGTGGCCCGAACTGACCAACCGCGGCCGCGCGTTCCTCTTGAAAAGGGCTGATGACGTATGTTCGCGTAAGGCTGAATTGGCATTCGGTAAGTTGACACAATCGAGATGCGGTCTGGCTTCCTTTAAGGGTGTAGATCCCTAACGGGGTCGGGAACTTAACACATTGATGGAATGTCGATGCGACAGCTTTCATGTCGAACAGCCAAGGTGTTCCCAAAATAGCATTGTATATCGCCGGCTTGTTGAGGACCAAGGATTTGATCATCCGTGCTGATCTACCGACATAGATTGGTATCTTCACCGTTCCGACTATTCTAGTTTTCTCTCCGGTGAAACCGGTTAACGACTCCATGTAAGGTTTGATTTTGGAGTCCGGGAAATCCAAATTCTTGAGCGTTTCTTTGAATATGACGTTTACCGAGCTTCCGGTATCAAAAAGTATTCTGCTTACTTCAACGTCTCCGAGTTGAAGTTCGACGACGAGGCAATCGTTATGAGGCATATGCACTCCCTGCAGGTCGGCATCAGTGAATAATAGTGGTACAGTAGCTACCGTTGTCTGGGGTTGCGAACTCGATGCCTGCCGCCTATACTCCTTCAGTGCTATGACGGAGTAGTTGCATGATTCAAGGGCTTTTATGATCATGTTGACCTTCTTCCTGGTTTTGGGAATGTTAGTTCCCCGGTTAGGCGCTTCGCGGTCTCGTTTAGGGGGGGGGCGGCCTGCTCTTCATCGGACTCGGCTGCCTTCGCAGTCTCTTGGTTGTCGGGTTTGTTTTGTCGCGGGTTCGGCCGTCGAGGTCCGGGCTTAGGCAAATCCGTGGTGGCGACCTCCCCATTGCGGAACTGTTGAAGTAAGAAGTCCCTCAGATGCCGTTATTCCTCCGTGTTGTGCCCATATCGCTCGTGATACTCGCAAAAACGTTCACTCAACGGCGTATCGTCCTCTCTGTTCCATGTATTCCAAGACTTTGGTGGCCTTCCTGACTTGTGGTTTGACCATCCGGCTTGGTTCACTACTCCGTGTTGCCTGCCGTACTGGGCTTTTATTTCCGAGTTCTCTTTGACAGTCAGGGTTTGGTCGGGCTTTGACGCTGAATACTGCCGATCTTTGGCGGCTTCCTCCTCTTCTTCCGCGATGAAAATGTTCGATTTGTGAAGCGCGTCCTCAAGAGTGAGTGGTCTGTTCCTGCGAAGTTCCTTATGAAAGGGGGATTTGTACCACGTTTTCTGATATAGCGCTTCGAGGGCGGCTTCATCGTCCACTGTGCAGTGTGCCACGATTTGCTTGAACCGTGCCATGAAGTCTCGGAGCGACTCGGTTTCGCCTTGTGATATTTCCCATAACTCGGAGTTACGGGTTTTCTGTCCGATGAACATTGAAAAATGCTTCGCAAACTTTGTCGATAGCTCATTGTAGTTGTCAATGGAGTCGGCTTCCAATCTTGAGAACCAGTCTAGTGCGATGCCTTCAAGGTGTTCGACGAACAATTGGCATTGGATCGCGTCCTTCTGTTCGGCTGAGATGAACTTGAGTCTATTGATTACAATGCCGAACAACGTGAGGAAATGTCTTGGATCCGAGTTCCCCTCATACTAATGCAGTTTGAACTTCTCTCGATTGGGGACGGGAACGTTGGTAATTCGGGGAGTGAACGGTGTTTTCTGTGCTTCCTGGATTACGCGGTCGATTTTAGGTGCCGAGCTGGTGGCTTGGTGGAATTTGGAACTGATCTCTCGCAGTTGGGCTTGCATCCGCTCGATTTCTAGGTCGCGCGCAGTCGGCTGAGCGCGCGTTTGCTGGGATGGGCTTTCGAATTGTTGCTGTATTACCGACCGTGCCGCTGTGTGCTGCGGGTCTCGCTCTCCCTGAAAGTCGCTGATGAGGTTTCGTCGTCTAAGCGGACTCTCTTGTTGCAGACTAGAGATCTGTGCGGTAAGATTCGCGAATTTGGCATCGTTGATTCGGACCAGTTCCTGCATTTGAGCAGCGAAAACGTTCATGAGTGCGGTTGGATCGAAGGCAGCTATTGTCTCATGGCGGGCTTCAGCGCTCGAGCTCGGTTCCGCTCTAGTCCGTTGCACATCAGGTTGAGGTTGCACAGGGCTGTGAACATCTTTGCATGTATGTCCTCCGACCTGGGTGGGGTTGTCCTCACAGATTGTCACGTGACTTCCGACCTGGACCGAGGTCGGTTGTCTCTCGTCAGTTGTCATGTCTTCGAGGTCGATTACCGAATCGGCCCCACGGTGGGCGCCAATTGTTGATTGTGTTTCTCAACTATTTAGGGTTGGTTCGGTAATTCTAGTTCAGAAGATTGATTTTATTTAATTAAGTTTCAATTTATAGTTCGTTCAGTTCGGAGGTCTCTCGACGAACTGGATACAATAATACTGAGGTCTCTATGTCTCCGGGTCCAAAAAGGGATCCCTTCTACAGTAACGAGCCCTCTATTTATAGTACATTAACAAGGAGAAGATTTAAGGCTTTCCCGTCGACTTTCACTGCTTCTTGTCGCTGGGCCTGTCTCTCTGTGGGCTGTGCTGTCAGGCCAGGCCCATTTCGGCTAAAACTGTTGTAAAACGGGATCAATTGGGCCAGTCTCGGTCTTTAACCGGTCCAAACCGGATAGCGGAGCGTACCACCAACAATGAGCATCATAGTGATCAAGAAGAAGATGATGGTGATATCAAATATGTTCCATACGTGCCGACTGGTGATACAGTGATGGAAGCTCTACGTGATTCTATTACGAAGGAGATAGCAAGAGGAAGTCCACTCCCATATTAGTATTTGTATTATTCTATGTTATTTGCTTTTATTGGATTTTATATGTTATTAAATGTCTTTATATCTAGTTAACTACTTTATTATATATTATGAATGAAATGAGTATTGTTTACGTTTATGACTTGCACTGCACGTGATTTCAATTGTATTTGCTTACATGGTATAATTAAGATTAGCTTATAATTTTTCTGTTTTTTCCATGTATATAAAAGTTATTAGTGTATTTTAAGATTTATTAAAAACTATTTATCAAAACAAAAAAGTTCATTAAAATAGAATTTCATTTAAATTGTTTTCTAAATTTCTAAAATTGAAATTTTAAAATTGATTTGAATGTGAGAATTGTTTAATCGTAAATATAATTGTTTTCATTTAAAAAGTTTACTAACCTAAAAATATTGTCTTTTTAAATTAATTGCATCTGAATGCTATTCCAAAATCAAAAACATACAAACCAGCATCTAGATGCTGCATTTAGATGTAAATGCCAAATTTAAAATCAAAATCTGGATGTAGCATCTAAATGCAACATTTGGATACATCCAGATGCAGCATCCAGAACAGGGCCTAATAGTTTTTATGAATCTAGGTCCATTGTTTGGGAGTAATCTTGAATATTTGGATGTGACATATGTACCTTTGTCGCTTTCGTAATTGAGTAGCGTTTTCATCTTTCTTGCCGTTTCACCTTCTAAAGCGATTTATCATTTTGCTAGGTTCTTTAAAACTTCTATTGCGATTTATTATTTTTTACTGATGGACTTAGTTTTGTAGGCTTACTTGGCTATATGGTTTTGTTTTCATATGTCTCTCTATTATATGGTTTTTGTTTCCGAAATTTTTTTGTTTTCTGCCGGCTTATGACTCAGGATGCCAATTTTGTCTCAGAAGAACTTATGTTCTGCTGACTTTGTAGTTTCAACATTCTAATTATAAAATAAAGATGCCAGCCTTATTTTGAATCTTACTAACATGAATTATGGATACATCAATATAAGGTGGATTACTCAAGTATCTTGCAAACCAATGTTTATTAATAGTTTGACACATTTTTATTGTTTATGCTAAATTAACCTCGTATACCGATCTTACCCTTTTGGGCTTTGTTGAAAAAAATATTATTACGAAAATACCATTATTTTTTATATGCCACGTAAGCAAAAAGTATCGCGACATTATGCATAAGTCTACCACTATTTATAGTAGACTTGTTTGAATTTAGTCAACGCAATTTTTTAATGGTAGATTTATTTGAGAGTTGATAGATTTGTTGAACCTTAGTAGACTTGTTTTGGTAGACATATTTTTATAGCATAGTAGACTTATTTTGTGTTGGTAGACATATTTATTGTTGGTAGATTTATTATCTTTAATAATAGACTTATGAAAATATCGTTGACTTATCGTAAGTGTTTGACTTTTTGGTAGATTTAAATAATAATGGCGACAGATTTATTTGTAATGGTGACAGATTTATTTAGTTTGATGTACAGTAGACTTATTTTGCTTGGTAGACTTATTGCTATTAATAGTAGCTTTATCAGGAGTTAGTAGACTTATTCGTATATATGGTAGACTTAAAACAGTCGTATTTTAGAAAATAATGTAGTAGATTTAATTATAAGTATGGTAGGTTTATTAAATTTTGGTAGATTTAATATTTGTAATTTACAATACTGGTAGACTTATGTTTGTATTTTGTTCTTACTCAATTAACCTGCACTTTAAAAAATAATCTTCAGTTTAGTAGACTTATAATTATTTGGGTGATGGTAGACTTATGAAGCTGGTTTATAGTAGACATTTGACTTTTTAAAATTTGAAAAGAATTTTTGCCCAAATTTGTTCGTAAATATTACAAAAAAACTGATTGTGTCATCTTCTTCGATTAGGGTTGCAGCCGTCGAAGTGTGATACTTGAAAATATATATTTTATGGTAGACATGTTATTTGAATAACCACTTGTAGTATACTTATTTATATTTTATAGTGAACATATTATTTGAAGTAGCATTTGTAGTAGACTTATTCACATGTTTTATAAGCAGATCAGGGTTGAAGATGCCAAATTTTTGGCTGTGCAAGTTATTGATGCAGATCAGTCAGAGGTTATTGGCACAACTTCTGCCCATGTTGTCAATTTGAAAGAAAAAACATGTACCTGCCGTCGGTTTGATATTGATAAAATCCCTTGTGTACATGCCATAGCCGCTGAGGAAGCAAGAAAAACTTCACGAATCTCCCTATACCATCCCTACTATCAAACAAATTACTTGCAACATGCTTACGTAGGAAGTGTAATGCCAAGAGATATAGCACTACCAGTGCCAGAAGAAATGGCTAACAAAATTTTTCATACTGTTTTCGTTCGCAATCCTCCAGGCAGACCAAAGAAGACACGCATTAAGAGTGCATTCGAGATCGCGACAGCGAACAAACGTCCAAGACAGATGCCTAAATGCTCTACTTGTGGTAAAAGTGGACATAATCGCATCACATGTAAAGCCTAAATTTTCTACTTTCTTGTAATAATCGGTTTGTTAGACTTGTAACACTTGCTTCATTTTTGTACTCTCTTCTAGTACTTGTATTGTCGTACTTTTTTAAAAAAATTATTGTCGACCTAATTGATGCAAAATATTCCAATAATTAACCGTTTTAACATTAAATATACCAAATTTTCAAAGAACCAACATCATGCCAAAAAACATCATGGTCCTTTTTAAGTCTAGTTCATCAATATGTCCTAAAAGAATCTGCCATAGAAGTCTTCCGTCGTTAGGGTTCGACATACAAAACAATAAAAGTCTACCTTCGTCAGGGTTAGACATAACAAGTCTACCGTCATAACTGTTTGACATACAAAATAAGTTTATCACTCTCAATCATTTATGAAAACTCTTCTTCTGCAGAGGTGATCTCCCAGGCGAAAATAGTGTGGATGGGTACTCCTTTGTCTTGCTAGAAGAGGTCATCTCTGCATATATGTAATAAGAATTAGTCTACCATTCTTAATCAGTTACAAACAAGTCTACCACTCTCTATACAAATATGTTTACCACTCCTCAATCATTTACGAACAAGTCTACCACTCACTATACGAATATGTCTACCACTCTCAATCATTTATGAACAAGTCTACTAAACTAAACTCTATCTTTACTGAACATGTCTACCACTCTCAATCATTTATGAACAAGTCTACTAAACTAAACTCTATCTTTACTGAACAAGTCTACTACTCTTTCTGCTTTTCCGACAAGTCTACTACTCTTTCTCATTTATGAACAAGTATACTAGTCTTTATGGAAACAAGTCTACTACTCATTTTATATACCAATAACAAAAACTCAGCTTACTTAACAATAAATCGACCATAATATCACCCTAACTCACCGCAGATCTTCACCCTCACCGGATTTCCTCTAACCCACCGGGAATTTCTCTAACACCTGCAAACAAAAAATTAGGGTTAGATTTTACCCAACAAAAACGGCGCCGCAAGGTAATTTTCGCTGTCTAATCCTTGCTGTCGAAAACTAAAACGGCACCGCAAGGTTTTCGCAAAAAATTCCGGCAACTCCTCGAAAATCTGCGGCGACTCAAACCCTAAAAATCGTCGAACAACTCTGCAGATGCTTTGAACGGTGCAGAAACTTCTGTAAACAAAGAGGAAAGAATTTAGAAGTGTCAGGAAGAAGATCTTACCGGAAAACCTTCTATCTCCGCCGGAATCTGGTCGACAAAGTTCGTTCGTTCCTTTTCGCCTTCGCCGTCGCCGCTATCGTTCTTTTTTTGTCAGAAACCAACAACTCCTCAATCTTAACTTTAACCTATTTCTATTTTTATTAATATCTATTTAAAACTAAAATAATATAATTGAAAATGGCAATTCTGTAATACTGTGTATCCTCGGGGTAAAATGGACATTGACAAACTTATTAAGGATAGTCTAGCAAGGTAGACTTATCCAAGGATACACTGGCAATAAACCATGCTTAGGAGGATAGTTTCATGCATTAACTCCATCAATATATCACACCAACGTTATTGCCATATAACATACAAAAACTCACTAATATATTTTTCCCACAATATAACATCCCTATTGATCAGTTAAGAGAGAAGAGAGATCAACTGGGATGGAGTTTGGACATTCATGACTATAAATGAATTTCTATTAGCATACTAGATTTAGCAGGTGTGGCCCATAACATAAGCGAGAAAAGTTATGCAGGATATTTTATAGTTACTAGGAGAGAACTCGTACTAGACACATGTCTTGTTTTATTATGTTTTAGACTTTTAGTTAAATTATCAATTTGTTTTTGTATAATTTGTATTTTTTTCATAAATCTAGTAATATCTTCTATTTCTTATTTTTTTTTCTATTTTGTTCACACAAATTTCGAGTTCTTTGATCTAAATTTTGATCTAGAGATAATTTTTTAACTTTCTCAGCATACATATTTTTTAAACAAATTTACTAACCTCTTTATATGTTTTTTTTTGTTTTTCATCAAAATCCTGACTAACAACAATTTTAACTTTCTCAAATTTATCATTTTTATATTTTCTTATTACACATTTACATTCAATCCATATTTCCATATGATATCTTGAAAATTGCTGCCATATATATTCTTTTCTTTTCTTCTTTTTTTTTTATTTTTCTCTATGTTTGATATCTTGATATTTTTTTTGATTCTTTATGGATTTTTTGGTGTAAAAAAATTATTACTCTTTTTTTGTTATTCTTTAGTTGCTTGTTTTTTTAAAACATATTTTTTATTGTTTTAGCCTTATACCTTGCTTTTTACCATTTTGCGTTTTTATGATCTTAATCATTTCTTTCATCCTATTTTTTTTAAAAAAATTATTTAAATTCTCACATAACAATTATTTTGTTATTACATATGGTTTATTGAATCCATCTTTCCAAATATATTTATTTGTTACCATATTCTTTTTTCCAATCATTTATCTCTCTACTTTTGATATTCTTTTATCTTCTCGATTATTTATTAAATTTTTGTTTTGTGTGTTGTAGTTTTATAGTTCTTGTTTTTGTTCTTCAGTTGCTTAATTTGTTTTTGACTTTTGTTATTATTTCTTTGTCTTAAAATTTGTTGTTTGTTGATTTAGTTATTTTATAGGTCAAAGATAATAACTAAATTAGATGTAAATAAAATAAAATGACAATCACTATACTTTAACAAAGTTGAATTTTATTTATTATAAGTTTATGCTTTAATATTTTTAATAAAACATATTTAAATATAAATTAGATAGTTTATATCTACTTATGTTATTTAATGGATTTTTTAGTTTATTATTTTTATTAAACATATTGGTTTCATTTTTAACCTCATAACTTGTTTTTTACTATTTTACATTTTTCATAATCTTAGGAACCTCTTTCATATATTTTTCTGAATGTTTTTTATTTAAACCTCACATAACACTTAAACTTTTACAGTTTATTATTTTTATATTTTGTTATTACGTATTTTCATTAAATCTATTTTCTAGTCAGTACTTTTAAAATTTTGTATATTTATTTGCAACTATATTTTTATTATTTTTTCTCTAATTTTAATATTTTCTTATTTTTTCGATTAGTTATTATTGTGTCTTGTAGTTTTTTTAGTTGCTTGAAAAAATTTGAATGATTTTTTTTAGTTTTAATCTCAAAACATGTTTTTTTTACTGATTGACGTATTTTTGTTAGTTTCAAGATAATTGAATCATAAACAAAAAAAAATAAAAAAAACAATCACTATATTTTAATAAATTTGAATTTTATTTATTTTAAATTTATGCTTGAATTTTAATTTAATATAGATAAATATATTAAATAATTTATATATATGTATGTTGTTTAATGGATTATTTTTAGATTTCATAATTTTTATATTAAATGCTGATGTTGAAAACAAACTTAAATGAACCAATCAAGGGGGCTCATGTGTTGACGTTGGAGAGCCCCCTTCTCATTTTATATATTAGATATTTGTCTTAAAACCTCTTGTTAGTGTTTATATATAAACAAAGTTTGTAGACTTTTTCTAATAAGATAGTATTATTTTTAGGGTTTTTTTAACAATGTTTATAGGTTTTTACTAACAAATTTATTGATTTAGTGCACTATCAAATAATTATTATCTTTATTAGTTAAATTATCTTTTAAAAAAAAAATTAAAACCCACAACACAAAATGATGGTGATTTGTTAATGGAATTAAAAATACTCCATTAGTACCAAATGAACTTTGAATTCTTATTAAAATGCTTGATTTTTTGAAAAACAAATAAGAGATTGTTATCAAACATATAAAAAGTGTCTTCACATATTGTTGGCCTTTAAATTTTTTAAGTTGAAACTAATAAAAAATTATTTGTGGTTACTATATTACAAAAACGATTGAATATATAATGGTTTTATTAACAATTAAGAGAACTATGATTGTAATATTCAACCATATAAATTTAACGAATGATTTTGCATGTAAAAATTACAAGTTAAGCCATATTTCAACAAGAATTTTATTTTCTTATTATTTTCTTTTCTTAGAAACCGTTTGTGGAGTTAAATTATAGAGTTGAATAATTTATAAAGTTCTGTATGACTTTTATACTTATTTAAAGCATTCAAAAATATTGAATCAACACTGAAAGTTGATCAAGATTATTGAAGTTCGCAAGGTATTGGCAATTCATTATTGCTATAATCTTTTTACTCAGCAAAGTCTCAACCAATAAAAACAATATATTGCAAAAATACAAATGGACAAAAATATTAAATGTGTATAAATTGTGCATACAAATTACAAAAAAAAAACAAAAAAAAAATATTTAAACACATCATGAAACACATGGATCATATAAATCCTAGTTTCTCTATATGATAATTGTAAAAAAAATGTTATTGTGGAACATGAGAAATTAGTGATTGTGATCCATATGATGATTGTCATCTACATCCAATGTTGAAAACACTAGTGAAAGCATTGAATGTTGTTTACCAACCATTGATTCCTCAATTTTTAGAAGATTTAGACGATTAGTGTAGATTTCTTTTTTTTTGAATTATATGCTTTGTGTATGATCATTGTTTTTTTTTTGCGTTACTTAATCTCTCTATGTCAACTTCTATATTTATCTTATACAAAAAGAAAGAAACTCATTCTATAAAACATAACAAAAAAAATCTAAGAAAGTGGTGTTTGATACCAATATGTTAGAGATACATATTTTCTTATGCAGTCTATTTAACATACAAATTATATTAGTATAAAAAGATTCATATTGACTACAAATTTAATTATGAAAAACAAGCACAAGTATTCAAAAAATTGGGTTGTATTATTAGTTAAAAATAGGATATTATTCATACTGAACAAATATCCCATCTATATTAGGACTGTTCTCATTTACATCTGCTGGGATGTGGAAAACTTGCTAGTTTTTCGCGACCATAATTCTCTGCGGGTCTTTGAAGCTGTGAAAAAAGCATTATTTGACATGTATCCATAAACAAAGCTAAACCAGATATTTATTATGATTACATGGAATCCAAAACTCAAAAGACAAAAGAAACACTAGTTAACTGCATTGCTTGTGGGCTAAAATCCAAAAATAAGCTCATTCATAAGTTCAGTTGTTCAACGATGCATTCATTAACGACATCACAAGTGTTGTGGCGTCTTGGTGTTGCAAGGACTTCTTTGAAGATGATGCTTCTCATAAAAGCACTTCACACCCTAAAAATCAATTTCTTCGGTGTTGTTGAATTCTTCAGGAAGTATCTTGCTAGCTGCATTTCTATTTCATATTGAAAGTACATATTTTCTATAGAATCTAAGAACACAAATAAGAATGAATAAAGAATAACTCTCTTTGTATTATTGCTTAGGAAAATCACTCTTAAAACCTAAACAACTCAAGTAACTCTTATGTTATGTCATAGCTCGACACACATATATATAGTAAAACAATTTCCTTTTCCTAATAGTATTAGATACCTCCTAATCTTATCAGAAACTATCAGAAACCGACTTAAGCCCTACTTTATCCTAATCCTACTTGATATAAGATGTCTTGGGCCTTAAGCAATGTTGAAGCTTATTCAACATTCTCCCTCTTAAGCTTCAACTTGTCTTGAGACATGTCTTCTAAACCGATCAAGCTTCTCATTTCGACGAACTTCACTCTCGCCAAAGCCTTGGTTAGAATTAGGCCTGAATTTTTCGGGAAGGGTAACCCGTCCCGTCTCGTACCCGTCCCGAAATTCCCGAATTTTTCGGGAAAGGGAAATTATAATTTCCCATTCGGGATTGAAAATAATATTTGAATGGGTAAGAGAAAGGGTAGGGACGAGAATGGGATTACCCGAACTTCCCGTTGGGTAATTATATAAAGTAAAATTTTAGACATTTCGGTTATTTGAAATTTTTTTATAATAAATAATGATTTTTCCAATTTATTAACAAATAATAATTTTTAAAAAAAAACAAAAATTGATTTCAATCTAATTATCTGAATTATCCGAAATTTTTTCCGTCTCTTTCCCATTCTTTTTCCGATTATATTTTATTTTGGGATTGTATGGGAGGTATGTTTTGATTCCCGAATTTCCCGTTCCCGTCCCATACCCGTAAATTCCCCTCCCGTTATTTTGTGGGAATAATTTGGATAGTATATTTAGATTCCCAAAATTCCCATTCCCCTCCCCTACCCGTCAATTCCCGTCCCAATTCCCGAAAAATTCAGGCCTAATTAGAATATCAGCCTTTTGCTCTGTTCCTGGTACATGTTCAACATTCACAAGCTCCCTCTCAATGCATTCACGCACAAAGTGATACCTCTTGTGAATGTGTTTGCTTTTGCCGTGAAATACTGGATTTTTTGTGAGTTCTATAGCCGACTTGTTATCGATTCTGATCACGACTTGCTCTGGTTCCCAACCTGTGACTTCGCTAAGAACATCTTGAAGCCATATAGCCTGCCTCGCTGTTTCAGTTGGCGCCATAAACTCTGCTTCGCATGATGACAAAGCAACTGTATCTTGTTTCTGAGAGCACCACGTTATAGGTGAGGCTCCAAGATAGAAAATATGTCCTGTGGTAGTTCTCCCGTCGTCTTGATCAATATTATGACTGCTGTCGCTGTATCCGACGATTTTCATTGTTGTGTCACGTATGAACTTTAAACCGAATGCCATAGTCCCTTTGAGATATCGTAGGATCTGCTTCATTATCTCTCCATGGGATTTTCGTGGGCTTTGCATGTACCTGCTTGCAATGCCAACTGCGAATGCTAAATCTGGACGAGTATGAAGTATATACCTTAAGCAGCCGACATTTCTCCTATAGCCTGTGGCATCGATCTCTGGTTCTTTCTCAGCCTTTGAAACCTTAAGTCCGAAATCCATGGGAATCATAGTAGAGTTGCAGCTCTCTAAACCGGCTTCTCTTAATATTCTGCGTGCATAAGCTTCTTGCTTAATTTCTATTCTATCATCACTTTGATGAACCTCTATGCCGAGATAGTATGTGAGTTTGCAAAGATCGGACATCTCGAATTTTGATGACATTGCAATTTTAAAATCCCTTAGTGTCTTAAGATGATTGCTTGTAACAAACAAGTCATATACTTAGATTGCAATTATCAGCAAATTCCCTCCTTCTTCCTTTCGATATACTGATATCTCTTTCATGCACCTCACAAACTTCATACCCTTTAAAATTTGATCCAGTTTGGTATTCCATGCTCGCGGAGCTTGTCGAAGGCCATACAAGGCTTTGGATAGTTTGTAGACTTTCTGTTCTTCACCTTTTATTTCGAACCCTTCTGGTTGCTCGACGAACACATCTTCCTTTAATTCACCGTGTAAAAATGCTGTTTTAACGTCCAAGTGGTGAATTTCCCATCCGTGCAATGCAGCTAGAGCCATTAACAGTCTGATGGTCTCAATTCTTGCAACCGGTGCAAACACCTCGTCGAAGTCCACTCCTAACTCTTGTATGTAGCCTTTAGCGACAAGTCTCGCTTTATACTTGTTAATGGTGCCGTCTGCGTTCTTCTTTATCTTAAAGATCCACTTGAGACCAATAACCTTCATGTTACTTGGTCGATTAACAAGATCCCATGTTCTGTTTTTGTTAATTGAGTGGATTTCTTCTTCACATGCTTTTCTCCATTCTTTTATATCCTTTGCCTATCTGTAGCATCTTGGCTCGCTGTCTATGGAAAGGAGAAGTCTTTCGCATTCAACTGCAGCTTGCATCACGAAATCGTCGAAGTAACTTGGCTTTCTAACTTGACGTGATGATTTTCTCAGCACCGGTTCTCCTTGTACTGTGCTGTTTTCATTGTGCTCATGATTTTGATGGTTTGACCCACTATCGTTGTTATGCTCACCGTTCTCGAAGGTATTTGTGTCTTCATTATCAACGTCACTTTGATCTTGTGTATTAGTTGCTACAGGGCCTTCCCCTGTATCTACAATTTCGCCCCATCTCATTTGGAACATTCCTGGATCCCTGCTTGGTCCACTCGTTGTTGCTTTCCAACTCCAGCCCATCTTTTCGTCGAACACGACATCACGGCTGACTACTATACGTTGATTCGATGGATCATATAATCTGTACGCTTTTGATCCTTGTTCAATCCCCAAGTGAACAAGCGTTTGTGACCTGTCGTCCAGTTTTCTGAGTTTTGATGAATCGACTTTTGCGAATGCCAAACATCCGAAGATCCTTAAGTGCTCGATGTTGGGTTTCTTCTCCCGTAAGCTTTCGTACGGAGTCATACCATTCAAGGCTCTTGTGGGAACTCGATTTATGACATATGTGGCACGTCTTACAGCCTCTCCCCACAAGTAGTTTGGTACACTTTTGTCTTTAAGCATACTCCTCGTCATCTCCATTAGAGTTCTATTTCTCCTTTCGACAACTCCGTTTTGTTGAGGCGTATAGGGTGCCGTTAATTGCCTCCTGATTCCATTTGTTTCACAGAACTCATGAAACTCATTGGATGTGAATTCTCCCCCTCGGTCAGTTCGAAGTGCACTGATTTCTTCGCCAAGTTCTTTCTCGATCAAGTGCTTAAACGTTTTAAATTTGTCGAAGGCATCTCCCTTCTCCTTTAAAAGAATGGTCCACATGTATCTTGAGAAATCGTCTATAATGACAAAGACGTATCTGTTATGTGCAATGGTAGCTGGTGTTATTGGCCCACACAGATCTGCATGAAGGAGTTTTAGAGGTTTTTCTGCTCGATACATGGTTGCTTTTGGAAAACTTTTACGAGTTTGTTTTCCAACAAGACATGATTCGCATATCCTCTTCTCTTCTCTCACCGTTGGTAATCCATGCACTATCTTCTTTTGGGACATATCTTGAATCGTTTTGAAGCTTATGTGCCCAAGTCTCGCGTGCCACTTCCATGTACTATCTTCTATTTGTGATTGCAGGCATGTGGGTTTGCCGATCTGAAGTTTGATCTTGTAGAGCCGATTTGGTGATCTGACAACCTTTACTAGAAGTCTGTTGTTAGAATTATGCACGGTTAGATAGTTCTGCCTCATGCGAACATCACATCCAACCTCGGTAGCTTGTCCCAAGCTGAGAATGTTGCTCTTAAGATCAGGGATATAGTAAATATCTTTCACAAGTATTTGCTCATCCGATTTGCTTTGGAAGAGTATGGACCCCTTTCCTTCTATCTCTACACATGAGCCGTCTCCAAATTTAACCTTGCCTTTAATGCTTCTGTTGAGTTCCGAGAAGTAAGATTCATTGCCAGACATGTGATTGCTTGCACCATGATCCAAGTACCATATACCTTCTTCTTCCTTGTAGTTCTTTGGTATGATCTTATCTTCATTTAAAAATATAATCTCGTGCATATACAAAGCTTCCCCTTCCTCGGTTTCCTCTGTTTCTACTACATTAGACTCTTGAAACCTCCGAGTTCTGTCAGGGCATTTAGACGCAAAGTGTCCTGGCTTGTCGCAGCGGTAACAGATTACTTTCGAGAGATCTCGTTTTTCTTTTGTTTGATCGTTTTGATCAGTTGTTATGTCTTGAGAGTTAAACCGTCCTCCTCTGCCTCGACCCCTGTATCCACGTCCTCTTCCTCTTCCGTAAGAGTTTTGTTGGTCTGAATTTGCGTACAACAACTTGCCTTGCGTATCATCTTGATTTTCGTCATCCAAGATACGCTCTTCATAGGCCTTAAGTCGCCCGATGATGTCTTCAAATCCAGTTTTCTTTAGGTCTAACACTTGTTCCAGAGATGCAATGATGTGAATATACTTTTTCCTCGGTAAGCTATTAAGAAACTTCTTAACTAGCTTAGTTTCATCGATCGTTTCTCCAAGTGCAGCTGACTTTGTTGCGATTTCTGATAACTTTCCCGCAAAGTTATCGATTGTCTATGTGTCTGTCATCTTCATTCTTTCAAATTCTGACATTAGAGTTTGAAGCCCTGCTTCTTTGACACGCTCTGCTCCGAGGTTGCGATCTTTAATCGCTTCTCATATCTGTTTTGGAGATTTTTGTTCACTGACTTGTAAAATCGAATTCTCCGGTATGGATTGGAAGATTAGACCCGTTGCGATATCGTTTTTGGTGGAATCATCTGATCCTGGCTCGATCGTTTCCCACGCTTTGTGAATACGCGGCATCACTCTCATCCTCATCGCCCAAACTGTGTAATTAGTAGAGGTTAACATCGGACACTGTATAGACGACGGAATCGTCTCCTTCGTTTGGTTCGCCGGAATTACGTCTCCCATCTTCAAAGTACTGTATGATCTTAGAATCTGATGTTTAGAACCAGCGCTCTGATACCAAATATAGAATCTAAGAACACAAATTAGAATGAATAAAGAATAACTCTCTTTGTATTATTGCTTAGGAAAATCACTCTCAAAACCTAAACAACTCAAGTAACTCTTATGTTATGTCATTAGAGGTGTCAATCGGGCCTTTTGTCTGTGGGCCAGGCCCGTTAAGGCCCTAATGGATGCGGGTTTGGACAACATATATTTTGCCCAATAAGAAGTGGGCTTTATGGGTTGATCCGCTGTGGATCGCGGATTAAACGGGTCAACCCGTTGCGGACATGCGGGTATGTGGGTTGACCCGTAAATATATATATGTCAAAGAAAAAAAAAACGTTTCAGAAAAAATTAAGACCTTTTGTTACTACTAGAGTCTCTTATAACTTAATTAAAACCCCTAAATATAGCAGCCAAGCAGGAAACTCAAAAGTTAAAAAACTAGAATATTAAAATTAAAACAAAGCTTCTCAGTTCTCCCGTCAAAAACAACATCTGCTTCTAGTCAATTATTTGCAGAAAACTAAATTCAACAGTTCAGTCACCTTTGTAATGGTAAGGTGTTTATTTTTTTAATATTGTTTATGCTTTATCAATTTTATAGATTCTGCCATGCTTATATAAGTTTTTGCAGTAACTAAAATTGAATTCTCGATGTATAATTCTTTTTAATGTATCTTGCATACTCTGTATATATTCATAAGTTTCTCATTCAATAAAATTATAGAATTCCATAAACTTCATATGGTAAACCCTAAACCTTATAAATCTTCAATAAAATTAAAGATTTATTTTCAGCCCACGGGCTAGTCCGTTTACCCATTGGGCTTGGCGGGAGCTTGGACATAATTTTGTTGTCCGTAATTTTAGCGGGCCAGCCCATCAAAGACCGCAAAAATAAAAATCCGCAGCGGATGTGGTCCGTTGGGCGCAGGCTGGCCCGTTTGACACCCCTATATGTCATAGCTCGACACACATATATATAGTAAAACAATTTCCTTTTCCTAATAGTATTAGATACCTCCTAATCTTATCAGAAACTATCAAAAACCAACTTAAGCCCTACTTTATCCTAGTCCTACTTGATATAAGATGTCTTGAGCCTTAAGCGATGTTGAAGCTTATTCAACATTTTCCAGTTCAACAAACTTAAGCGAAGATACCAGACACGGAGGCACCAACATGGAGGCACGCATGGAAACATTATTTTCGTTCCAATTCCAGCACATCAAATTTGAGGTGGCAGTTGTTGTCAAAGAGATGAACTAGACCACTGATGCCTTCACCCAGAAAAAAAAACCGCTGACATATTTTTGAGTTTTGAGATTAGAGGCTTCTCAATTAGGACTCAGTGATCAATCATTTCTTGAATGGATAATATATGGTTTTGGACTTTGGTTCCAACATAAAAAAATATGTTTGTTATGACTGAATTTTTTTTTATGGATTTCATGATATTTCATAATCCTTTATTCAATGATGTTTAAATATTTATTTTGTTTCACTTTATTTTTTATTTATTTATATGCATAATTTATATATATTTAATATTTTTGATCATTTATATTTTATAATATTTGTTTATTGGTTGAATAGATGTCAATTAAATTAATATCTTGTTTAGTAGAAAGGAATACTTATAATTTACTAAGATTTTTTTAGTTTTTCGCTTTACGTAGACATTCTTTTTTATAAGAGAGGGAGTGTTTTCTATCTTTTTTTTTTACTTCTAGGAGTATTTTCTATCTTGAAGCACATAATTTTTATTTTTTTATTAATAAAATCATAATGGTTGTGGAAGTCTCCAAAGCCTAATGGTTGATCAAAGATTATTGATGTTTCAGGAGATTTGGATTTTAAATCCTAGAAAGTGTAATTTATTATTAATTTGCAGATTGAAAGAATATAGGATATTCTCTAAATATTTTGTAAATGTTGTTCAGATATTTTAGGCTGAGATCTCTTTTGGAATCTCGTTTTGTAATCCCTGATATTTGGGAACAGTTTTGGCTTTATATAGCCTTGTGAATACAACATGAAACCGGACGGGGAATTCACCATCTTTCATGGTATCAGAGCCTATAAGCTCCTAACCTCTTCTCTAAGTTCTTTCTTCTTCTTTCCCTCGTTCTCTCCTTCCTTTTCTTTTTCTCTCGTGTTATCTTTCAATGGCTGCTCCCCCAGCTGCAGTAGAACGCGCCTTCGGCGTAACAAATATCAAATCTCATATCCCCATCATACTTGACTTTGATGATCACAACTATGATGCGTGGAGGGAGCTTTTCCTCACACACTGCTTAGCTTTCGACGTCGCCGGACATCTTGACGAAACCCTCCTTCCCACTGGCGCTGATGATGCTGCTTGGCACAAACGTAAGTGGGGATTTTTCGGTGAGTAGAGAAATGATTGTTTTTGGTTTGTGGATACCAGACTTGGTTCGAGTCGTCATTGCGTGACGAGGAGCGGGAAGAATTTGTGTTGGTGGGTTAGTTTGTATGGGTGGTGGTGTTGGACCACGGTAAGATTGAGCATATGGGTTCCAGTTTTGAAACTGGTTCGGCCATGAATTGTAAGGTGGTGTCCACATGCCCGATGGATTCCATGTAGGGAAGTTTGGATTGAACTGGTTGTTGAATCTGCCACGACGGTTTCTCTTGTTGCCTCTGTAGTTGTTGTAACGCTGGGTTTGATTCTGCCTGTTTTGTTGTTGATTAGGAACCGGCGACGGTTGCGGATTGGAGACGACAAGCGCTGACGGTGATGAGGAATGGTCGGCGTGAGTAGCTGTAGCTCTGTGTTGGCGTTTGAGTCGAGTTTCTTCACCCTCCAGCATGTTTTTCGCATCATCGAAACTTGGAAAAGGGTCCTTGTGTTTGATAACATTAATGATGTTATCGTATTTGTCGTTGAGACCGTTGATGAGGTACATGACGAGAGTTCTGTCGGTGACTGGAGCGTCGACATTGGCGAGGAGGTCAGCAATGGATTTGAGTTTCTGGGAATAGTCTCGGGACTCGAGTGCCCGGAATGTCTCGGGAATTAATGCCCGGAAATTGGTACCAATATGGAATCGAACCCTGGTGGGAGCTGCAACGTTAGCGAGACTCGACCACTTTGTGCGGGTTCGAATTGGTGTTTGAAGAATGGTTTGAAAAATGGGAGCTGGTTCATCGTGGTCCAGAAATTTGTAAGGAGTATGTGGATTTTGGTGCTTTTGAGCAGCTGGAAATTTCTCTTCATCGAAATGGACGTGGCGAGATATGATGATCTTATTGGTTCTTAAGTCAAGGCATCTGTACCCTCGGTGCTGTAAAGGATAACCTAGAAAGAGACAGGGTGTGGATCTTGGTGATAATTTGTGGAGAGAAGAGTTATTGAGATTGGGAAAGCATAGACAGCCAAAGACTCGCAAATGATCGTATTTTGGATATTTCTTGAAAAGCAAAGTGTATGGGATCTGATTTTGAATTGCAGAGGATGGTAAAATGTTCAAGAGATGAACGGCGACATGGAGAGCTTCAACCCAATAACATGGCGAGAGCTGAGCTTGAAAAAGCAGAGATCGCACAGAATTGAAAAAGCAGCTGCTCAAAAGCACCAAAATCCACATACTCCTTACAAATTTCTGGACCACGATGAACCAGCTCCCATTTTTCAAACCATTCTTCAAACACCAATTTCGAGCCCCACACCAACACCACCACCCATACAAACTAACCCACCAACACAAATTCTTCCCGCTCCTCGTCACGCAATGACGACTCGAGCCAAGTCTGGTATCCACAAACCAAAAACAATCATTTCTCTACTCACCAAAAAATCCCCACTTCCAAAAAGCTATAAACAAGCCCTTTCTGATCCAAATTGGACACCAGCGATGACTGATGAACATGGTGCCATGATTGAAACTAGAACTTGGGATCTTGTACCTCGACCTCCAGGGGTCAATATTGTTAACTCTATGTGGTTGTTCAAACATAAGTATGATGCAGATGGAGCTCTAACACGCCACAAGGCCCGATTAGTTGCAAATGGCAAATCGCAGGAAGCAGGCATCGACTTTACCGAGACGTTCAGCCCAGTAGTCAAGCCTGCGACTATTCGCACTGTTCTAAACATTAGGGTAGCTCTCAATTGGCCGATCCATCAGCTTGATGTGAAAAATGCCTTTTTGCAGGGAGATCTTGAAGAAACTGTTTATATGCATCAGGCACCTGGCTTTGTGGATCCACAATTTCCCAATCATGTCTGCAAATTACGCAAAGCCATCTATGGCCTTAAACAAGCACCAAGGGCTTGGGATTCACGGTTTGCTAAATTTCTAAGTCAAATTGGATTTCTGCGCAGCAGAGCTGATGCCTCTCTTTTTGTTTTCAAAAGAAATCGTGATCTGGCTTACATACTCCTTTATGTCGACGATATAATCTTAACAGCTTCTTCAATGAGTCTTCTTCATCAGATCATCGCTAAGCTCAAAGAAGAATTCCCAATGACAGACATGGGGAAGCTCCATCACTTCCTTGGAATAAAAGTTGAGTACAATGCTCAAGGTATGTTCCTCAGCCAGGCTTCGTACGCAAAGGAAATACTTGATCGCGCGGGAATGGCTAACTGCAATCCATGTTCGACACCGGTGGATTTAAAATCCAAGCAATCGGCGGATGCAGGGAAGCCTGTTGACGATCCCAAGGCTTATCGACAGCTTGCTGGAGCTCTGCAATATTTGACCTTCACTAGACCAGACATCTCGTATGCTGTTCATCAGATATGTCTGTATATGCATGATCCTCGACAACCTCACCTTCAAGCCCTCAAGCGGATCATCAGATACATTAAAGGAACAGCATTGCATGGTTTACAGTTGACTAAAGGTCCAATCGATCAGCTAACAGCATATTCGGACGCCGACTGGGCTGGATGTCCGGACACGCGACGTTCAACATCTGGTTATTGTGTTTATCTGGGTAATAATCTAATTTCCTGGTCTGCAAAGCGTCAGCAAACAGTTTCTCGTTCGAGCTCGGAGGCAGAGTACAAGGGCGTGGCAAACACAGTTGCAGAACTCTGTTGGTTACGTAATCTGATGCTAGAACTACACTTCAACATCCACAAAGCTTCTTTGGTCTACTGCGACAACATAAGTTCAGTTTACCTCGCCACCAATCCAGTTAAACATCAACGCACAAAGCATATTGAACTGGATATACATTTTGTTCGTGAAAAAGTCGCTATTGGGGAAGTTAAGGTTTTACATGTTCCATCTAGCCTGCAATATGCAGACATTTTTACGAAGGGATTACCAACGTCTTTATTCGAATAATCGTAACTAATAATAAATAAATAGATAAAGGAGCCCTCCTTTATATGATCAATGTTGATACTACTTTTTTTATTTTGTAAATGTTGTTCAGATATTTTAGGCTGAGATCTCTTTTGGAATCTCGTTTTGTAATCCCTGATATTTAGGAACAGTTTTGGCTTTATATAGCCTTGTGAATACAACATGAAACCGGACGGGGAATTCACCATCTTTCACAGATTAATGGAGATAAACTTATAGAAAGTTTTTAACATGATGTATAGAAATCCGTTGGCGTGTATACAAGCAGGAGAATTATCCGTTGTAAAATTATTGCTATAATAGTTTTCATAATTTATAATAAAATAATAAAATAGTGTTTGAAAAAACACAAATGTTTGTTTTTCTAGTAGAGATTGGCTAACAATAAATCATCTACAAATGGATGTGTCATCTAAAATTTCCATCATCAAGATTCACAACCATAATCGATCTTACAGTCCATAAAAGAGGACTAGAGAATTACTATCTCATGATAGGAATCGAGCAATCAATGGCAACCGTAACATGGTTTGATGATAACAAACAATTATTTTTAATTATTTATAAACTATATCCGAATATTTCTGAACTAAACATCTGAATAACTTCAGGAAAAAAAAAAGATAATCAGAAACTAATCAAAAACCAAAATGATGAATTTTTTTTAGAGCGAGATGTTTTTCTAAATTACATAATAGATGCATACATTTTTTGTCAATATTTGAAATGATTAATATTTGGGAAAAAAAGTTATACAAATTTAATTAACACCAATTAAACAAAATATTATCGATTAAAATTTTATAATCAACTTACTAAAATATGAAGTTGTAAAAAGGTTCCGTGTGCCATGTTACCAGACTCGAACTCGAGTCGCCGGTGTATCCCGCTTCTATCAGTTTTCTGCTTTTCCATTAGAAATTAGGGTTTTGGAAGAGGAAGAAGAGCAAGAGTCTCTCCGTCTCGATTTTCCCTCATCTTGGTAATTTCTGTTTCGCTCTTGTTCGTTTCCTCTTGTTTCGTTCCCCCAAATCCAAATTTAAACCCTAATTTATGGGCTTTATCCTCTTTCGTTATCGCAGATTCACTCCTTTCTTATCGAAAGGCGATGGCTTCTTTGTTCAAGGTACACAAGTTTAGATTTTATCTTGTTTGGTGAATTCCGGTGAACGCATTTCTGGGTTTTGCTTATGATAGCTTGGAAACTCGAGATTGGTCACGGCAGTTAATTTTTCAGTGAATTGAGTGTATGAGTTGAAGCGATTGTTAACATAATGATGAGTGATGAAACCCTAAATCGACTAAATTGATTTGGAGAAATTGAATGTTTTCTCGCATTTGAAGAAGGATATTTGACTTGCTTTTAGCTGAACTTGCATATTTAGGGATTGAGTTTTGTCAATTTCATATTTGTTGATACCAGGAGCAAGCAAAGCTCTCGGCTTATCGAGATAGAAGATTCTCAGGAACACAAGAGGAGTTCGACGAGGCGCTAAGGACTTCTTCGACGGTTTACATTGGAAATGTGTCTTTCTACACAACCGAGGAACAGATTTACGAGCTTTTCTCCAGAGCAGGAGAGATCAAAAAGATCATCATGGGGTTGGATAAGAACACAAAAACACCCTGTGGTTTCTGTTTCGTCCTGTAAGTTTCCATTTTCAAAGGGTCTTTTTAACCAGTTTCACCTGTAAGTTTTCATGATGATAGGTTGGTGATTTTGCTTGTGTGTGTGTCTTGTTATCAGGTTCTACTCGAGAGAGGACACAGAGGATGCAGTGAAATATATAAGTGGGACTATTCTTGATGACCGGCCTATTCGTGTTGATTTTGATTGGGGATTCCAAGAAGGAAGACAATGGGGACGTGGTAGAAGCGGTGGCCAGGTATTCATCAAATGCATCTTCTTCTGTAATTTTCTGACCCTTTGTGTATACATTATTTGTTGTAACTATGTTTTTCTAATTTCATACAGGTTCGAGATGAATATCGTACTGATTACGATCCTGATATCCTTTCAATCCGCTTTTGTTGTGCTTAATAGTTCTTGTTTATTATGCATGCTTATTATAGACACAAACCAGTTGGGATCTGGCTTTGAGGTTTGATTGCTCGGTTTATCTATCCTTTTTTTTTTCTTTAACTCATTGATACCTAGAGGTGGTTATGGAAAATTAGTTCAGAAGGAGCTCGAAGCACAAAGGCAGCTCGTAGATTACGGTACTGGCTCATTGGGAGCATATCCTGCTGCTGCGCAATCGAATTGTAAGTTCTTTCAACTTTCTATCTGATCTACATGATTTGTTCCTGGTTACATGTTTTTGCACTGAACTGTGTATGGTCAACATGTGGGAGTACCACCATGAAACGCTAGTTCTAAGATTAGCATTGTATTGCCCAGAAGAAGACATCTTCTTGTCCTTTTACGGGTTACCTTTGTCATAGATAGTTATAATCATAAATCCTAACCTAAGGAGCTAATGGAAGTTCATCGTGTGAGAACTTGATAGTAGAGTCTGCATATAATTTATTACTTTGGAGATACTTCCATCTTCCTAAATGGTTAAATCAATCATGCAGATGGAAGGCGTGGTGGTGGAGGAGGCTATGGCCAAGGAGGAAATCGCCATGGAAGAGGAGGAGGAGGTATATATGTTACTAAATTAACATAATGGATAGTAAAATTGCAAATCATCAGCCACAAGCATAACTTAAAACCCATTTGAAGTTTTTAATGTTTTTTTGCAGATTACCATCGGAAACGGCAAAGAGACGATGATCGTTATGGACGTGAGAACTCGAGAAGAAACTCAGATCAGGAGTCTAGGAGAGAGACTGATCATGACATGAGACCGGTATTAATTAAAAGAGATTATTCATTCTCGCAAATAAACTTTTTGAGTGAATTTTGGTATGTTACTGATGTGATGCTTGGGACATTGCCTGCTTTGTGTGAATTTAACAGGAGAAGAACCCACGATTCCGTGAGAGCGGTGACTCAGACGATGACGGTGAAGATGATCGGAAGAGAAGATCTTGATTTTGAAGTTGCAAATGTTGTTGAAGGATCAATGTAATCTTTAGTTTTATGAGTCTGAACTTAATTTGGGGTTTGCTAGATTTTTCATTACAACACTTTGAGTTGGTTTCATCAAATGTCATATCCTCGTGTAACTAACTTTTTCTCATTGATCAACTGAAATATCATTTCGAGACTTTTGGGCCAAAAGAGCCTATTTGAAGGCCCACCATAACACTAGCCAAATAAAATGTATCAATCTGGCTCTCCGTTTAGGATGTTGAGGATTGTATAATCTTGAATGCCTTCTTGAATATGTAGACAAATTGTTATATTCTGAAGTATATAATTTCGTTATAGATAGGTGCAAAAGGTGAAAATAAAATTTTCCACACTTATCCATATTGTCTAAAAAAATCTTTAAACTATTTTATCGAACAAGTAATTAATCTTTCACTTTGCATTGATTTGACAAATTAGATCTAACTAGGAATATATACAAATGGGTTTCTGTCCGAAACTTCATGTTTAAAACTTGTTAAAAACAATAAAAAACTCAATGTTTAAAAGAAAAAAAAAAAGAGATAATACTTTTTTTTTTTAAAAAAGAGACTAATACGACCAACTTGCTTAACTTCGATACATGTACTTCATATATACTCCTTGGAGTAAGAAATACATATGATCAATCAACAAGGATTTATCATCTTCCTTGCAAAAATACTTATAAATTAAAGAGACCAAAAAAAGAAAGATGTTAACAAATGCAATTTCGACGAATTTTGTCTCTCTCAAGGACGAGGAGGAACATTAGGAACGCCTTGACGTTGTAACTCCGTCATGACGCCGTCAACTGATGGCGGTTTGAGTCCCAGAGGAAGCGGTAGCCACGGCTTTGTTATCACGTCTCCAATAGCGGCGTCTATGCTCTCGTTAGACTGCACCGTCAAAGTCAAACACAATTAATAGGATAAGGTTATCAAAATTAAACAAACTTTTTTGGATTATCTCATAATCAAAGATAAAACAAAAGAAAATTCAAACAAACTAAAGGTACACTCACGGGATGAATGTCGAGAGGAGGATTAGTAGGGCCTAATGGTCTTGTAGGAACACCAATGCTTGTTTCTGATTTAATATTATACATCGAATGATTCGATGATGATGCCATACCATATCCCTACACATATATATATACACGTTAAACCCTAATTAAACAATACAACATCAGTTTTAATTATACAGTCCGTGTTGCATGCATAGTAACTTATAGCTCTTAATCTGATTAGTAATCCTCTTAAAAATTAGTTTAACTTGTATATCAAAGGAATAGTGAAATATCCAATGACTTGCTATAAAGAAATCATTTCTCAAATTTGTGCATGTTTAGAATGGTAAAATATGGTTATGTTTTTCATTTAATAATTTTGTCGTTTCGTTATAAATTTTGTAATCATTGTTTTTCAATTATCATAATTTTAACCGTGTAACCAATCAAAATCAATAAAACATTTTAGAAATGAATTTTACCTGTGGATAGAGTGGCTGTTGGTGCCAATATGGTGGATGAGCTGGCCAAGACGACGGAGCCACCGCCGCAACGGCCGGAATCGGAAACGTCCGATGAGTAGTCGGTGGAATGTTAGGCTTGTGTTTAGGCCACGTAGGATGACCCCACACGTGCAAAGGCCTGAAGTGGCCGTGATGCAATGGTGTCACGTGCGGTGGATAGCCTAAAGCAGGAGCCATCCACGGCTTCTTCCCTCCTCCTCCTCCGGCAACTGCCACGGTGGCATGTCGTCGGAGATTCCAGCTGGCAGCTTCTGCTTCACGCGCTAGTAAATGCTTCCGGTGTGACCTATATTTCTACCATTACAAGAGAAACCCACAAAATTAATCTCATGAAACGGATCTGAGTTCGTGTGTATTTTAAATTGTTTTTTTTAATAACTAATAATACCATAAATTCTGATTGGTTAAGAATATAGTTATTACAGGTTAGTAGATGTAAAATTTAGTCAATAGATTTTTAGATGGTGAAATACCTGGAGATGGCTAGCGACATTGTGACGAGTGAGAGATTTAACATTCATAATTTCCAAAATCCGAGATGGCACAGCCTTGTCTACCCCTAATTGCTCCACCGCTTGTACGAATTTCCGGTGTAAATCCGGCGTCCAGTCCACCTGATTTACCGGTAGCAAGAAACACAAATTGTTTAGATTGATTATTATATAAAAAACAAAATTATTTATTTACTTACAACAAATTAGATGATTAATCTGCCATGTGCCGAAAACATAAAAATTAATCTTAAAAATTAAAGTTTTTGCTGTTAGGATATTAAATTGTTTAATATAGAATAATTTTTTTATCTAAAATCGACAAACTAGATGATCGATCTGTCTTATGCGAAAAACATAAAATTTTATCTTAAAATCAGATAGTTTTAAGATTAAGATTTTGCTGCTATAAAATTAAACTGTTTCATAAATATATGTTTTTTTTATAAAAAAAAAAATCTAGAGGAATTCAAAACATACATTTACGATGTATTGTGAAAAAAATGTTGAACAAACCCATATTATAAAATCCTCTAAAATACCCAAAAGTTTATGGCATTAAATCAAATCAATGGAATACTATTAAGAAAAAGGTAAAAATTTAGTATTTTTTCAAAAGGAAAAAGGTGATTTAATATGGTTAATTAGGAAAAATATATAGATAGAAACAAACCTTGGTTTTCTTCTTAATCTCGTTATTAGCTGATAAACAATCTTTATTTTTCTTCCCTTTACGTTTGCCTCTACGCACCGTTTTGTCCGTATCACCACCAGCACCACCTTGAGGCTTAAACTCCCCACCGTCTCTCTCCGATGTCTCCGACGCCGTCGAAGTGTTTCCCTCCATTTCTTGTTCTTCATCTCTTCCGCTGCCGCCGGAATGTTCCCCGAGAATCTCCAAATCCGGCAAAACATCGTCTCCATCGAATCCAATGAAAAGGTCGTCGTAGTAATCGATCCCTTCAAGAAAATCGAGACTACCGTCGTCGGAGAAATCTCCGACCGTCTTGAAGTCCGGCAAGTCTTCCGTCGTAAAATCTGCAAAATCAGCCGCCATGTGATCGTCCTTTGAGGTGGTGTTGTTTACGACGAGGGGAGACACAGTTAACATCGAATGGTGAAAATGGAAAAAAAAATCAAGATTCGAAAATTTAGAGAAAACAAGAATGACACACAGTGAAGTAGTATTATGTGTCTATATATATATATATATATAGATATACATAGACGTGTGTGTGAGTGTCTGTATAGATATAGATAGTTCCAAGGTTTATTAAAATCTTTATATGCCATGTATATGTGTTGGTGGGACTGACATGAGCAAAGCTGTGGTTGAGAGATATGACTGACATAAAAAGAAAATATAAATTCAAAGTATAATAGTTTTTTTCCATTAAAAGATTAGGAAATTACGTTATGTCCATTTTTATAAATATTTCTTTAAAAATATTATGAAATTTCTTTAATTTATATTTATAAATTTCTTTATAAATATAAGTTACAATGATACTGTAGATGAAAAAAATATTATAGATGAAAACACTACTCAAATATTAAAAAATTTATCGCAAACATTCAGATTACTCGTTAAACAGAAATCATAAAAGTTTTCCGAAATCCAAACTCGGTCCAAGTTCGATCCAATATTATTTAAAAATGAAAATCGAGTTGGGCCTTACGTATAATTAAAATTAGGCTTTTTATTAACGTAAAAATACATGTTTATCTTAAAATTTACGTTTAAATTTTTGGGCCTCAAACAACCGTTTATCTTGTTTATCTTTTGGACCGAACTTGTCGAAACCATAAACAATTTTAACAAAAAAAAACATTTCCATATGCCGAGAATTTGTTTAAAATATTAAATTTAAGATTTGATTTAAGAAGATTATTGTGCTAACTACTCTAAATTTATGACAATCATATAATTCACCATATTAACGGATTAAACATTTAGCTGTCATGTTTCATATATAGTGTATATGGTGCTAATGTAGAAGCAGCAATGCATTAATCAAATTTGATGGTAACAATATTGATAACTATTGTAGATGTCTTAAATTAGTAAATAACTAAATATCTTAGGATATGAAATTATTTTAAATGTTATGTTTTTTTTTTAAATAAACTAAAATCACTGGGATTAAGAAGTCATAAATAATTTTTGACATTTTCATGAAAATGTATTGTTTTAATACTTGACTAAAAAAATCGAGCCAATAAAATAAAAGACAAAGTAGAATGTAAATTTTCATAATAGAAATAAAATTTAAGTTTTGCCTATAAATTTTCAAAAAATAAGATAAAAAGAAATTTAAAAATATCAGGGAGTAAAAATTATTATAGTTAGTAACGACAATGGCAAGTATTGGCAACGTACAAAGTTTTTTTGTTTAAGGACATACACACAAATATTTGTCATATTAGTAACCATAATATTTGTCGTAGTAGTAGTAACCATAACAATAAATTTCAATAACTCATTAAAAGCCTAAAAGGGCATCTCGCCAAACATGTGTGTGTGTGTGTAAATGCAATAAGTTAACTTTTATGGCTTAAACAGTTCTTAAATAAATAATGATGCGACGCGGCGTTACTGACTTAGTAACGTTATTTTTCATTAATGATGTTTTGTGTAACGTAAAAAAAAATGATGTTTTTGTGTACTTTTATGTTTAATGCGTGAATGTGTATTTCGTGGCATTAAACTCATTAACTCACTTGGCTACATTCAAAGACTAAATGACCAATATTTAGTAGATGCCAAGAATAAAGAGAAAAATTACTACTCCTAGTCTCCTTTGTACACTTATTACGTGGCTATTTACCATTGTCTTTTCTAAATAAAAGTTCTTAATTATAACGCTCAAGTCTATTTATTTCTGCATATGGATACAACAAAATAAATAAATATAAAAATAAAGGATAGGTTGGTTTTTACATAAGCAACTCACTTATCCGAATGAAAATAAAGGTAACTTTAAGTATATAGTTTTGTTATTTACATAAGCAACTCATGAATATAATATATTAAATTTGTGGTGGGATCTCAACCACATCTTTTCTTTTTGGGTTATAAAAGCTAATTTCCATTTTACATCTGTGCGTGTGCCTATATATATTTGAAATGAATAATGCAGTGCAACGGGGTTGGCTACAATTTGATTTTGGTCATATTTTTCTCCATTTCTTTTATTAATTATTATTTTATTCTATGTGGACTCCAATTATTTTGATAATTTTATTATGTGAAAAAGTCATGTCATTCTCACTCTTCACCAGACGACATCTGCTTCGTTTTCGTTTGTGAAATGTTAATATACATATATACCGGGGGGGGGGGGGAAACGAATTATTCAGCAATATGAAAATAAATTAATAATGCAACTAAAAAGAGAGGTCACATTATTTATTAAAATAAAATAAGAAAATGAAATGATATGTACAGATTTATACAAAACAAAGAGACAAAAGATGATGGAGACGAGACGTTGAAACAAGTGGGGGCGTAGAAATTGACCTTCTCGTGAGCCACATTTGGATAATGTTCCTTTAATCTCCTTTTTCTTCCCATTTCATTCAATCTACATGTCTTATTAAATAACTGTTGGGATAGGGAATTGAATTCTATCAAAAAGGTTGACTTGAATAAGAAGATTTTAATTGTATAGTATTACCACTATTTCGAATTATACATAAAAGTGTTACCTTAATACCATTACGATCAATGATATACAAAATTATATCTAAATCATATATTAGTTTGGTCAATATATAGTCGTTGGGATCGGTCTACTTATGAGGGAGTTCACAAACGGACTCAATAAGTTTTTTTTTTATTTGCCACGAACCAGAATATATGCTTGCGAAATAGTAAGAGGTTATATCCATATTTTCGTTGCTGTCGCCGGAAATTCATAAGAGCCTAGAACTTCAAGAATAATAAGAATAGTATTTTTCGAAAATTTAAAAACAAACACGATGATATATATATTTTTAAAAATAGACTATACTTGGTTGTAGGTAACATAACATATAAAAGAAAAACCATTGACTTCCATTACTTATTAATAGTTCAAAACATTCTTTTGCACCCAAAAAAATACCATTCCTAGCAAATATGAATTATTATTATATTGCTAGTAGTCTAGTACTAATTAAATTGGTTGATAGACATATTCAGAAAAGGAAGGCAAGAGTCAGAAGAGGGAAAAAGAGAGGAGAACAAAGCAACCAAAATTTGACAACTTCACACCAAAAAGAAAATGTTTCACAAAAGGGCAGACACCAAAAACAAATCATATGTAGAGCGTTGTAATAATTGAAGCCTTTTTTTTGTTGTTCAAATAATAATTGAAGCCTTTTCTTTACTCAGGAACATTTATAAACGTGTTAATACCAATAGGTTAATTAATAAGAGATAATACATGATTTGAAGGGAGAATAGTCTTATAACTGGACTTCAAACTTTGGAGCAAATATAATACTTGAGTTAATCGAAGATCGTAGAAAAAAGATCTACAAATTGTAGAAATTCTTTATCGATTATAAATGATTTTACAGTTACCATTGAAAGTTTTTCGTTGACAACATGCAGCATCAAAATTTCAAAATTCTTCTACATGCATGTAACATCTTTAAATGTATGAAGATGTTCAAGAAAAAAATATCTTTAAATGCGTATTTAGTTCGCATTTAGTTTGAATAATGTCATATATCTACTGCTTTATCTTCGAAAACAAAAATCTACTGCTTTATCTAAAATAAAACAAGCCTATCAAGACTTTTTAAGAAGTAGAGCAATTTTTGTTTTACCCGAAAACATAACAGATAATGATAGAAAAGTAAACATGAAATTTTCTTCTTACGACACATTGATGTAATAATGATGAGGATTATGGAGGTACAAAAATTTAATGTCCGTCAAATCAAATTACACTGATGCATAATTAGTGAGCGACATGAGTTGTACCATTTTTTGGCATTTAGTTTTACTTCTATCAATAAAGATTGAATATCATTTTCATGAATGAAATGACATTTTCACAGAAATGTATAAATCGTCGTACATGTGTTTTTGGAAATTCGAAAGATAACTATAATGGCAACCTTACAGATATTTTAATTCTTATAGTATCCTTATTTCTTAAAGTTATTTAAAATCTAAGAGGGGTATCATAGTTGGTGTTTTTTTCCTTTTCTTTTTTGCTTTTTGTCTCACATATAAAACATCTTTAATTATTTAGATTTTTGTTTTTGTGGATGGTGAACGGACGTAAGCGGGTGTATAATGGAGTGAATGGGTAACTTTAAATGTAACTAACATTCTTTTTATAAGTTGCACATCACTAAGTACAATATTTTATCCGCTAAAAGTTATTCAAGTTCACTTTATATAAGCTATATTTGATTTGATCGGAGTTACACAACTCCAAAACATACTAGAAATTATCCTCGACCAATTTCTAGTCTGTGACTCGAGTTACTCAATTCTGAAATAGACTTTAAATGGACACCGACCATTTTGTTCATATTTATAATCTTAGAATCTCACTTACATAATTTTTTTGGAATCAGCGAACATTTTGTCTCAGCTTTAAGACTAAAACGCTTCAAAACCTAAATCTTACTCTCTTTCTAAAAAAAAACCTAAATCTTTCTCGATTTGGCTCTGACTTCTAAGTGTGTCCAGTGACTCCTCCTTAACCTTTAGAACATATTTATATCCACAGGCATAAACTCTGGACTTAGAATTTTTACACAATTTCGTATATATTGAGGTTCCTCTTTAAGTTTATCATTTCTTCAAAACATTTAAGGGAATATTTAAAACTATCGAGCTCGCATTACAGCCATGTCACACTTTTGTTTATAATAACGTCTAGCTACTACATCGTCTAATTGAACACAACTCTTAGCTTTTTTTACGCTCTAATGCTTGACCGCATCATTATGTTTATAGACAAATAAGACTGATTTTATTATTGGAGGCAGAAAATAGGACTTCAATATACAATAGAGAGAATGGAGAACGAAAAAGAATATATGTTAACCCTAAACTGACTTTGAGCGTAACACTAGACCCAATAAAATTAATTATTAAAGTGTCCAATATAAGAACACCCACATACCATTGATCCCATGTTACCGTAAGCAATTCACGATACTATTCATGACATATCAACAGTTTTCGTCTTAGTCTTAGAGGAAGTGTTTGCATTTCTTTTGTGCCCTGGTTCAAACTCTTTTTGGGACGGAGGGTTATTCTTTAAATAGAAATATCTATAGGTTAAATCTGAATATTGAAAGAGATTATGGACCAAAAGTATTTGCATTTTCTTCCGTTTTCTCGGTTGTTCAAGAATGCATATTATTGGCATTCTTTGATATTATTTATGTTTTACCTCATTGTTCTTAAACGACAGATTAAAATCGTTGTAATAGTGGTAACTCTGCGATTGGTCGAATTTGGCATCCTCCACGTTATTTTTTTAAATGTCAGACTCATTGACTGTGACTTGTTTGGAACATTTAAATCGAAATGAAGTAAAGAGCACTTAAACCATCTCTAATTCTACTCCATTTCCATCTCTAATTCTACTCCATTTCCACCTCTAATTCTACTCCATTTCCACCTCCAAACTCTATTTTGGAGTAAAATCCTCTCCAACCCTATTCTATTTCCATTTCTAAAATAGAGATATGAACAGTGCGCCTCTATATATGGAGTGACACTATTCATCACCTCCATTTTTAAGTGGACATTTTTTTATTTATAATTTGATCCCTCATCTATTATATGTTATCAGATAAATCTTAAACAAAAGCTTTATTATTTTTTACATATAAATTTTATTACACAACAATAAAAATATTTTGCTACACAACAAGAAGCATGTAGGAAATATGTAGAATGTGCATTTGGAGTTTTGCAATCGCGTTTTGCTATTGTGAAAGGTCCAGTTTGTTTTTGGCAAAAGAATGTGCTACATGATATAATGACTACATATGTAATTTTACATAACATAATAATCGAAGATGAACGTTATCTTGATGCTCCGATTGAAGTTAGAATAGAAGCTTAACCTCCAGAGATTCAATTGGCAGAAGATGATAATATTCGATTCCAAGAGTTTCTTGCTCGATATAGAGAAATCAAAGATAAAGAAGCTCATTTTTCACTTTGAAATGCATTAATTGATTATTTGTGAGAAAAATATACTAATGATGATAATTAAATTAAATTATGTTATCTTCTTAAGTTATTATTGTTTTTATTATGTTGTGTAATGTAATATATTTATTTATAAAAATTTCTTAAATTAAAATAACAATTTTCATTTTATTGAAAATAAATCACTAAAATAAAGTTATTGAATTCAATTCATAAGTTTGATAAATAAAAGGGTATATCTGTAAATAATTTATAAATTAAGTAGAAAAAAAATATACTTAAAATATTCTTTATGAAGTAAAAATAGAGTAGGGTTGGAGAGAAACCAATTCCATTATGGAGTTACTCCATTTATAAAGTAAAAATGGAGTAATGAGTTGGAGATGCTCTTAAGATCTTAGATCAGAAGATTGTATTTTGAAAAAAAAAATGAACATCAGACTCGATCAATCAATTCGTATTTTGTGCTATCCAAAGAATATTAACGAAAAAGAAAGAATATATACGTTTTTAACAAACAAGAAATTAAAGAATATATATTAACGAATTTAAACTACTTTGAAATGATGAATAGAAAAATTTTAAATGTTATTTCGTAGCTCGGGTCCTTGTTTATAGTAAAGCAATAATAGAAAAGAAAATCTTTAGCCAAAAAGAAAAATAATAGAAAAGCAATGAAATGTTCAAAAATATATAAATAGAAAAGAAATTAGACCACACAAATCACCGTGGAGTAAAACAATTAATTTGACATAAGGATTATGGACTTTAATCAATTTATCTTATCAATTTTGTTTCTTTTATGCAATCCGTACTTGTTTCATTGTTTCCAACCGGTTATCTTTCGCAATCTCCTATTTTTTTAATGGATTCATCAACACTAGAGTTTTTTTTTAATAATTCTTTTTGGTATTTTTGAATCTCGAAAAACTATCTGCAAATTCAGGAATCTGATATTGCCAGAACAATATTTTCGTAGATGTACTTATTAGAGATAGTGGACGGACATTTTAAAAGATGCAAAATATATTGCTATATTTATACAGGGGAAAAAAAACTTTATGCTAGATTTGTTCAAAACATTGGTACAATTTTATATCAAATACGTGAAGAAAACATGTCAGATAAAATAATTCTGAAATTGTCCATTTCCTCTCTGATCATAGTTTCTTTAACTAGTCAGGTCGATTTTACAAGTTACAACCATCTCAAATGCATTGTACCAGGTAATACCCTTTCTAGCTTTGCGTCAAAAGTACCATAATTTTTTTCTTCTATCAAAAATCAGACAATACGAAAAGAAAAAAGTTTAAATTTGTCTTTCAATGATTAAGAAAAGGTCCTAAATTATATATAAGACACCTTCTTAAATTGCAAGAATCTTTAAAAAAAAAATCATATCTATGATTAAAATAGATGTTTCCGTTGTATGATTGAGATGATATTTCTATTATTAAAAAATCAAAGAGAAGGTGTGATATGTGGAGAAGAAGGTTTTGTCTTTCTTCTGTGTCATGAGGCGAGCAGTTCTTTGTCTCGAAGTTCCATAGAGAGACATATGCACGACGTCGTTCTCAGTCCCACTCTCTATCTCTCTTTACAGATCCAAACTGTCTGTTTTTTTTTTTTTTCTTTTTTCTTTTACTTACAAGGCAACACAACACCACCAACAATAATGTAACAAAGTTACAAATTTTACAATCACAATAGCAACTAGTTAACTACCATGATGGGTACATATATTTCACAGCTCGGTTTTATAGTGTCATACCCCATATTTGAAAGAAATACTGGTCCATAAAAGAAAATTGATATAAGTATCTCTGAACTCTTCGCACTAATCTTTTGATGAAACAAATAGATATGTATTTGCATAATAATAGAAACTTTCTAGTAATATGGTGCATGAAAACAGCATCGAACTTTGAGTAAGAAATTAAAATGATATCTCTGATACTAAATGGCGTAGCCGAAACTTTAATAGATAGAATAATAATCTGTTGATTTTTGAAAATTTTCGAACAACTAAGAAAAATCAAAAATTATTCGTTTAGTGTAAAAATCTCGAATTAATCAAAACTTTGAGATCTATGCAAATCTACCGAAAACACAAAAACTGAATACAACCTTAGCCTTAGGCGTAAAAAAACCGAATAACTGAATAAAACCAGTCCACAGATAAAATTTTTGCGGTAAACCAAATCAACTCAATTCAAGATTTTGAGATATTGTAAGCTGATTTATGCTGATTTAGAGTTGGTATTTACTTATTAAGTTTTGCTGGTCAACCCTGCGACCGAACCGAACGGATCATTTCCTCTCCATTGTGTTTAGCGATTAACCTCGAATCAGACAGCAAAATCAGTGTTTGAAGAGATAAAAAGATCACAATTGATGCCACCTTAATTAAAAAAAAAAAAAGGGTTAATAAAAATGTGAACTGTTAAATTCAGCGTTTTGTTTCTGTTCTAATAATCAGTCACTGAAAATCGGAAGAAGATGAAGATGTTAGATCAGGATCTTCGAAAGGAAACCTTTTCCGAGCTGCATCAATACTAATCTCCGGCTGCTCTCTACCATCAAAATCCTCGTTTACATAATCTTCATCTTCATCATCAACATTCACTTCCATTTTCATATCTTCTTCTTCTTCTTCATCTTCTTCTTCGTATTCATCATCACTATGTAAACTAAACTCACCCCTACCTACTAATTTACTTGATTCCCCATCAAATGGAGCCATGACATCGTCATAGTCCTCCTTATACTGAAACGACCTCCCCGAGCTGCTAGCTTCTCCATCATCATCCTCCTGCAATTCAGGCGTCTCAATCCAATCATCATTATCAGGAAAAGCGTTCTTGGTGGTTACAACAACTTCTTTAGCTCGTCTTCCTCCTCCTCCTCCTCCTCCTTCATTAGATATACCGAGCGTTCCTTTTGTCGGTCTCAACCGGCTTCTGGTGCTGCTCCGCCGTCCGTTCTTTCTACCCCCGCCGCGAGGTTGAGCTCTTGGTCTCAACATTGTTTCACCATTTGAATTTGCTCCACCTCTTGGTGGTCTACCAGAAGAAGAAGCCAACGACGGTTTCTTGCCACGGGAACGAGGCCGGCCACGTCCTCGTGGTGGTCGACCTCGACCAGAGCTAGAGACACCAGGCTCTGTCCAGTTCTCTTCGTGCGTGTAAGCAACTTGCACCGGAGTCGTCTCCATTGCATCGTTTTCTTGGACATTACTCAGAAACTTCGTCTCCAAATCCTTGTGAACAAGAAAACTTTCAGTGCTTGAAATATTCAAGAAAAACTATAAGCATTCGTTGTTTAGTATATACTTACGACGAAATTCTTGGGATTCTTTGTCTTTTGAGATCGTGTTTTGATCAGGTGGTGTAACATTGAAGCTGTCGAGTTCAAAGAGTCTCAAAGCTACACTCCCGTTGTCTTTGGTACCCACGGTAGTACATTACCGGAACAAGAGAGATCGCTGGCGAGAGATTCCTCCGGTAAACCCAAGAGTTCTGAAGCTGTTTCGAAGTTTGAAGACAGGAAGTCTCTCTTTAGTGCTACCTCTAAAGCTGTGAGAACCTGAAACAGGCGGATCAGAATTGTCAAGAGAAGATAAAATTTGAATCAATGGAGGATATTTGGAAACACGAACCTGATGAAGTTCTTCAGGGGAACTTGATGACAACAGCTTCAGACCCCATGACTTTCTTAGATTCTCGGTCCAAAAAGCTTGAAGTCCTTCTGGTGGAAGAGAAGCCTGTCCACGGTAGAAGAAGAAATCTCACATTAGTGCATATTTCTAAGTTGGGATGATGGAAAAAGTATAGAGAGAAAAAACTCACTTCGATAAGTGCTAATTGAATCTTGAGCAGTCTTATTCTCAGAGGAGACGAGACCGAGCCACGCAAGATAAACAAAGGATCTCCTCCTTTCGAGTTATCACCGAGCTGAGCCACTTGTTCAGCAAAACACAGCTCACCAACATTCGAACCACCATGCATCTGACCACAACTCGGACAACAAACATCCTCAACAAAGTTCAACTCCGCACAGATTCTGCAAATGCGTAAAAGCGGACCGCTTGTCTTGGCTCCGTACTTAAACGCAGATAATGCACCAGGATGCAGCGTGTTATCCCACATCCACTTCTCAAAGCTCCGGAATCTCGCCATGGCGTTATGATGATCCCCTAGCTCCATCTTAAACGTCGTGGAGATCTCTTCAGTATCGGAATCTAAGCTAGAAGATATGGAACAATCCACATTCCTCCTCACTGCATCCTTGAAAGATGCTTCGATCTTCAGCAACATGAAGTGTAGATGTGACTCTCGTACACCTCGAACATCTAGTGACTTCACCAAATAGTCAAAACCCTGAAAAAAAACCAAGAACCAAAGAAACTTCAATGATTGTTATCGACAAATGTTCACATTTTAAGCTTCTTTGTATATACCTCTTCGGAATCAATGAGCCTCCATCGACCATCCTGAAGTTCAACAAATATCCTTCCACAACCGGGATCGTTCCGAGATGCAGACGCCGAAAACCGCCAGTAACGGTTACGCCTTCGATCTTGACCCAGTGGAAGTGATCTATATACATATAGCTCTTCTGCTTTATATCCAACATACGCTTTTAACTGTGCACGGAGCCTTTCCCTGTCCGCTGTGTAACCCTGCTGATACTGCAAACTCTCCATTCCAGATACATTTTCTTGCGATGGCAAGCTTGGTCCTGTGTTCACATCGATCTGTGGAAGACTCAATGGGTCCTGTGAGGAGATTGGAGTCACATCAGCTGATGAGCTTTCTTGGTTTCCTGATGCAGCGGTTGCGTTATTAAGCAGCCCCGGCTTTGGCGTTGGGTATGAAAGGTAGTTGGCTCGAATCAAAGACTCTTCTTTCCATCGTTTGTCGAGTTGTACTTCACCCCACATTTGTTTCTTTAACGCACTCGCAACTTCCAAACGTTCCTGCAAACAACACACACAAGAACCTGGTTATGGTCAAAGACTGAAGACAATGCACAAGTTTAAGAATTATTCTAGTATTAGTAGTAGTAAATACCTCAAGGGCGATCCGGATTGTGTTTCCTTCGATGGCGATACCAATGAGAGCAACAAGTGCATTTAAACGCTCCTGGACGCTGAGATTCGAGTAGTCTCCTTCCACAAGTCCTTGAACCCACTGTTCCCCAAGTTTACTTTCATCAAAACAAGCATTGTCCTCATCGTTGGCAACCGGATCCTCTAGAGCTTCATTTGCTAAACTATCATCTCTTTTCTCATCTTTAAGAGGCAGTACCTGTTCGGTTTTCATGGTAACTGTTTCCAATTTCCCATTTTCCAACACAGGTTCGACACCGGCTAAGTTTTCTATCTCCACAGCATCAGGATCTACCTTTTTAAGATTCAAATCAACCTCTGGATCATCTGCGACATCGCTTTCGGAATCTTCATCCCTCTCAGCGTCATCAACATCTTCTACATCGGTAACACCACTTTTAAACATGCGTATTCTCTCCCTCGCTTCAGCGAATATAGTCTCAGCATCACCTACATCTTTTCTATAGGAAGCACGCACACAGTAAGTAGAAGGAGCTACTCTCTCAAAGAGTTTCGAATCCCGAGACAACGCAGCAGCAACCGAGGCTTCAGGTGTCCTGCTCGTCGTTAGATCCCTCAATCCTGATTTCTATAATCAATATGAAAGAAAGCGAGAAATGAAACATAAGCTGCTTAAATAAGCTTCAAGAGAAAAACAATATTTTAGACCATCTTTTTTTACCTGAATCTTATCTGCAACATCGAGAATTGTCAAACCCTTTTCGCCTTCAATAGACAGAACATGAAAGGCAGCAAATTTAACTGTGCCTGGAGTCAAACGATGCCGTGAACGTCGCGGATTAGAAAGACCTCTTTCTTGCATCTTGGCAAAAGCATTCTCAGCTGCTACTCCAACCCTTAAGTTGAAAATCACATTCTCAGAGTTGTTGGCCTACACTTGAGAGAAAATAAGGTAAATAGAAGTCGCACAACATTATAAAAAAAAAACGAAATAGCAGAAAACACAGATTTACACACCTCGTTGTCATCATGAACAGACATGGTTTTAATGTCTGGTTTCTTCAGTTGTGGTCCTAACCCAGCAGAGAGAGCGAGTTGCCTCAAGATTTCAGGCCAAGTAAAAACATTCAAGTTTCTTCTCCAGTTGCGTATATCAAAACCCCAAGCATATGCCTAAAATACAAAATTGCATCATACTAAACAATAGGAGGAATAGGAGAGATACCTTACATTATAATCGAAATCATACTAAAAAGGAATAAAACTTACACCCTCCACGACATGGGGATGACCACCTCCGGGATTAGCTGCAGCGTTCTGGTTTGCTCCAACGCCCATTGATATTGTTCTTGCAACACCTTCAATATCTTTGATTATAGTCTTCAAAAGAACAATGTGTATCTCTCCCATTAGCCGTGGGTCCTACATGACCAACAAGGTATAAAGCTGAGAAAAGCAAATCTTGTTTAGATCTGAATGCAGAGATACTAGAAAGAGAGGAACACTTACATAGTCATGAAATGATTGAGTAAACTCATCCAGAGTAAATGGCCAAAGGCCAAGAACATCCGCAAAAGTGATTAAGAATCTCCACACCTAAATGTTTTCAACCAAATCAAAACATTTGTTACTGATATTCACATTAAGAATGAAAAAATAAGGATAAATTAGATGGAAACACTCACCATAAGAAGATTTGCAACATTCTCATCAGAACCATTCCATGGTTTGACAGCAAAAGGCTTTTTCAATTTTACAGATGTTGGGGGAAATATCACCTTCTTATCTGAAAGAATATACTCCATCAGATGGATATAAGACACAACTCCCATAAAACAGCTGAAAAAACTAAATGTTGACGAGTTTTTTTTTTTTTAAAAAAAACAGTGATTCACCTTTATATGCCTCGAGGTTCTGTAAAGTTTCAAAGTCAAGAGCGAGCATTGAAGGCAATCCTTTGGTTAGTGCAGCGACCTCCATGAGTTCTAATCGCTCGTCTTCAATAAGTTCCATAGACTCCTTTGCGATCTTACGAGCAATGGCCCTCTCATTAGCAGCTTTAAGCCTAGCAACCTCTTTTACCCTACGCATCTCTTCTTTTTGCCGCATTTTCTCAGCCTAATCCACATTTGAGAGATTGCCAATGAGGAAAACAACATTTCACCCCAAGTTCTCAAGAAATGTAAAAGGTAGCGCATATGTCACATTACCCTGATTGTTTCTTTCTTCAAGAACTTCTCTCTGCGCTGCCTCTCTCGCAACTGCTCTTTGAGGTATCTCTCTTCCTCTCTCTGCCTTTCACGTAAAAGCCGTTCTTCCTCTTTCCGTCTTTCACGGTCTTGTCTCTCCATTTCTTTCCTCATTTGCTCCTCTCTCTACATAATCAACTTACACACTGAGGAAAAGAAACAGCAAAAACATCTAGTAAAGTATGTGCTTAGCTTAAACCGAGCAAGACCTTTCGTCTCAGCATATCTTGTTTTTCAAGCTCTTTTCGGATCCTCTTCTCATGAGCCTCGACTTCCCGAGATATTCTTGCTTCTTCACTCTACAATGAGTATGTATAAAAAACCGATGAGGAAGAACTCAGTGATAATAAAACAATGTAAATGCACAAGTAATTCTTTACCATACCTTGCGTTTTCTCTCCAGTTGCATAACATCATCCTCACCATCATCATCATCATTACCAACTTCTCTCTCTGATTGTATAAATGGATCCTCATGATTTAAGTTTCCAGTATCCACGTAGGGTTTCTGATACGGTGAGTCATATTCTCCCAAATTAGGCGAAAAGACGTGTTTCCCCTGATGAGTTGAAAGATTCAAGTTTGGTATCCTCGGTGAAACTTTATAGTCATCACGATGTCCAGCAGACACTGATGAAGCCCTCAAAACCGAAGCATCAAGTGGAACTCCAAAATGGTGCGAAGGAGAAGCTCTTTCTGAATGATCAGTCTTTGAAGATGGTTGTTCAGGAAGGAACTGATATTCACGAATGGTCCTCACAGACTCCTAAAAATGGGAAGATAAACAAATTTGTCAAGAACGAACAAGAACGACAAAAACAGCACAAATCATGAGACAAAGCTAATGGACAAAAACTAACTTTAACTGGCTTGACATCAGACCGGACATATATGTTGGTCTCAAAAGCTTGCCTAGCCGCCTTCCTATGGCTTGGCAACTCTGCTTCACACCAAACAAGATTATTAAAAAAAACAATTTTCAAACATTTCTATTGATTCTAAGCAGCTCCATGGTAAGAAGCAGAATGTAGTATATACCTATAGGCATACCAAATGCACCAGGAGGCAAAGGATCAAACTCCATTCCAAGAATCGGTCCGTTATCTCTCAAGCGCTCTCCTAATTGAGCTTCCACATAACCAACGGCTCTAACCTCGGCGGAAGACGGTTCACTAAACCGCCTAACCACCGTTAAACCACCACCACCACCGCCTCGCGGGGTTCTTCTGGAATCAAGCTCGTGACCAAACGAGTTATGCTCATTTCCCGCCACCAAATCACCGGCATTGACGGCTGGTATAGAGGATTCAACCGCCGTTGACGACGCCGGCGGCTCTTTACGCTGGCGTTTGCTCGGAGTTGTGGATTTCCGGTCTTTAAGCCGCCGGTGACAGAACCACATCTGTAACTGCCTATCGGAGAGATTTAGTTTGACTGAGAGATCCGCTCTTATTGCTTCCGAAGGATAAGGCTCAGCTGCAAAATTAAGCAAACATTATAGTGAAATTAAACACAAAACTCACTGATATAACAACAAATTAAGAACAATGAAGTAAACACAAAACAAAAACAAAAACACAAACAAACCTGCGTAAGTATTTTCAAGAACTTCAAGCTGAGCAGCTGTTTTCATTTTCCGTTTAGACTTACTCTCAGCACCTTCAGGTGTTTTGTTCTTCTCTGCTTCTTCACACACACCTTCCATTTTTCTACACAGTGAAATCCCCAAATCAGGAATTAGAAAAAAATCGAAACCCTAGAATCACAAACACTTGTGAATCGATTTGGGAGGAAAAAAAAACTTACTTTGTTAAACTTCAATGAACAAGATAGATCAAAAAGCTTGAGCAGAGGAGTAAAATTCGTGGGGGAAAGGAGGAATCAAAGGAATGGTTTTTCTGGGTTTTTCTCTGAAGAGAGGAGGAAGAAACAGCATCACGAACACCGTTGGATTTTTGGTTTGACGAGGAAAATAAAGAGAAGAAGTAAAGAAGAATAAAAATCCACCAAAAAAACCAAAAAGAAAAACTTTCTCTCTCTACGAGACTACTACGAATGTGATTGGGAATTTCGCAAATAAAATCAAAAACATTAAACATTATTAACAACGGAGAGAGCAATATCGACAAGATCATTAATAAACCCCGAGAGAAAAAAAAATTATATATTAAAAGAAATAAAAAGAAGAAGAAATCACGAAGAAGAACAGCAATCGAACGAACAACACCAACAGTGCTTGTCTGACTATTCGTTTCCATCATCACACACAAAAATTAATTTTCCTTTTCTTTTTCTTTTCTTTTGGTTTTTCTTCCGTAATTTTTTAGGAATAAATAAAAGAAAATTGATAGTGTTGATTGAATTGCGATTTGATTGAGAGTATGAAGAAAAAAAAATTTAATTAAAAGTTTTTGAGAGTTTGGTGAATTGTCAGGTGCTCATTTTTTTTTTTTTCTTTTTTTTCTTTGGTGGGTTTTCGGGAAAATCGAGGGAGTTTGATTTCAGGACTCGGGTTTCTCTCTCTTTCGATTGTTTCTCTCGTTGAATATCAAATTAAATTTGTTTTTAAATAATTTTATTTTCGGACCTATTTTGTCGCTTATGTTTGTATCTAGACCCGACTTTGCTATTTATGTAATAATAAAATCCAAGATGGCTCATCGATTCTGTTCTATATTAAAGCCCGTCATCTAAATGAGCCCATATATAAGCCCGTTTATTATTGTGACCTGACTAAAACTGATATGTCCTTTTTTTTTTCTAACTACAACAAAATGTTATGTCAATTTAGTTTAAACTGTTACAGTTTTGTTTATTTCTTTTTTTTCATAGAGGTCATCTGTCTTTGGTTCATTGATGTACAAGTAAGGATTTCTTCTTTTTAGATGGAAGAATATCTAATCAAAGTATATGTTTTGTAAACGTACAAAAGCTACAGAAAGGCGTTATGATTATGGATTGTTATGATATATTATATGATTATAAATTGTTATGAGATATTCTATGATTAGGGATGGATTGCTTATTTGAATTAATAATTAAAAAGAAATTTAGATACTTACATTTATTGGATATGTGTTTTTAACTCATTTGACATAGATACATCATTTTTGACATAGATCCCTTCTTAAACAAAATTAACAAAAGAAACATAATTTAGATTTTTTTTTAAAGTATAATTACTCGCCTGCTGGTGCTGTCCGTTCTTAGGTTTATAGAGGCCTAAGACAAATTTAAAAATATAGTTTTTATTATAAAAAAAGAAATACTTTTAAAGTTATAATATTGAAATGAAACATACAAAAATAATGATATTATAGAAAATTCTAAATTACAAATTTTCTCACTTTTCTTACAAAAACATTTATCAGATTTTCCTATAGATATGATAATCAGACTATTTAGTTTCTCTTATAATAATAAAATGTTTAATATTATAGAATTTTTCAAACAAATAAACTAAATATATATATTAAATTATATACATAAGCCTATATTTAAAATTAAAATGGTCCTATAATTTTGTTAATTTTGATGTGACCTAAGACCATTGCCTAATTTTTTGTTCATAAGGCACGGCACTATGGTGCACCACCGGACCAAGTCGCATATATCTTCAAGAAAAATAAGTTAGATCAGTCAAATAAACTCAGAGATTTTAATTATAGATTCCACAACTTATATAGGATATACAATAATATTATATCATTAATGCATATTATCCATAACTAGATTAATATCTGCGCATACGTGCAAGTTTTCTTGGCATAAATTTTGTTAACGACAAAACCATACATATTTGATATTGTATTTGCTTATTTGAAATCCAATACTCTTTGCTATTAACTACCTAACCAGTTACAATACTAAATAATACAATTTGAAATAATTAGTAAACCATTTGTCTCCATCCATCGGCCGAAGAGCATACTAACTCGTGATGTAACCACATATGACAAGTTGTTAGCTCTAAGTGGTCCAAATCTTAAGACAACAAAACCTGCACATAATACTTTGGAAAACCTAACCACAAATTCAACCACTAACACTTCTATTTTCAAATGTTAAAGGGAATCCCTATGAATTTTCTTAGAATCTGTTGATCTTTCATTAAATCATAGTAACATTCCTAACCAAGAACACAAAACATATGTTAACATTGCTGCATCAGTTATGTGAGCAATTCAACACTTGTAATCCGCATAGCACATATTTGTGAGTCAAAAATAATACCCCAACAATTTAACAATTGTCGTTGTTTGAGATTTAAAAGTTTTTTCGAAACAAAAATGTTCTGCCACCCTTAATTCCAAAGTAGACATTGGTGACATCCATGAAAGGAATTTGACAAAAGCGAACACCTTGGTTACTTGATCTGCAAGAAAGAAGATTTGATGGACTCACATAAGCCGATGTTTGGTGGTGAGACGAAGAAAGGAGTAGACTTAGAAGCCCCTGGAAATAAGATGTAATAGAACCTGGTATGGATTTTCTACAGTAACATAACACACAAACGATCTGATCCTAGACGTGGTGAATTAATGGAAGCGCTCACATTCTCTTCATACGGGTTAGATCAGATCTCTCCAGTAGTTTAATTTGTACAGAGGACTTAGACAGCCACAGTGGAGATAATGGGCCGCTGAGATCTGCTTACCAAAGAGTCGAACTTCTCAGGACATTCGACAGCGGAGAAGGTGGCGTATAAGCTGCGCGACGGCTTAATTTTCACAATCTTTGTCATAACAGATCCCACAACGGAAGCTAACTGATCAATCTATATTCCCTCAATCCTCCTGCTGCCGCCAAGCTTGAAGTTATTTCCCTGAATTGGGCCTAAACATAGAAACATGGAAAATCAGAGAAGAAGTTTTCTTCTCAGAATGTTCATTCATCCGGCGCAAAAGAATATGAGGCCTATTCCTATTCCAAACTGAGATCCTCCCCTAAAAAAATGATAGATATCGGCCGCAAACCCTTTTAGGTTAATTTTTTGACGATAAAAATTATATGTTTTCATTTTTATTACAGAGCAAAGAGTCAAGAAATGTATGATGATTTTATTTATTATTTTTTTTTTTGGAATTTGATGTGACACGTGACATTCTCCCCCACGTGGTGATCAACTAGAGAGAGTTTGCCAAATTTTATATATAAGGTTTCACAACTTAGGGCATATATACATATCCTTAATGCATATTATCTATAATTTCATGATTTAGGGCATACATACATATTATCCTTAATTAGCATGTTTCAAAATCTTAAAAAATAAAAAAAAAACAGAAAAAAAAAAGAAATCCTTAATCTATAAGATATTGTGTGATGATGATGACGGAAGTTTGATAAAGATGTAAGACCGTGAAAATCAGATTGAAGTAACGGAAAAAATAATAATATAAACGATATGCTAAGGTAAGCGAATCACTACAAGAAATCACCCATTTCACAACGACCATATTCGTCATTAAATCGTTGTGAAATGAGGTTTGCGACGATTTAACGACGAATGCCAGTTCGTCGTATATTGATCGTCGTAATTGATAATTCGTCGTAAAATCGTTTTTAATTAGCGAGAAACAAATAATCGTCGTTAAATCGTCGGGAAGCATTCGTCGTAACTTCGTTGTAAATGTAACGACGATTGAACGACGAAAAGCTTTCGTCGGCAATTCGTTGCAAATTCGTGGCAGAAGAATCGTCCTTAAGTCGTCGTTACTCTAGATTCGTCCCTAATTCGTCGTAAACATTTCGTTCTGAATTCGTCGTAATTTACAACGATTTAAGGACGAATGTTTATTTATTTTTTAAACCCAAATTTTTTTGAAATAATAATTAAAAATTAAATAAATTAATTTAAAAATAAATATGAAAATAAAATTATTTTAATTAAAAACAAAACAAAATATTTTTATTACAACAAAAAGAAATCATATTTAAGCATCATAATCAATTTCGAAATCTCCAAAATCGTCCGCAAGATTAGTAACCGGAGCATGTGATTGATCTTCTCCACCACTTGTAGATGCTCCTTGAGTACCCGCAGCTTGTGTCGCTCCACCACTTGTAGATGCTCCTTGAGTACCCGCAGCTTGTGTCGCCACTCTCCGTGCCGCCAATCTTGCCTCCTTTTCCGCTGCACGTTTTTGACGTTTTGCTCGCAAGGCATTTGCAACATCTCTGGGATTGAGAGGGCAATGATATCGAAGATGGAATCATACTCCAAAAGCTCCTCCTGAACTTCCTGGTGATATGCGCTTTGAGACTCCTCTAAAGTTGCAATCTTGGCCCGTAGAACGACTGGATCATCTTCTGGTCCTCGGCGGCGTGGTGCGGATGACGAAGCACTCGGGACGTCTCTAATAGATCCCATCCCTACAACTTTTCCCTTCTTTTTCGGAGCGACCTACATTTTAAAGTAAATTTTATTAGAAATCAAAATATTAAAAATAAATAAATAAATAATATTTATTAAATATATATACCTCCTCGAAGATTTGATCGATCTCACGAGTAGTCAACCCTCCGGATTGAACTGAAGAACCTCCGGGAGATAGTTGGGTCTCTCGCTCAGCAACCTTTGAAGTAACTTCATTATAGAGCTGCTCGGCTTTCTCAGAAACGAATGCACCATCCTTTTTCCGATGACACTTCGCGAAAACCTCTGTCATAGGCGGGAGTTCGCCTCCATTCTTGGCAGCCTAAAAAAAGTTATTATAATTAATTAATATCAAATACCATAAATTAATTATCTAATATAAATAATAATTTCATACCATCTGCAGGCGAACACCTCCAAATGGTGTTTGGCCAGCTGTATGAGGAAAAGCCTTCTTCTGACCGTTTGTATCAGTCGCATTGCGGGAAATAGAACACTTTTCCGCAACCTCCTGCGAATGCGGAATCATCCAATATCGCACCAAACCCTTCCACACCTCAGGGTCCATGCTAATAGGCTTTGCATCATCGCCAATGACTTTCCACGATTTTTTCCAATCGGAAACCGTGCCCATAAGTCGAAGCTTCACTCTCTCGGTAAAGAGTCTCTCCACCTCGCTATGGTCTTTCTCATCCCAGTCATACCGTTGCTACAAAAAAACCACATAATTACATTTCGGAATAATTGAAATAATTATTTTAATAAACTACAAATTATTTTAAAAATTGATTTTACCGCAAATATTTTGAACCATGTGTCAATGGTATGCTGTGAAAGCTGGGTGAGATTGCAATGAGGCTCCACAAAGTAGGACTTAATAATATCAGAAACCGTGCGGCCAACCTTGCTATGAATGCCGAACCTAAAACAACAATATAGAAATTTATATAAGTAAAATTAATTAAAATAAATATAATTTATAATAATAAAACATATATATTTTAACTAATCTATACATACCAATGTGCATCCGGCGGAAGATCAGGATCTAGCTTAGTAAGTCTCTCTCGGCCCGGCTGTGCAATGATATCATGCACCGTCAAATGTGCATAAGGGATCTCACGATGCACTTGCGGCTGTGGAGGTGGTGGTGGAGCTGGAGCATGAGTGGCGGGAACAAAATCTGTCTCTGTGGCAGAAGAAGAGACGGGATTTCTCCCACTAGATGTACCAGCATCGCTAAACATATCACCATAATGAGGCCGACGACGACGAGCAGACATCTGTAAATATTCAAAAAAAAATTAAACATCAATTCCTAAACATATATCTAATTAAATATAAATTTTTAATTCCTTAAATAGCTAAAATATTCCAATCCTATTTTATTCCATTTACAAAATATATTCCATTCCTACACTATTTTGTTCCTAAACTATTCCATTCCTAAACTAATATTCCATACCTAATTATTCTAGTAAAGCAATTATAAATAATATAAATAATAAAAAAAACACTTACATTGGTTTTGGGAGGATTTTCCAGCGGAGAGATATGGAAGGAAGTAAGGAGAGAATGAGCAAACAGTGAGATGGGCGAGCGCTCCTTATATAAAAGCCGGGCGTCGTCGTTAAATCGTCGGTATTTGCGACGAATTCCCAAACTATTTAGGCGGGTGTTTATGGCGGGAAGGGGTAGAAATAAATTAAGGACGATTTAACGACGATTCGTCGGTAATTCGTCGTAACTAACGACGATTCGTCGTAACTTACGACGATTCGTCGTTAAATCGTCCTTAATTTATATAATTTCTGTTTTAATTTATATATATTTAGTACACATATCTATAAATATCAATTAATTATATATCTATATATATCTTAGTTGGAGAAATTATTTTATTGCAAAATCATGACATATAATACTGATTACAAACTAACAGGAATCATTTTCAGATGACGTTGAACCTTCATCATTAGGTTCATCATCATTTTCCTCAAACTCATCTTCGTCATTTTCTTCCTCTATCGTCGGGAAGATATTCAGTTTGTCTGTTTTCAAGATCTATCAAGAGGATAGGATCAGTGCTTTCACTGGGTTCTGCGATATCATAGGTTTGATCTTCTTGCATTGGAAGATCCTCAACCCCCACAATTCGACCTCTCGGAAAAACTTTAATCACAGATAACCATTGAACACCCGATGTACGGACGCGTGGATATGGAACAAAGCATACTTGTTCTGCTTGTGATGCGAGTATGAATGGCTCAAACTTACTGTAACGCCGGGATTGGTTGACATCTACCGAGCCAAATTTGTTTTTCCGGATTCCTCGTCTAATTGTTGGATCAAACCAGTCGCATTTGAAAATAACACATCTCAAACCTAAGCAGCCGGGATATTCTACTTCAATTATGTCTTGCAGCACTCCATAGAAATCTATTTCACCCTTCACATATACTCCATAGTTAGCTGTAGCCCGATACGTCCCGTATTTGTATGTATGAAATTTTTTTGCATCTGCATTGGGTTCCTCATCATGGACAGGTGCAAGTGTGTTTGTGGTTTCGTGAAATGCATCTGTAACCATGTCTTGAATTCTATCATGATCAAACCTTTGCTGCTCTGCATGATAATATTCATCTTGATGCAAATTATTTGACGAGTCTTCAAAATTTGAAGCTTGATAATTGTTATTACTACTACCTGCACTTTCTCCATGCCCTTCTCCATGATGGTACCATATAAAGTAATGTGGCATAAATCCTCTATTTAATATATGCGACCACACTTTCGCGATTGTGATAAATTTTCTATTCATGCATTTAGGACAAGGACAATACATCATACGACTGACAATCGTTCTTGGGAGTTTTCCCGCCTCATGCATGAATCCCTCAACCCCCTCACTGAATTCTTTTGTCAACGATCCCGTTGAATCAATACGATTGTACATCCATTTCCGAATTTCATATATGGACGACATTTCGTATATATATTTAATATTCACTACCAAGTGAATATTTTTAAATTTAATACTTGTTACCAATTAAGTGATCAATTCAATCACTCTTATTTAGGAGCATTGTGATTTTTTTTGGGTTATGGGAGGCCCTATATATAGATTTTTTATTCTGCTTACCATCGAATTAACAACGTTATTTAACAACGAATTAACGATGAAATGTAGTTTAGCGACGAATTAACAACGAAAATGAGAATCGGGTTTATTCGTCGTTAAGTCGTCCCTAAGTTACGATGATTTAACGACGATTCTTATAATCGTCGCCAGATCATCGTTACTGCACGACGATGTAACGTCGAATTCTTTTCGTCGCCAATTAACGATACGATTTGGCGACGATTATAAGAATCGTCGTGCTTTCGTTGTTAATTCGAAGGGAATTTGCGACGATTCTTAATCGTCGTAAAAAATCGTTGCTAATCGTATACTTTCTTGTAGTGAATAAAACGAGACTTTGAAAACTGATTGAAACCAGATGGAATACAGAGTCGAGATATGATCTCTTTTCTTAACCCAATAAATCGTCAGTGATGTGTGTCTGTATGGAGTGATTTTTGAATCACATGATACAACCGTGATGAGACTATTATGTAACACCCATAATAGAATCTATGAACTGAAAAAACTATGTTATAATTAACTCTCAAGACACTTACGATATTTAGATGAGAGAGATTTGCTGGAAGAATTGTTTTATGTGTTTTTCAGTGTGTATAATAAAAAGAGATGAGCGTCTATTTATATGGAAGATTCGGCTTGATCCACAAGGAATAAGCTTTGGAAAAAAGGAGTATTCGTGAAATATTCTTCTTTTTCTGCAAGTAAACAGATTCAGATATCTTTATAGTTATTTGGACGCAATCTTTTATTATTTAAGATTTATCCTATCCCAAAGGAATTAAGAAGTCCACGACCCACGACCAGCTATATATAGCCCAAGAGCTCAGGAGCCCAAGAGCCCAAGAGCCCTAGAGTCCTAAAAGCCAACTAAAAATGCAATGAGCAATAAGCATGAGCATGAGCCCGAGCCCGGCACCAGCACTGGCAACAATGACGACACGCGTTTAGATGTTTTTACATAATGTCATTTTACTTCCATAAAGCTGTTTGACCCTTATTGTGAAAAGCTATATATATGCAAGATGTTTTCCTCTTTGTTAAGCAATGTGAAACTTTTACACTTCTACTTTTAGTTATAGCCAATGAGAACATTTCATTTCCATAGACTCAAACTCAAATCTCAAATGAATTTATAAGATTCATTTGCTTATTAAACTTTATTTCTCATTCGCATACAAATTTAATATTACAAGATCAATTGTTTATTAAAATTGAATTTTAACAAAAGATCGACTGGCCGCTGAGAGAGATATCATGAGAGCTGCTAACATTACAGAAAACTATACTTAATATATTTAAGAACAATTAAACAACAATTACAGTAAAATTATTAGAAAATAGTCACAAACCTGGAGAGTAACGTATTCAATATTGCTATTGGGGAATTGGGCTATGCGAACATACCCATTTTCTTCTACCTCCTCTCTGTATGAATCCTGAAATCACTAATATTCAACGGGATTTTCACGTTCACAACTTAATAACATCAATTATAATACATGTGAACTACATTGATAACACACACATATATATTAATATATATAATAAATTATGTAGAGTTAAGGTTATGAAAAGTACAAAAATAAATTAACTACAAATAATAAAAGTAGTTAAACGAAATATAACATGATATATACTCCAAACTAAAGTTAGTATTTAAGCATCAATATAACATGATAATACTCCAATAGGCTATTATCATCAGCAGGATTTGGCTTTAGAGTAATATTTTTACACCCAACAAAATAAAAAACTACAAGTTAAAGTTAAAAAAGTACAAAAATAGGTCAGAAGTAATATTTTGTATGAATTGACTTAATATGCAAACAACCCACTTACTTTTTAATCCACAAACGTAAAGTCAAAAAACATAAACAAATCCACAAATCAATCCAACATACAAGAGAATAACAAGCTTAATATTAGGTTTCCACTTTCTATAACACAATCAAATCAAAATTGTCCAGAAAGCAAAATATTTACACACAAGAAAACCAGCTAAAGAGTAAGTATACTTTGAAATTTATATCGAAAGCAGTGAACTTCTTTCCAAATATTGCAGCAAAAAGTTTTAACATATTACTTGCATCACGATGTTGGTCTTGTTTTTAGGAACATTGACCCTTTCTCTGATAATATCAATCTCATTACTTTTTCGTTGATGATGATTGAGTTAGAAAAATAACCCCTCTAGGCTGGAATCAATGAGAATGAGCTTTTTAGTTTAGTTTGATGTAGGGCTTGCATCAATTGCCTCTTGAACTGAAATGAATTTTCCAAAACCTTTGAGTGATATCTTGGATACCAAGTGTCTTTTGGTTTGGAATCTTGACAGATGATCATAATTGGAAAGATAAAAAGGAGGAAAATGGTGGGAATGATGGTTGTTTTCGTACACTGATTCATAGAGGTTTAAGACCAACCTAAAAAAATGTGCGTCTTGTTATATATTTATTTTAATAAAATTTTGAAAATTATAATGGTGTCTTGAAACATACAAAACACCAATAACGAAAACTTTTTTTGGTTAAAAATCATTAATGAAACTTATGGTATATGAAATTTTAAGGAAAATTTTGACCTTTTTTGCTTAAAATTTGCTCACTAAACTCATAGAATAATTATTTTTTACTTAAAAATTGCTAACTAAACTCACATAATAATTTTCAACCAAAAAAAAAAATTTCAGATAAGAATTAGTTTTAACCATCTCTACATTGATGAAAATCACCAATTCAATATCTCTTATGACCATAATTTTTAACGTGATGTACTTCTCAAACAAAAAGTCAAAACACATAATGTTAAACTACATATATATAAGCTTCATCACACATATATATAAGCTTTAATCATATATTTATATATGTATATATGTATAAACTTAATCATTTTATAGTGGCTTAGCCAATTGTTTTTTTTTCAGCCTTAAAGCACGGTACGGATGGTGGTGATTGTGTCCATGGGAATTCTTATCCGTTGGAGAAATGGTGGACAAAAAGGAAAGGAAGAAGAGAATGATGGTTATGGTTTTAAATTTAGAGATGATCAAGAAGAAACAATGTTTTGTGAAGTGTGAAGAAACGACAGAGGGGAAGGAGTTTGAGCTTCTTTTGTTTGGACTATGTTTTTTTTGTTTGGCCTTTTATTTCCGGGGATTTTAATGTTTTTGGCCGATTTATGTATTTCATTTCTTTTCTTTTTTTTTAGCTTTTAGGTTTGTCTAAATCTTCCTGTCTAATTATTTTTATGTATTTCATTTCATTTCTTTTCTTATGAACAAAGAGAAACAGAAATAACAAAAAGAAAAAATGTATCAAGATAAAAAAACATGTAAGAGGCATTAACATAATGTTTGTATATACAATTGCATTAATCAAATTGTACGGATTATCGGATTTTCAAAATTGATACGTGAAGCACCTTAAACCGGACCGATTTGTTCTATTTCGGAACGGTTTGGTTAGAAATTGAACAAACATACACATATTTTTATGTGAAATAGCCAATGACAATATCTAAGAAACTGTATAAATTATTTGAGCTATAATTCGATTTCAATGCCAAAGAGAAAAGTTGCATTCAATTAAAAGAAAAAAAAAACATTAAAACTATACAAGATTTTTTTGAAAGAAAACGAAATTGGCTTTACTCTGATACAATCTGATTCTTCTTCACCTTCTTCCTAAAGATGTACACATCAGTTTCCTCGTATGCGTATTCAGGATGTAAATGCTCATGAGGAACTTTCTCGATCTTAAAAACGACGTCGCATAGCTCCCAAAATAGTTTATCAGCTTCCGGCGACCTAATCTGGTAACCAAGCAAAACCGCGCCGTCTTCCGCCACAAGCGACTCCATCGCCGTCACTAGCTGCCCAACCGATTCCTCGATGTACACAACATCCGCCGCAATCACCAGATCGAACGGCGGATTCAGCGCCGAGATCTGATCCTTATTGTTCCAGTAAACGATCGAGGTTTTTAGGGATTTCCCAAGCGCCGCCTTGTTCCGTTTCAGGTTGTGTTTGAGCGCCGGCATGACCGGAGAGATGTCGGTGAGCACGATCTCCGTTAGACCTAGTAGGTGAAAAGCCATACCGGCGACTCCGCATCCGGTTCCTAGCTCGACGGCGCGACGGCGGCGGAAATCGAGGAGCTCGGCGTATGGATTTGGAGACGACGATGATGATGATGAGTCCACCGTGGACCACCGCTCGGCGAACTTGGCGAGGATCAGAGAGCATGGCCACACGGAGGTTCCGACGTGCATCGAGCCATTGTCTTGCTGGATTGAGAGTCGCGTGCCGTTCACCGTCAGATCGATCACCGGAGAATCTGTGAATTTCATTTTTTTTTCGTCTTCTCTTTCTCTCACCCAATCACTCTCTCCTTCTCCGACTCTTTTGTGTGATTTCCTTAAGGGCTTTCTTTTATTCACAAATGGGCTTTACTTTGGGCTTAGAGCTCCTTAGTGGATTACCAAACCAGTAATGTAATTAGTTTTTTTTTTTTTTTTTGACAGAATAATTCGATTCTCGAGTTGATTGTATGTATAATCTAAAACGTATATATGTTGGTGCATAATTTATACATTTCGATATATAGATCATTCTCTACTCAAGTATGTTTATAGACATCTTTTTTTAAAGAGGTATGTTTTATAGATATTGTTTAACCATTGTTAACTCTAGAGTGTCAAGCATTATTAGTAAGATATAAAAAAGGATGTCACTAGCAAAAGCTAAAGTTTGGTAGTTGGTGCTAATACTTTTGTCTTGAATGGAAAATGAAAATTTGACGGCAACGAAAAAATGGACAATGGAATTTTTCTGCCCTACATGTTTCTTTTATTGGGTCAAATCAGAAATGTTTTGTTTGTTTTTCATCAATCAGAAGTGTTCATTATTTTCCTTTTCGAAATTATGTCATGCATATATCTTACACCTTTCTCCGAAATAATGCATTTATACAAGACACAGCAGAAAAGAGTATAAAATACTGTTAATAAATAGACCTTAATTTTTCTATGTTTTTTGTTATATTATATGATGTTATCGACCAAATTTCATATTGTAGATCAATTTGGCAGAAAACTCAAAGTTTGTTCAAAAAGAATTTGTCTTTTTTTCTTATATTTATAAAAGTATTGCATGCATAAATAAATGAGACTGAATCTTATTTTCTTGAGAGCAAAAGGGAGATAAGGTAAAAGGTGGAAAAAGCCTAAGCTAGGAATATCAAGCTTTTTCTTTCTTTTTTTTCTATTCTTTACCTCCACTAAAAGTATAATTTTTTTGCCTTTGAGTTACGTTAGGGTTAGGATTTAAATAATTGAGCTCCAAAAGTCTCCACCTTTCATTGTCCCCACCACTTCTCCACTCTATCTATGCTTTTTTAGCTTTGTATATCCTTTGCATACAAGAAGCAAATTTAAGACCTTTCTACTCTTTAATGGAGAATATGCATGGATCTTCACTTTATCTTCTGCACCGAATATGCTTATAAACCCAATTTTTCCTTGAATTCATTTATTCTTTGACCCAATATATATGTGAATCACTCTTCCACCAACGATAAGAACTTTGTTTTCCTTTTGGGTTAATTAAATGAGAATAATTTACTATAATTTAAAAATATTTTAATACCGATCGTGATTTGTTGTAATATAATCAAAATTCATTAGATTTCTGAATGTCTTATTTCCTACTTATATCCTAAAGATCATTTCTTGGATATATTTTGTTGGAATAATATATAGTTAAATTCAAAGATTTTGAATGTCTTGTTTTCTATATGACTATATCCTAAAGATCATTTCTTGGAAACATACGATGAATACGTAACGTACATGATCTATAAATCTTGATGATAATATCACATTTTAATAAAAAAAAACCTTGAATTACTAAAAGAAAACATTTCCATTACCATATGCGTTCTTAGAAAATGGTGGAAATTACAAAAGATTCCTTGTCCTTTTTCGTTATTTAAGCATTACCCCCGAAACTTTAAAATCGTTTCAAATCCATCCATTGATAGACGATGGATGAGGGCACAACGTTTGCACACCGACCCCAAGGAAATCCCGAGTTTGCCCTCCTCCACCTCCCTCGCCTCCTCCATCAACTCTTCTACGTTTCCAAGGGTAATTCTGTAATTCATCCAACGCAGACGCAACCGTAACGTCATTTCTAGCGTTCTCAATCTCCTGATCATGACTATGATTCATCAATCCAATGTTGTTGTTAGATCCGAACAAAGCGAAGAACTTTTCTCCGGAATCATAAGTGGCGGTTTGATCGGAGGATTTTAGCGGGAAACTCTGGAGAATCGTCGACGGGTCTGTGGTCATCGCCGTCGTCGACGAATTGGCGCCGATTTCAGCCGCTTTCTGAAGTAACGCTGTAGCGGACATATTCGCGTTTGCGTTTGCGTTTTGTGTTTGATCGCTGCTGAACAAACAAGGCACAGAGAGAGAATTAGTAGCAGTAGTAGTGGTCGAAGTCGCGTTTGCGTTTTGTGTTATGAGCTCATCGTGATTGTTGTTATTAATGCACGTTGCAGACGCGGCCTTAGCGTTTCCGAAAACCCAGTCATAATCTTGGGGTTGGGTTTGTGGCGGCGCGATGTCTTGTCCCATCCATAGGGAGAGTGAAAGAAAGAGGAAGACGGAGGTAGCGGCAGAAAATGATGATGGTTGTTGTTTTGATTCGTTGGCGGTTGCGGTACAAATGGTTGAAGCGGTGGGTTGAGTGTTCCCATGAGATATTGATAGTTTAGATTAATTCCTGCGGCTCCAGCCGCGGCTAAACCGTTGAGATGAGACGCTGCGTTTATTTTAGCGGTTTCTTCCGCTAACGCATCGCAGAAAGCTCTATGAGTGATGAAACTATCTCGCCTGTTTCAACCAAAAACCACCATTAAATTAATCAACATTTCTCTCAATGCTTTAAATCGAAGTTTTAATTTGATGAAAAAAAAAGAAAACTAAGTACAAAATTACGTAAAAATAAAAAAAATTCATTGATTTGTCAATGAGTTGATGGTTTTACGCATATTAAGTAAAAACATAATGTTACCATTTTGAACCATACACACATGTATATGTATCTATTATTATATCTACCTATGTTATATGTTCATCATTGTTACTAGTACAAACTTGTACCCTTTTTGTCACAATGATCACACTAACAAAAAACATTTCCCAAGCAAGAAACTTTACCCTACTTCAAGAAGACAAACAAAACACATAGAAAATGACAAAAACATAGTCATACTTATAAAACTTAATCAAACTAAAAGAAGAAGATGTAGACACAATAAAGCAGCTACTATAGAATAGCTTTCGAACATGATTAATATAAACGACAACATCTATACATATATACTTATAATACATACCTGGAGAAAATGGTGCCACAGTCGCAACGGTACTCTCTAGTACCACAAGTCTTGGAATGAGCTTTATAATCAGAATGAACAGCGTATCTCTTGGCACATTTCTCGCACTTCCACTTCTTCTCGCCGTGTTTCCTACAGAAATGTTTTTTGATTCCGGTGAGATCGCCGAGGGCTCTAGAAGAGTGATGGTGGACACAAGTCTTCTCTGGACAAACGTAGACACGTTTCCTCACTTCTTTGCTCGTCCTCTGCTTTAGCTTCCATGGAAGATTGTGTCCTCGGCGATGAAGCTGTAAGTTTTGGTCTCTTTGGAAACCTTTGCCACAGACCTCGCATAGGAACCGATTCGTAGCCATCAAGGTCTTGGGAGATAAAGCTATTACTTCAGCTTCCGGATCTATGTAGATCATTAAGATTTTTGGTTTCATTTATTAGGTCAAACAGGAAAACGCTGAATATTTGTTTTGGATTGGATCATGTATTTTAATCAAATTTGTAATATTCTTTTTTTTTTTTTGCTTTTCTTTGTGGGGTAATAATAATAAGAAACAACACAATATCTAAGAGAAGAACTCTATAGACCATAGCAATTTTTAAATTTACAATAGCCTCATCTTCTAAACTTTAATTAAGCATTCAAATATATATCCAATTAATGATCATATATATAACTCATGTAGCCAAAACAATAGTTTGGATATAGGTCAAGATCCAGAACAAAAAAAACCAAGAAAATTATTAATAGGAAGGAAAAGTTGAAAAAGATTCTAGGGTTTTTCTTTGTAGGTGATGATCAAGCTTAGATTTAAAATAAATAATTACCAGGATTTCCAGGGAGATTTCTCTTCTTCTTAACAAGATGAGGGTTGATGAGAGATTCATCATGATCAAGAGTTGATGAACTCTGAGCAAATCCGGATCCGCTAGAGACTGTCTGAAGAACTTCACCTGTCATGTCTTCTTCTTGGTTCTTGACTTCACTTGTAAGAGAAATTAAAAGTAGGTTTTTGTTTATAGTTAGAGAGGGAGAGAGAGAGAGAAGGAGAAAGGAGAAGGAGACAAAACGGTAATATAAGAGAGAGATTAGAAATACTAAGAAACCTGCAAGTAAACTATATGAATAAGAAGAAAAATAACAAAGACAAAGATATATTGGGTTGTGTGGGTGTATGAGCACCTTGATCTGTTAAACTGTTGCAGCCATCTTGACTAAAATAAAAGGTTAATTGTTATTTTTTTTTCTTCATCAATTATCAGATTATTTTAAGAGGGCAGAAGTGGATGGCGGTGGAAAATCATAAGCTGAAAGTGATAGCATCAGAGCAAATGAAAATTTAAAAATATAAAGATGCAAATATAGAAGAAAAATTGCATGCCTCGAATATATTATAGCTAGACTCCAATCTGTATTTGGAGTTTCACTATATATCAATTATTTGACTATAATATTATTAGACAAAAATCTTTCTTTGGTGGTTGTTTTCATTATTCACGTCCTAATCTTTGGTAGTTCAATTTCACTTTTTAATAGGCATTTAACCAGATATTTTTTATGTTAAAACTTAACAAAATATGTTGGTGTTGTTTACTTAACAAAATAATTTTTTTTTGGTTGAAACTTAACACAATTTTTTGGTGTTGTTACTTAACAAAATATTTTGTTAACAGCTCATCTCGAATTTGGAAAGCTACAAATCGATTTTTTTTTTAATTAGATATAAAATTACATATTTGATGTTGTATGATGCATAACCATATGAATATAATTTAAACTATTTGAATTTCCTGTGGAAGTGCGTTATGACACATAGAAAGTTAATATTTCTGCCTTTTCTATTTGGAATGATTATCCTGTTATTTGTGTTGCCCTTTCTTCTCCATTTTTCGTGTTTTTCTTGTCCTATAATTACTTACTTTTTGTCCCTACATGCTCTTGCTAACTTAGTGTAAATTTATTTTCTTACTAAATGATTTTTTGTAATCTGAAAGTTTTACAGTAAAATGAACTATACTTACTAACTAATATATATGTATATAGTTGCAACAGTATAAAATCATTAAACATTAATATAAAGGTTAATATAAAGGTTATAACTAACTTAACCTTCTTGACGAAAAATAAAAATACCTTTACCTTTTAAAAAAGTATTTTTTGACATATTGTTAAAAAAATTTAATTCGTTACTGTTAAAGAAATAAAAAAACATGGTTAACTAGATCAATCCCATTAAGTACCTTTATGTTTTTGTTGGTTTTAAGGTTATAGTTTTAGAACTCAAGTGTTAAATCTGTACAGAAGAATATTGTTTGGGCTTTAGACTTATCATCTTTCAAAAGAGAGAAAAGTAAATTAAATAAATTGAGTGTGGATACTATTCAAGATATTTGCTCGTGTAATATTTGTGAAGTTTGACTGTTTAAGACTCATGTAGTCATGTATAGTACCGAAACCATAAGCTGAATAGTGTGTTCGTTGGAAAATCTGGTCAATAATATTCATCTATTATATGAATCAAAGAAGTAAAACAGATCTAACGGTGATGGTTACATCTCTTGTTTGTCGAACAAAGTCTGCAATGCACGTGTACCCATGCACGTGCTCTTTAGGTATAATCCAACAACGTACGACAAAAAAGACCTAAGATAAAATTAGAGATGCATTCAGACTTAGAGTCCGTTCGACCGTGACATAAAATTTTTCTTTATGAAATGTTGAAATTTTATTTTTACGATGAAGCTAGCTGAAATAAAACTCTTTAGAACATATATAACTCTTACATTAATTTTCGCCTACTTATTTATTTATTACCTAACATTTTGTCTTTATGAATATTGTTTGCGAATTTGAGAAGAAACTTTGGTGACTTTATTGAATGGTAGATAAGCGTTTATTTTTTCATGTTTTTTCTATAATATTTTTTCTCCATTCTCCTTTTTATTTTGACATCATCCATTCTCTTTTTATTTCACCCTTTTCTCTTTAAGAAAGTGATATTAAGTAACAAAACGTATTTTTCTTTTGAAAAAGTGAGATATGTCCTTACAATATATATATATATATATATATATATGTGTGAGATTTAAAAATTATAATCTATATCTACTACAAAACATAACAATAACTATATTGGTTTGAGATTCTATCTTTGCGAAGTTATTATCCATCTCATGCGACTATAAATCACTTAACTTGGAATATCATCAAACTGAGCTTCTACATTACATTATCATTACATTTTGACAGTTAATTATCCCAATTCCTAAACTGTTTTATCTTCTTTTTATTTTTTTTTAACTTGTAAGCTCTAGATGTCTGGCTTAAAATCTTTATATATGAAAGCGGTTCTTGATAAAAAAAAACCTAACCAATCTACAAATTAAAACTGTTTAGTCTTTCACAATTTGATATCAGCTCAATAACTATAGCTGTAATGTTATTCGACGACTACCTAATCGTACATTAAGCAGCTGTTTCATATAATTTATTTAATTTCATGTTAATATACAATTTTATTATGCATGATCATGATAAAAACGAACACATATAGATGTAGTGCATCAGTCAGTGGAGTGTACATATATCAACTATTTTGATGTCTTTACCTCGTTAATTAAGAGGATAATTTAACTGATTGCATTAAAGTTTTATTTTATCGATCCTCGAACAAATAGGAATCAACTAAATCGAAATAAAGTATTTTTGCCCTAAGCTAAGACGTGAAATTATCATGGTTTAATTAAAAAGAATAAAGGTGCATGCGACATAGAACTGACAAAAGGCAGGTAAGGTTTTGGAAGTCGACTGCTTGTGGGCTGACTTAATTAACAATTCTTTTGAAGTATAATTTAAACTTTAATCATAATGTAATGATGTTTTTAAGAGTGTCCTTTTTAATGTTAAGACTGGTGATACTTTCTTTACTATTAATTTTTGGATTTTTCTTCTTGAACTATGGTGGCACCAGAATATTCTCCTACAATTTTCGAGACTTTATAATATATAGTATTGCTCCCTTTGCTCTATGATATATAATAAAGATTCCTAGACATAATTCTTTAAAAAAATATAAACGTGTATGTTGATATATATCGGTGAACATCATGTTCCTATCGATTAACATCGATCCTTGGAAAAAAATCGAATTTGATCTAAATAATCACATATATTATATAGTATAAGGTAGTTGTCTAACCAAATTTTCAGATTTTTACTTCAAAAATAAACTAACTTTTGTTTATTTTGTTATCTTGGGTCAATTTTTAACTTGTGTTTGAATATTTGTAGTTTGTTAAATAAAAATATGTAAAAATAGCATAAAATTGCAAAGTAAGACAGATGTGGATCTAAAGGGTACATTACAGATATACCACATGCTCTTGGTTCATAAGAAAGTAGAAGAATATATACTTTTTTGCAGATGCATTATTAGGTTAAAATGCAGACATCCCTTTGAGATTTTGCCTCGTTCGTTGGGAGATAAAATAAAATAAACATAAAAGAGTGCCAATAATATATTTAAATAAAATATGAAAAGCACTATACAAAAATACATATACACCATATGTAAAATATATACGGTTATACCGGTCGTTAAGTTTTATGCTCGCGAGAAATTGTTTTGTAGATTTTGACTAGAACTAGCTAGAGTTCAAAAATTGGAGTTCAAAGGTAAAGGTTGGTACCTATAACTATGTATATTGTGTATTTATGATATACATGTGTAAGTATATACATATATATATATATATTGATAAGTATAAAGTATATATATATGGAAGAGGGTGCGATCGATAGACGACATATCAAAGAAGACAAGGGATTAGATTCATGGCATTAAAATTTGGCGATATATATCAAATAAAGAAGATACGATTAGAGTTAAAAGTATACATATGTCACCTAGTGTATGATAATGTTGTTCTTGTTTTTACTCCCATTTTGACCAATCCAATACATTAGGTCAGTCACTATAGACAACTATTACAAGACGAAAGAAACATTTTATTTTTGTTTTCCATTTCTATTACCAACGTTATAAGTATCTCATTAATATTACATGATCAGACAGTATTCTATAATAAAAAAATCCGACACTGTGCTAAGAAAATTGTATAGATATAGACCAATGATTAAGGTTGATTAGACTAATTGACTATACATGCGGTTACATACTTTCCATACATTAAATGGATAGCTGGTCTTAATTTTTTTTGGACTACCATAATTTGATGGACATTTTGATAATGGATCTAGATATTTTATGTAATTTTATTTACATGGCGTAGTTAATTTTGTTAATTTTTGTTACACATAAATTTACCCATGTTCATTTAAGTTTGTAGTCAAAACATTATAACAAGAAGACCCATAAATAAATCTCAAAGTCGCAAGTTTTTTTTTTTTTTGCAAATATATAACTCTTGGTCCCCTAAGGAACCGAGTAATACAAAACATTCACAGCTAAATAGTTGTATTTCCATATATATATATATATATTTGAAAGAATTGTATTTATATTTTAACCAGTAGTGGTTCTATACAAGCTAACTTTTCCATGGAACTTCCTGTGAAAATTTGAAATGGGACCTTGATTAAGATTCTCTTTAATGGGTCATAAAAGTAACTAAAAGATAAAGTCACACTCTCCAATCTTTTCCACAAAGTTGATAGAGACTCGATCGGGCTATCTATTACAATTAGTTCTAATCGAGAAATAGAGTTATATCTCTAAACATAAAAGTGGTTCTTATTTGTGTCACATGCACACATAATTTTATATCTTCAATTCTCATTGATGATTTCCACGTCTATATGCTATATAATAATTTCTGTTGAGTTGAAACCTCCAGTTTTTTTTATATATATAGATATCTTGAAAATATTTCTTGAACATTTTTTCTTAAATACTAAAATAGACATATTTGTTGTGAAAAACAATTTCGGAAAGACGTTCGCATATATGCAAACACTAGAAAAAAGAGACTTAGAGAGAGAATGAAAAACAATATCAAATATCTTTTGTTTTTTTAACTAGATTATGTTACATTTACAAAGCCAAACTCACCTATATATATTGGAGAAATTTGGAGACACAGTTTTAGAAACTTGGAGACAAAGTAATTCAAGAGGGATGAATCTCTAGAGGGGATGAATACTTAATAGTTAAGAAGTTTGAGGAGAAAGCTATTCTCAAATGTATAATCAATATATTTATAACACTCTTCCTTGATTATTCATTTATATTGACGCAGTGTGCACTGCATCGTTAAAAACTTTATCATGGACAAACTCGTTAATTTGGAACAAAAACCATGAAAAAGAAAAAAGAGTGCAATAAAGCTCTCCCTGAAAAAGACATATATTCCTCTCTTCACAAGTCTAATTGATGACGCATTCCAATGTTGTAAATATATTTTTTGAATAATGCAGTAGGAAGCGCCTTTGTGAAGAGATCTGCTGCATTGTTGCTTGAACAAATGTATTGGACATCGATATCCCTGTTTTGTTTGGAGTTTTTGAGTATATGAAAGAAATCTTGGAGGGATATATTTTGTCTTGTCGCTCTTGATATAACCTTCTTTAATTTGGGCGACACAAGTAACATTGTCTTCAAATATTTTTGTGGGCTCTTCATCTATGATTATTCCACTTGATTCTTGAATATTTGGGTCATTGATATAAGCCACACACACTCTCTGCATGCTTCATGAAGTGCAATAATCTCCGTATAATTTGAAGAAGTGGCGACCAAAGTCTGTTTTTGAGAACGCCACGAGATCGCCGTTCCACCAAATGTGAAAACATATTCTGATTGTAATCGCGCTTTATGCGGGTTTTACAAGTATCCTGCATCTGCAAAACCAACTAGACCAACCTCGGAGTTTCTTGAATAAAATAGGCCTAAGTCAATCGTACTTTATAGATAACGAAAGATGTGCTTTATTACACTCCAATGCCTGCGCGTAGGGGATGCACTGTATCTTGCAAATAGATTGGTAGCAAAAGCTATATCTGGTCGAGTACAATTTGCAAGGTATATTAATCCACCAATAGCGCTCATACAAGGTATTTCAGGACCTAATATTCTTCGTTATCTTCACAAGGTCGAAATGGATCCTTGTCAACATCAAGCGATCTATTGAGCATTGGAGTACTCAAAGGAGTCGTTTTATCCATATTAAAGCGTTTTAACACCATTTTGGTGTAATTTTTGATGCACAAATATTCTGTCTTGGAAATGCTCTATCTGGAGCACTAGAAAAAAGTTTTGTCTTTCCAAGATCTTTCATTTCGAACTCTTCTTTCATATGAGTTCGTACATCATCAATCTTCTTTTGAGTTCCAATTAAGTTCAGGTCATCAACATATACAACAATGATTACAAATCCCGATGCAGACTTCTTAATAAATACACAAGGGAATATCACGTTGTTGATGTATCCTTTACTCAACAAGCATTCACTTAAGCGATTATACCACATGCGTCCAGACTATTTTAGTCCGTAAAGTGATTGCTGTAATTTGACTGAACATATTTCCCTAGATGCTTCTGGTATCTTTGATCCTTCTGGGATCTTTAATTCTTCTGGGATTTTTATGTACTCCCTCTGTTCCAGATTAGATGATGTTTTAAGATTTTTCTTTATTCCAAAATAGATGATGTTTTGGAAGAATTTAATGCTATTACATTTTACAAGAATGACTTAACAGCACATTTATTGGAAAATGAATAAAAAGTAAAATTAGAAATCAAGAATGACTAAACAAACCAATATATCGAGTGATAGAGTATTATAAAGTTCATGCATAATGATTATATAGAGCATTTAAGTAGTGGGTTAAAAAAAATTTTGGAAAGTGGAAAGACAAAAAAGTAACTACATATTTATTGTTTCTTAATAAGAGTGTAATTCCTAAAACATCATCTAATCTGGAACAGAGAGAGTATATGTCACTATCAAATGAACCATATAGGTATGCAGTCACCACATCCATCAAGTACATCTCTAAACTTTTAGATATCGTTCGGCTCATTAAGTACCTGAATGTGACAACATCCATAACCAGAGAAAATATCTCTTCATAATCAATTCCCAGTATTTGAGTAAAGCCTAGTGCAACGAGCCAGGTCTTATACACAACTAGCATTTTTCTCATTTCTCTTTCTCACAAAGACTCATTTACACACAACTAGCATTATATCTTCAGGTGTAATGACTATAGGTCCAAAGATATTTCTCATGGCCTCTTGCCATTTCTTCCAGACCTTGGTCTGGATCATCTTCATGATCTATTTCTCTAGATATCAAAAAAGAAAACATTCCATTTGTATCATCTATCTCGATTCTTACCCATAATGTCCCACTTTGGGATAGGCGAAGCTAATGAAAATCTCATATTTTTCAGTATCAGGTTTGTCTTCTGGACAAACCTCTTTATATGGTTTTTCTGGACATTTTTCTTTATTTGGTTCTTTTGGAACCTTGTCTCCCGTGCTTTAATTGAACCTGCGGTTCATTTGCTCTATTCCCATCAATACATTGTTCTCAAACATTTATTTTTGATGGAGCATTAGCAGCAGGGATATAAGACTTTGTCGCCCTTCTCGTAGCTGTGAATGCATCAGGTAACTGATTTGCCAAACTTTGTAAATGTATTATTTTCTGAACTTCCACCTCACGTTGATTGGTAGGAGGATCAATATAAGCCAAATTGTATGTACACCATGTGATATCTTTTGGGGATTCTCTAGATCCTCCCCCACAACATGGAGAATTCACTTTCATCAAAATAACAATTGGCAAAACGTGTCGTAAACATATCTCCCGTTACTGGTTCAAAATACCTAGTTATAATTAGAGATGTATAGCCGATATATATTCTCAATCTCCTCTATGGCCTTATTTTTATTTTTTGAGGTGGGGCTGTCGGGACATATACCGCACATCCAAAAATACTGAGATGGGACACATTTGGCTCCTTGCCAGATGTTAACTATATTGGGGAATATTTATTATATGCACTTGACCTCATATGGACTAATGCCCCGACATGCAATATCGCATGTCCCCATATAGTAATTGGGAGCTTTGTTCTCAATATTAATGGTCTTGCAATTAACTGCAACCGTTTAATCAAAGACTCAGCCATGCTATTTTGTATATGAACATGTAGAACCGGTTGCTCAACATCGATTTTCAGTGACATACAATAGTCATTAAAGGCCGCTGAAGTGAATTCACCAGCGTTGTCTAGCCTAACTTTCTTTAATGCATAATCAGAGAATTGCGATCTCAACCTGATTATTTGGGCAATAAATCCTGCGAAAACCATATTTCCTATGGTCAATAGACAAACATGTGACCATCTATTGGATGCGTCAATTAATACCATGAAATATCTGAATGGCCTGCATGATGGGTGAATCGGCCCACATATATCACCATGTATTCTTTAAGAATACAAGAGATTCATTCTCAACTTTGGATAGCGATGGCCTAATTATGAGTTTTCTGAGAACATACTTTACATGAAAACTCTTCCGATTGAAAAATCTTCTGGTTTAATGGGTGGACACTTGAATTTTGCACTATCTTTCTCATCATGACTTATCCCGGATGGCCAAATCTTTCATGTCACACTCTAAATGTACAAGTAAACTTCGGTTTTACTGTAACATATGATTCAGTCATATTTATTTTTGTGCAATATAGTCCGGAGGACATCATTGGTAATTATTCCAGTACATGTCTACTCCCAGATGTAATGCAAAGATATTCAATGCCATTCTTATTCATAGTCTCTATATGATATCCATTACTGCGGATATCCTTAAAACTTAATAATTTTCTAAGAGACTCGGGGGAATATAATGCATCTTGCACTTCAAAGTTAGTCCCCATTGGCATTGAAAAACTTGCTCTTCCAGAGCCTAATATAATATTTGCATTACCAGATATGGTACTCATGCATCCGGCATAGTCCTTTATTTTGAGATAGGAAAAAATACTTTTTGTCCTTATTGCGTGTGTCGTACCACTGTCTGCTAGACAAGTATTCCATCCTGAATCTCAAACTGCGACATCTTTTGGATCACAATTATCATAAAGATAAATATATTCTTAAACCGAGACATAGACTTTAAAAGTTATTTTACATCAAACAAAAAACCATCCTTTTTTTCTTAACAAAAGACTAATAAAGTAAATTATATTTTTTATTGAAAAAGCAATACTAAATTATAATTTTTTTATGTCTTCTTCAGGAAGGCACTAAGTTACATCGATCTTAGTCGTTTTCTTTCCGTTGATTCTTCTGGATCAACAAGAAAATCTGTGACATGAAGATGAGTGGCGTCATTTCTGCCATCACGAGCTGATTATTTTGCCATCTGCGAATTTGGTGGTTTCACATCACGAGCTGATTATTTTGTTCAGCCACAAGAAGGACTTGCATCAACTCTGAGTAAGTGGTGTATTCATTCATCCGGTATTGTTGCTGCAGGGTTACATTTCCAGGATGGAATGTTTGGAGAGTTTTTTCGATCATATCAAAATCACTTATTTCAGCTCCACATAACATCATCCTGGAGGTGATTCCGAATATCACAGAATTATGTTCACCAATACTTTTGTAATCCTGGAACTGGAGATTCAACCAGTCATGCTTGGCTCTCGGTAAGATCACGTATTTTTTGTGATCAAACCTGTCTTTAAGTGACTGCCAAAGATCTGCATGATCTTTTTTCGTGATGTATTCTTCTTTTAAATTATCATGGATGTGGTGAAGCAAAAATATCATAATTTTGCATTTTTCTCATCTGATGTCGTTTTCGACTTGTCGATAGTATTGAGAAGCTCGTTTCTTCTTATATATATTTTGCACCTACTTCCCATGACATGTAATTGTTTCCAGACACATCAAGAGCAGGGATCTCGAGTTTTGCCAAATTTGACATGATAACTATATAACAAAATTTTAACTATCAATTTAGCAAAAAAAAAAAAAAAAAAAACTTTTTAGATGTTACCACAGCTTATTTAGAAAAAAAGGAGGAGGCAACGCCTGCCATAGATTTTGAGGAGGCATAGCCTACCATATAAAGGAGGCAACGCCTACCAACGCTTACTACGCTTTATTATAACAAAAAAAATTGAGGAGGCATAGCCTACCATATAAAGGAGGAGGCAACGCCTATCATGGATTTTGATGAAGCAAAGCCTACTATATAAAGGAGGAAGCAAAGCCTACCATAGATTTTGAGGAGGCAGAGCCTACCATTCCGTTTATACTATATAAACTTTAAATGATAATATGAATATAAATGTTACCTTCAAATTGATGAACAAACGAACAGGAACAGAGAGATGATCATGTTTTCCATATACGAGCGAGCAAGGAGACAATCGTATTGATAACGTATTATGAAAAACAATTTTGGAAAGCTGTTTGTATATATGCAAACACTAGAGAAGGAAGACTTAGAGAGAGAGTTAGAGAATGAAAAACAATATAAAAGATCTCTTGTGTTCTTTCACTAGATTATGTTACATTTACAAAGCTAAGCGCACCTACATATAGTGGAGAAAAGAGACTTAGAGAGAGACTTAGAGAGTTAGAGAAAAAAAAAACAATATAAAAGATCTCTTGTTTTCTCTCACTAGATTATGTTACATTTACAAAGTCCTATATAAAGTGGAGAAGTTTAAAGACAAATTTTTAGAAAATTAGGGATAAAGTGATTCAAATGGGATAAATCTCTAAGAGAGATGAATACTTAATAGCTAAAAAGCTTGAGGAGAAAGCTATTCTCAAATGTATAATCAATATATTTATAACAATACTAATGAAAAGTAATTTATTTTCTTATGTAATTCGCGTATTGTGTCGTTGTTAACATCTTTTTTTTCTTACTGTTAGATTCGACCATTAGATGATGAAAAAATATTGAAGTTATGTATATATAGTTAGGTCCCGTGTAGGTAATATCTTGAAACGTGTCTTAAACGGTATTTAGGTCCCGTTTAGGCGCTACGGAGTAACTGAATATCTTAATTTACTCACTTTATAAAATAAAATAATACATATATTTAATATATACCTAAAAAAGTCTAAATTCTCGTTTAAGCGTATACAATTAAACAATATTCGTCTATTATTTACCGAACGTCTAGCATGTTTTAGAGCACTGTGTAAAATATATGAAATAGAAAAAAAGAGGAAGAAATAAGGAATAAATTATCTGACTTATCAAAATGGTCATCAAACACTGGTCCACTTTGATCCATAGTTTTTTCTTTTCTGGCATCCACCTTGATCCATAATTTATGGTTCGCAAAAGCATTGTTAATTTGCAACGCATAAAATAAAAATGTTAGTGATAATTACTTAAAAATTGAAAGTGTTTTTAGCAACGAAAATAGGCTAAAAATTATTTTTCCTTTGAAAGCTTGCCTCATCAAAAGTAATTTATATATTTGATTTGTGATTATGACAATGCTCTCTAATTATTAGTAATTAGCTATTAAGATACTTGTTGATATGTAATATCACACAAATGGATAAAACAGTAATTTATATCAAAGTTCGGTTTTATTGATATCAGAGTAAAATACAACTGAGTTCGTTTCCAAACTGATCGTTCAACGAAATAGGACTTAGAGAATCAGATACTTAGAATATTTTTAGCTTTCAATCTCTAGGTTTCGGTGGATTTTTGTGTGTCTTCGGTGTCGACTCCTCTCCCCTTTTATATATATCCCAAGTCTGTCTTAGAGGAGATCTTTTTCCGATATTGGAATTTAAAGAGTTTTCTTTTCTCTGGGTTGAAAACTTTCTTTATTCTTTCAGGAAGTTTCCACCGACTTAATGTTCACGGGTCTAGATCGGTCCAGGAGTTCGCTCGACCCGATTCCCTCGATATACCATCATCGTTAGCCAGACATATTTATGCGAACCTTGGTTTGTACTAGAGAAAACCGTGAATACGATTTTCACCTCCAACAATACTAATGAGTAATGAGTATCTGTTCCCATATATATACCATATTAGACATATATATATATATATATTAAGATGTACATATAACTGTTTTTTTGTTGTTTTTGTCGGCAAACTATTTTATTAACAAACTGGAAATACAATCAGTTACAACACTGACCAAGTAATCTTATAGATTTGAACCTGCTCCCTAGCTACTTCCTGAACAGCATTACATTTAAAATACATGTACGCGTACTTGTTCCCTTTAGATGAGATATTGATAATATCTTTTATTGTCACTGATATTTCCAGGTTGCACCATGCTTGCTTCTTCTTTAGATTGATCAAATCGTTAATGCAGTTGAAGAGAGTAATGGTCCCCAACGAACAAGACTTCATCATAAGCCAGTCTTCTGATTTCCTTAACTGCCATCAGCAATGCCATAGACTCAGCTGCTAATGGAGTTTAAGTCGGCTAAATAGAAGAACTATCATGCATTAGTTTCTGACCATTGGCTTTATATAAAGACCAGGCTATATCAACACATGCATCAGCCAATGTCTATGATGCATCCATAAAACAACAATATTTATTACTAACTCTGAAAACCTTTTGAGTATTCTGGAGATGCTGAATTTGAATGCGGTTATTGTTGCTAGAACTGGTTGGACTGCTCCCCTCATTCCAAGATTTTGACTTTTTCTAGAGCTGGTAATCTATTCAGTGCCACCACTAGAATAATTTTTTATGGGTCAATATTAATATAATCACATAAATATTAAATCCACAGAGGTTAATATATACAATTGAGTTCAGATAACTCATGAAATATAAACAAAAACATATTTACAAAAAAAATTATAAACTCTGCTACTGAATCCATTAATACCTTGTTAATAACCGAAAGGATAAAATCTTATTTATTATCAAAGATAAATTTGTTTCTCATCTTCCAGATCCTCCATGCAATTAATGATGAGAAATTTTTGTTGTCTTTTGCAGGAGAACAAAGGAGCATCTCATTCATATTTTGAATCAATTGGAACAAGCTTCCAAATCTCCTCGGAGACTGCATTGAAACAAAATATGATTCAATATGTTTCCTGCTCTATATGATATGTTGGTTCAACTCTGCATCCTCTTCTGTTAAATAATCAGCTACCGGTAGACTATTGTGCACCATTCCCCATCAGAAATTCTTTAATTTGGGTGGAATGTCCATAGCCCAGTATATAGATCGTATTATTTTTTATGTATATACGTATGTTAGTAGTATAGTATTCAAGGCAAGTAGAAATTCTGCTTTCAGGCCACACATATTAAATGGGTCATTTTAGTGTGCGTTTAATAATGGGCTTTATGGCCCAATTTAAACGCTAGTAAAACGCCATCGTATTCATCGAATCTCCATCATTCCTTTTTTTGTTTTGTTTCCAGACCCCATGAACAATTGAACGCCAATTTCTTCTTCTTCTTCGTCGCTCTTTCTCAGATTCCTACCAAGCAAGCTTCTTCGATCTTCCTTTGCTGCATTTTTTCGTCAGTAAAGGTAAGTTTTATCGATCTCAAAGTTTTGAGGAACTAACCAAAGAGATTGATAAAACCCTAATTGTTTATTATACTATGGTAATCCCTTTTCTTAGAATAGAAATCGAAATCTACCGTCTTAGAAACTGGTGTTTAGGAAATTGAATTATTGCGTAGAAACCCTAATTTTCTCCTCAGTCGCTTAATTTTGCAATCTCTCAGAATGCTTCGGTTTTTTTGTTATAAAGATTCTTCTGCAATGGACACAAAAGCTCTAGCGAAATCGAAGAGAGCTCACACTCAACATCACTTCAAGAAATCTCATTCAGTTCATAAGCCGAAAGGAGTTACAGAGACTTCCAAAAATCCAGAGAAGAAGCCGCAAGGAAACCAAACCGGGGCTCTGAAAACAAAGAGTCCGGTTCAATCTCGCCGTGTATCTGCACTACCGTCGAATTGGGACCGGTACGATGATGAACTCGATCTTGGTTTGGATAATGCTTCTGGAGATTCGTCGACGAGTGAAGTTATTGTGCCAAAAAGCAAAGGAGCAGATTATCTGCATTTGATATCTGAAGCTCAAGCTGAGTCTCAATCAAAGATTGAAACCAATTCAGATTGTTTATCATCGTTAGATGATCTTTTACACGGTATTGAAGAACTCGAACCAAGTCTCAACCAAGAATCCAAATGTTGTTTTTGTTCTGTTTTGGATTCAAGTTTTATGAAATGTTTGCAGATGAATTTAGTCGTGTGGTTGGATCTATGATCTCGGCTAGAGGGGAAGGTATACTTTCATGGATGGAAGATGACAACTTCATTGTTGAAGAAGATGGCTCAGCTTCTAACCACGAGGTAATAAGATTCTTGTAATCTTATAGCTAAGATGAAGGTTTAATACCATTGTTTTCGCGCTAATTGATAACAGTTCCTCTCCTTGAACTTGAATGCACTGGAGAAAATGCTAGAGAAAGTGGATTTGCATGAGAGACTCTACATTGAAGCTGATGTTTTGCCTCCTGAGCTGGTACACACTTACTGGTTCAAAACCATTAGCTGTGTAACAATATTAGGCTTTATGTTTTTGACATATTCGATGTTTTTGGATTGTGCAGTGTACAGTTCAATCAAATGTGAGCCACGATGAAGAACCGTGTCATTCAAAAGATATCACAATGAGGCTAAATGAGCCGGTTCAACAAGAAGAATCATCGGTCTTGGAGGCTGAGTCTCTGGATCAAGTCAAGGACATACCAATACTCACAGACCAGTCAGAGAAATCTTCAGAAATTGAAGCTGATATAGATTTGCTCCTCAACTCGTATAGTGATGAGCCTAACTCAGTGGCTAGTGCCTCAAGTACATCCATTCAGAAATCTTCAGCTTTTGAAGATGAGTTGGATTCTCTGCTCAACTCTCGTAGTGAGGCAGAACCATTCAACAAACCAGCGAAGCCATCTGATCAAAAGCTTAAGTCGACGGGTTTTGATGACGTGCTTGATGATTTGCTCGAAAGTACTTCAGTATCGATCAAACCACAGCAGAGCCAGACCTCTTCATCGTCCTCCTCCGTTGGAAAATCCAAAGTTTTAGATGAGTTTGATTCTTGGTTAGATACGATTTGATTTACATATGTTAGCTTCATACTTTTTGTAATCTATAAAAGAAAGATTAACATTTGGTAATGGCTCTTCAAATCTTCTTTTGATCATTTTAAACCAATCCGCAAAACAGGATTGATAAAATAAAACTAACCCTCAAAACGAAAAACCTGTTCAAAGTGACTTTTTTTTTTTTCTTTCTTGCTATATACTTGTTAGGGCTAGGTTACAAGTTCATTGCTTGGAGATTAAGCATAAGATCATTGGAGCTGAGGTACACCGTGTTGTCCGATCTAGCTACGATCTGAGCAATCTCTGTGGCAGCTTCAATCTTCCTCAGAGTAATGAAAGCATCATTGTTCGCAATAGCTTCGCCTATGAGTTTGAGCACTCTTAGCTTCTCCCTGTGAATCACAAAAGTCGGCATTTAACAAAGAAACAAAACCCACACAACTTTGTCCTAAAATATATAGATATACTCACCTCAGCACGGTAACAGCACTTTTCTTGTCTTGCTCAGCCTTTTCGACTATGAACTTAGCCCGTTCTGCCTCCTGAGCTGCGACTTGTTTTGCCTCGATTGATTCTTCGAATTACCTGCCAAATGTGAGGCTTGTGATGGAGACACCATCTAGTGCAATGTTGAAACTAGATGCGCCCTCTCTGTCAGAATCTTGCATATCTCCCTGCTCACACCCTTGTAGAGATTTGAAACCACAAGACAAAACACAGCAGCTACAAATGTTGAGATTAGAACATTAGAGTAGGAAATACTAACTTCTCTCTGTATAATGAGCTGGCTGGCATTGCACTGAGCCCCCACTGCTTACAGAGTTTCATTGATGACTAAAGGGAGAACTCGGTCTTTGTAATTCTCACCGAGTGTCCTGTAAATTTGCGGCAAGCGGTCTCCCATGGGACGATGAAGAACCCTAAGCCCAATTGTCACCTGTACATAACACCAAACAAGTATCTCAAAAGATAAACTAGGCACACATGAACAGTGGTTTTTTGTTTGTTTGTTTGTCTACTTGCATCTTAACCAACTCAGGAAAATGCTTTGGTTTCAGACCAAAAACGGAACCCAAAACTATAACAAAATCAAAGTAATAGGACATTAAAGTCTACTTTACTTTATATCTACACATACATACATACACGAAAGACGCTTAAGCCTATTAAGCCCATTAATGAATGCTTCCCTTGTTTAACACGTAAAGTTGAAAATGAAATGGGTCTAACATTTTTATTTTGTAATCTTTCTCTATTCATCTGTTACTATAAGATTCCTCTGTTTTTGGATTTGATGTCTGTATTCTGTTTTTTTCTCTTAGTTTGTAATTCATTCAGTTGGAAGTTGGAAAAAAAGTAAACTAAAAAAACTATTAAAGATTAATATAAACCAAATGTAGAGCTAAATATTTATGATCATATACGCACAATTTGGAATAATAATCTCTTCTTTACAATTATCATCAATCCATGCATCATATTCAATAAAGAAATTTCTTATTACAACCCTCACAATAAAACAAATATATGGAAACCAAAATCAGACGATGAATTTCAAACATAACAGAACAAGTCCAAGACCAAACCCTAATCCAGCCTTCATCTCCCCGGAGCCAGACTTCTCCGACGGAGCCGCCGCTTTCTTGGAGGATTCATCTTCCGAGTCATCAGAGACACCAGGAGATTTTGATTTTGGACCAGGCGCCACGGGTGAGATCTTTCGTTCTCCAAACATTTCTTCGGGCAACAATACCATGTCCACCACGTAAACCGCAAGAGGACGTTCTTTACTTAATGCATTACTAACACGTGTCTCAATGACTCCCGTTGAAACGTTGACTTGGTTTCCTTGACCGGTGAAGTTAAGTCCGTAAATCGCACCAGCGTCTCGCCCTGAAGCTTGAGTCCTGACCGGGTTGCTTACTGAGAGAAGATCATCAAGTGTGTAGAATTTGGGACTAACATGGTAAAGAATGAGCTTTACTTGGTCGTCCGGGCTTAACTTGTTTAGGGTTCCGGGTTTAAGGTTTTGAAATGCGTTGTCTGTTGGTGCAAACACGGTCATGCCTTCTGATGAACTGTTGACTTGGATGTTGATTTGGTTTCCGATTTGAGTTGTGTTCAAAAGACGGGTAAAAGTAACGAATTGGCCGCCTTTTTCGAGGATTGCCGTGACGTTGATGGGACCAGCAGGGCCAGGAGCGGGAGCGGCGGGCTGAGCGGTTACCTCGGTGGAGAGGAAGACGGCGTCTAGGAGGAGGAGGAGGAGGAGGAGAGGAGCTAGAGCTAGATGAGTGGTGGCCATTGCGTTTGAAGTTTGAGTTTGATGAGAAAGTGAGGTTGGGAGTTAAAAGTATTTATATGGATGAGAATTAGTGATGAGTTGTGGCTTAGTTGGAATGAGATGGGATTGGCTAATAAGTCATTTTGACAAAATGTATATTTGCCGACAGAAATTGGATTCTCTATGTAACTATATGTTTAAACCTTAATTTTTTTGTTAAATATATATAATCATCGACGTTTGTATATGTATGATCGGTTGTTAAATAAATTTATCGACATTTAATATATGTATGATTCGTTTATGTGATCGCAAGATATGTGAGAAATTATATGCATATATTATATATACAAATATGAGATGCTGAAATTGTAATGAGTTCTAAGGTCAACATATATACGTACAAACACAATTTACATCAAAATTGTATAGAGTTAACAACGGAATATCAATCTTTCTTTTACTAGACACTTTTTTTTTGGTCTAATACTTTTCTTTTACTATATACTTAGGTTAACAACCGACACTAACACATACATTTTGGTCACACAACTCACAATAATCTCAACTAATTAATGGTTGGTGGTACTTAGTAGTCTAATAGAGAAAGATAAGGATGATTTGATCCCTAATTTATTATACTCATATACGTTTAGATAGTATTCATATGATTGGATTCAATAATGAAAACGCTTTTGATATTTGCTAAAAAATGTACTTTTCTTAACTATTTCTTTTTAATTAGGAAAAGATATGAGGAATTCAAACTCAGTTCTTAGGAAAATGCGGGTTAAACCAGGTATAGTAGTTGTAATTTAGATCAGCATATAGAGATAACTAATTATATCCTTCTATTGTAAATTGTATACAATAAGGTATATTCAAAAATGTAGATGCTTCATGCATGTATCTATCTATACATCCATATTCTGTACTTGTGCTGTTGTGCATACACACGTCGACCGTAGACATGTATGTGTTTGTGTCATTGTGTGTTGTAAGAAGAAGAAAATGGATGGACAAAAGTCCAAGGCTCGCTAAGTGACAGCCTGGATGAACAAGTTGGCATGTGGTGGGAGTGGAAGACCTACAAGAGTAAACATATCTTAGTATATCTTATCGATCATTAATTTTTTTTTTTTATTGCGTTTGATCGATAATTATTACCAATCGCTTCAAAGAGCGACGGCTCAAATATAGCATAAACATATTGTTATTCTTGTTCAATATATGGAAATATGGAACCTAATTCTATGTAATTTTTATTATTATTTTGGACCTTTGAATACACCAATTTTTTGTTGGTTTATCAAGTTTTCTTTGCAAAGATACTCCCAACATATTTACTTTGTGTTAAAAAAAATCGATCGCCTAACCGTTTAGATATTGATCGTTGTTGAGCAGTGGGTATTTAAGACTGATTAGTTTAATGGAATTTGGACACAATATTATATTAAAATTATAAATTATGATGGATTAACATATTAAAAATCTCAAAACTAATCTCCGGTTCATTATTGAATCCCCAATTCTTTTATTATACGCTAAGGCCACCTCGATTGCCTGATTAACGTCTAGTAAAATGTTGAACAAAACATATACTTAGAAATGGATTCAAAGATCATCGATCAACCAAACAAACGATTTGATAAAACATTTAATTAGGATGGTCTGAACAAACTTTAGCCAGTCATAAAATTGTTAGAAACCAATTATTTCAAAACGTTTCAGAGGTCAGCAATCAACCAAGCAATTTCTCTTAGTATTTGTTGAGACGGTTTGATAAAAAATAATTCGTCAAAGCGGTTCAAAGCATTTTTAGGCAGTTACAAGAGAAACTGTAAGAAAGGGTTGTCAACTTATCATAAATGCTTCTAGGTATGAAGTCACTTATACTAAAAGCATATATCTCGTGTTGCTCTTAATACCATTTTAAAGTGTATGATGGTTTTTACCCAAAAAAAGAAGAAGTGTATGATGGTTTTTTCACGGCCAAGCGGCATATAGAGAGCATAAAGTAATGTATCAGTCTTCTTATGTTGAATTGAGCAAATGCAGAGCGTCCATTGAACCGTATATGTAATTTTTGGCCTTCACTATTATGATAGACGACCACCTTGTATTTAGCCTCATTAGAAACTAGACCTAAACATAGTAAAACATGGTTGAAAAACCATTCATTTTTACTTGAATTCAAAATTGAAACTCCTTTTAAGTTTTATGGGCCACAAATGTATATATCCTAGTGGTTTATGTTAGTGTTGTCATTATTTCACAAACCACATTCAAACCCACATGTTAAAAAAACAATCTCGTGTTTTAGGATCTACTGTACTTTTTTGCGTTTTAAGTAAACTCAACTCATTTTAAGTGTCCAAGAATGTTCCATCAATCCACCCTAAATATTTCAAAAGCCTATTATAAGTAATTAAAGCCAACTCATTTAAGTGTCTAAGAATGTTGTTCGTTTTTTTGCGTTTTGAATTTCCAGCCATATATTCATTAAAAAAAATATCTATCTATTTTATTATATATGGGGAAAATATATTTGAATTGCCTATTTGATCAATAATTTTCAAAAGAAAAATAATGAAAAAACACTCAAAAGTATCCAAACATTTAGCATTTTTCTGAAATTATCTGAAGTTTCGCAAAATTAACATTTACCAACTTATCAAGAGTTTGAATAGTAATTCTATCTGAATTTTCCGAATCCATTTCATTATCCGATTTCTTTTCTTTAAAAATTATAATCATTTTAATATTCAAAATATAAATTTTTATTACTTTCTAATTATTTCTCATTTCGATTTTCTAATGAACATTCCTAGACCCTACTATATTTTTCTTACAAATTCTATTACTTACAATTTTTTTCATAACTTTTTTTCTTGTTTTCTTTAAGTTTGAGGGGAAACAAGTTTATTGTCTGAAATATCCAATTGAGGAAGAGAAAATTAAAACATATATATATATATATATATATTTCAAACAAATCCATGAAAAACTATATATAAGTAAAAATGATGTTGGATCATTTGAATAACTAACAAGTTCATGTAGTTTTATGATATTTATCAATAAGTTCGTTGTGAATATCGATCTATATTTGTAAGTTTGTAACTGTAGTGCTTTTTTGGTTTTGGCCATATGGTGTCTTATCTAAGCCATCATAGAATAATGTAACTGTAGTACTTTAAGTTAAAATTCGTATAGAAAGAATGGAAATCTAATATATATTAGTTGGAAAGGACTCTCCAGAAATTGGCACATTAACATTTAATCCTATATATTAAATGAAAATGTAATTTAATGAAAAAATCGAATTTGTTTTAATTTGATTGGTTTAAAAACGTCAATGATGATGTTTATTCCACGTCAAATGTGACATGGCAAGGTCGCTAGTTCTGCACAATTTTATTGAATGATGATGCTGATGTTTAATTTCTATCCAAATTTTTTATGATCTAAAATAATTAAAAAACGAGAAAATCACAAACGGATAAACACGCGGATCTTTATACCCGACCCGGCCCAATTCTCTGTTTTTAAGAACATTCTTTGGCCCTATACTTCCTATAAGCCCATTTTCAAATTTTTAAAATTTTCGTTTTTAAAACTATTTCTCGCTTATATAGAATATTTCGATATTAAATTCAATTTATTCAGTAAGATTTCGTATCTAAATTACCTCTCATCTATGGCAATTCAATTTCATTTGAATATTTGAATTTAAAAACATTTCCTGAACTATAGCTATTTCATCTAACTACAATACTAATATTCTCTAATTTGAATTTAATATTTTAGGGTTTATTCACCTCAATTGTTTTCCATATATATAGCATCATTCCAAAAGGCCGAAACAATACTATCATCTTCTCAAAATGTCTATAATACGCCTATCTGGAGCACTTATTGTTCCTTTTGCTAAATTAGATCCTACTACCATTCAGCAAGTTAGGGCTAAGATATGTTACATCTGGAAAGTGATTAACAAACATTCACGTTTTAGAGTCGAAATGATTTTAATTGATGAGGAGGTATGTCATTTATTAACTCTTAGTTTTTTATGCCATCTTGATTTTATATTTAAAATACAAAGTGATAAAAACTTCGACATAACGGGGATCAAGGATTCACGCTGCCAGCGATAAAGAAATATTCGAAAAACACAAGGGCCTTCTTATTGAAAGCAAAACTATTTCTATTACTTGCTTTTTATTAAGAGAGTACCACGATGTTTTTAGGGCTACTTCTTTGCCACTGAAGATTTATTTCTGCCGGACAACCGTTGCGTATAAGATTTATGATTTTCCAGCAATACTGCATGAAAAATATTTGACTGATTTCAAGCGTATCAAGGACGGCAAGGTGGACATAAATCTTCTTTTCGGTATGTTTTTTTATTGGTTAATTATATTAAACGTAACACGTTTAATTTTATTATTAATTTCTTGACGTTGTTATTGAAGATGTTATTGGACAAATTTTCACGGTGGGGAGTATTGAATTTGTTCAAATTAAAGGCAAAAGAATCGGTAAATTGTGGATTACACTAAGTGATACCAAGTAACTGTTGATATTTTTCTTATATTTTAAAAACATTTGTAAATTGCGTCGCTGATTTGTACTAAATGCTCAAGCGATGTTCATTTTAAATGTACTCTATGGGGAGAATATGCATTGATGACCGTTGAGTACATTAAACAACATCTGGAATCTGTCGTTGTCTGTCTGATGCGCTTTGTCCGTATTTAAGAGTTCAAATGTGAGTTCTCAATATATTATAGTCCACATAGTTGTATGTAAATGTTAACAAGTTATGCGAAATTTTGAAATTTGATTATGTTTTTTTAGGTGTTATTTTAATATCCAACTCTTTCAACTCCACTAAAATTATGTTTGATACTGACAACAAGATCATCAAAGACTTCAAAGATAAGTATGTTTTCGGTAATATATACACTTATCATATCTTGAAACAGTATTGTATTAACCATATATCCTTTTGAATTATAGATTGCCTAAAGACAACCAAGTAGTTGTTCACGCTGATCAGGGTTATTCGGATTTAACCATTACCGAGTGGGATCCTAGATCAGAGGTAATATGTTCTCCGTAATTGTATATAGTAATATACATCATGTTTTACAACAATTTTAAATTTGTGCTAAAATTAAAATTGTTTTTCAATTAATCTTTGATGCTTTCAGGACATTTGCAATACTTCATTTGGATCGTCACACCATGCAAACAATCAGATGAATAGTAACGGCATTAGTGAAGACGCCTCTGAGAAATCCATGAGTAACAAGCGTCCTAGGAAGTAATTCCATTAGAACATTAAAATCCTGGAATATCGAACAATTTGTCTCTGTCTGTAGTTGTTGAGTAATATCTGATTATCTTCTTAATGATGTTCTTGAATATTATGTATTCCTGCTTCAAATAATTATCCTTTAGAGGTTTTCTTCTACATGATGTTCAAAGTTGCAATTCTTCAAGATAATCCATTTTTATTGCCAATACGAACCTAATAACGAAATGTAGATTTTGAATCAACGAACATTTACAACGAATCACACAGCTGTTTATATTAAATGTAAATTTATAAGGTTGGTAATTATTGGAGTAAATAATGTCAAATGGAAATTTAATCTGGCTCAATCATATTCATCAATATATTTGAAAATGGAAATATGTGTACTTTATAAAGATACATACGTCTGTATCAGATATCACATATTATTAGCAATTAAGTATCGATTCTACCAAGATAGCAAAATGGGGATAACAATAAATATTTCGATTTAATGACTTTAGTAGTGTAATATACATTTATTCGTAAATTCACAGAATATTATATTATTGTTCATAAAAGGAAGGTAGATTCGTTATGAAAAATTAAATAAATTTAAACAACCGTAATTTGAATTCACAATACGTAGTCTTAGGAAACCAATTAATTTAAACAAGATCTTTTTATTGAAAAAGAATTACATAGACACAGGTGAAGTTCAAAAATGGCTTCTGAGGATAACTCATCTAACAAGGAGAACTCACCTCCACTCTTGAAACGTTAGTTCACATTTAATCATATGGCTGTTTATATGTCCGTTATATCTCAACTATTCCATGTCCAATCAGGTGGGAGACGTAGGTGTTCAAGTATTGGACAATCTTCTAATGAAACGCAAAGTGACAATGGAAAAAGTCAATGCATCCAACATGGAGATGATTCCCCACCTCTCCGAATACGTAAGTACTATTCCTGATACTCAACCTTTCGTAAGCATATTAACAAAATCTGTAATGTTTAGTACTTAATAATCTGGAAAATAAATATACTTATAACGTATCCTGTTCTGTAGGTGGTCAACCTAAGATTTCTCAAACCTCACCACCCTTACAAAAGTGTAATGTGTTATCAAGCTGAGTAGTTTTCTACATATATAAACAATATGTTTTCATTTCTATAATTATTTTGAACATATTAAAACCATAATTTACCGTATATATTGTCCAGGCGGTAGACGAAGGCAATTCCAAGACTCACCATCTGCTGATAACTCATCTACGATCACCCACACAAATCAACAAAATACCGATACATTATTCAATATAACAAACCAATCAGGTAGATTTCGTAATTATTTTTTGTTAATTTGTATGTGTGATCTCATATGAATATCAATTTCATAGCGTCTGTTCTCAATTTCTGTTTTTTAAATAACTTAGATGATTCCAGAAGTCCTTTGTCTGACGTCACAAATTATCAAGGTTTGTTATCAACTCTATGTACATTACAAATAGCTTTCAGCACACGTTAGTTTATTATATACTTTTCTTATCTTTTTCATTAACAGTTATGAGAAGACAAACAAGATCTCAAACAACCACTGAAAAAATAAAGGTTTACAAATGTATGGATCTGAGCCTAATGATTCCAGAGTACGACCACAGAACTCCAGATCGAATGTTATAAAAGAACATCCTCAAGGTATTACTATGATGTTGTCCACTTTTCAATATATAGGATTGTACATTATCCACTACATAAAATTGACCGCTATTGTTTCTATCTTATAGCTTATCAAAATAGATATGAGGCTCACAACAATGACGAAAATGATGACTATGATGAAAATATGACGAAGGTGAAAGTTCAGAAATTGCAATGGAAGTTGATAACAGCGATGCAGATGTAAATATACAACAGACAACCGTTCCTAATGTGTTTGGATCAATTTCAATTTGGAGTTCAACCAAATAGTAAGTACAAATAATAGACGCTTATAACTTTTTTTCATATATAACACTATAATTTGAATTATTTCTTGGCAGAATATTATGATGATGGAGATCCAAATTTTGAATGTGGACACTGTGGAGCTTATTTTTGGAATGGAGAGCGGATAGGAAAATCCAGGAGACAATTGATACCCATATTCACGCTTTGCTGTAAGCAGAGAAAAATTGTCCTCCCTAAACTTAGAAATCTTCCGATGGAGTTAATAGAATTGTTATGCAAAGGGGATGCGTTGAGTAAACATTTTCGTGAGTTCATCAGAGCATACAATATGATTTCTCTTTCACGCCATTAGGTGGAAGAATAGATTACGCCATTAACAATGGTCGTGGTCCATATGTCTTCAAAATGAATGGGGAGAATTATCATCAAATTGGTGATATGGTGCGAGACGTTGGAGAGATGCCTAAAATTTCCCAACTTTACATCCATGACACTCTTAATGAGCTATACAATAGAATAGCTGTTTAGGGGTACGTATTAAATTCATTTCCCAATACTTTATGTTTATCTAATTAAAGACATAATACATGCATACTTTTTTGAATAATATATATTTGTAATATTCTTAGGACTATGGGTGCGGAGACAGATAATTCAAGTATACTGTCTTGGAAATATTGAAGAAGATGCTTGACAAAATCAATCCATACGTCAAGGTATTTAGACAAGCTAGAGATAGATATGAGACTGATGGAGGGGTGACGTTCAAATTGAGGTTGATAGAAGGAAGATCGCTGATGGAAGAATTCATAATATTCCTACTTCGGAGGAAGTTGCAGCTTTGATACCAGGTGACTTTGTTTTGAATATGGAAACTAGAGACATCATTATTGAGTCCAGTACAGACGGAGGATTCCAAAGGATTAGTGAATTACATCCTGCATATCTTCCTCTCCAATATCCTTTATGGTTCCAATATGGCGAGGACGGTTTCCACCTGAAGATTCCAATTGCGTATGACGAAATTGAGGCTAGGAAACGTAAATCAGTAACAATGCGAGAGTTTTTTGCATTCCGTATTTGTGAGAGACGTGGTGAGGCTCCTACAATCAATCGATCAGGTAGACTTTTTCAACAGTTTCTTATGGATGTGTATACCATGATAGAGTCCAGTAGACTACATTATCTGTGGTTCAACCAGAAAAAGATTCGTTGTAATAACTATACAACTATAAAGAACGCATCTGAAGCGGGTGCCAAAAATCTTAGTTCAGAAGGTCCAAGAATTTATATGCCGGCGAGTTTTACCAATGGACCACGGTATATGAATCAGCACTATCTGGACGCTATGGCCATACGCAAATATTTTGGTTTTCCGGATTTGTTCATTACATTTACGTGTAATCCAAAATAGCCCGACATTACACGGTATCTCCAGAAATATAATCTGATAACAGAGGATAGGCCAGACATTATGTGCTGTGTTTTTAAGATGAAGCTGGATAATCTGATAACTGATCTAACGAAGAAAAAGACGCTATTTTTGGTCCAACAGCTGCCGGTATGTTTTATTGTTATAGTAATTCATTGGTGAAATTATGTCATTTAATTTATTCATCATAGTCATACCATGTTTTAACTTTACGATAATGTCTTTCAGTTTTGTACACGATAGAGTTCCAGGAGAGGGGTTTGCCACACGTCCATTTTTTGTTATTCCTGAAAGATAAGAATAAATAACGAACTACCGATGATATTGATAAGTACATCAGCGCTGAGATTCCCGACAAGACAACAGATCCAGACCTTTATAATATTGTTGGTGAAAATATGATGCATGGACCATGTGGAGCTGTTAAACCTGACAATGTTTGCATGGTGAACGGGAAGTGCTCAAAGAGTTTTCCAAGACCTTTCAATGATGAAACTTCGATGGATTCAAACGGCTTTCCATCATACCGGCGGCGCAGGGATAATAGGTTTTTCTCCAAAAATGGTATAAATCTTGACAATGGATATGTTGTTCCATACAATAGGGATCTTATGCTACGTTATCGTGCACATATAAATATTGAGTGGTGCACTCAAACGCGTGCTGTGAAATATCTTTTCAAATATATTCATAAGGGTCCTGACTATGTCTCTGCTGCTTTAGAAAAAGATGAGGAAGGAGTTGTGGATGAAATTAAGAATTATTATAACTGCAGGTATATTTGCAATAATCCTATATATTATATGGCCTATATGATTATAATATTTTTGAGACGTTTAAAACACTTTTTTTCCTAAAATGTAGATATGTCTCTGTTTGCGAAGCAACATGGAGAATTTTAGGTTTTCCAACTCATTATAGGAGTGTTTCGGTGGAAAAACTTTGCTTCTATCTCTCGAACCGTGAAGTTTATGTCCATGATGAAGACGAATCTCTTGAGTCTATTTTGAATCGGGTTGGTGTTAGTGTTTCAATGTTTCTAGGTTGGTTTGAAGCATGTAAAAAATATCCAGATGCGTGTAAGCTAACTTATGCAAAACTACCAATAGAATTTGTTTGGCATCTAAAGGATAGAGAGTGGAAGCCTCGAAAACGAAGCTTTGCTATTGGAAGGATTGCTCATATCCATCCAAACGGTGACGAGACGTACTATCTGAGGATGTTAATTAATATAGTCAGAGGTCCAAAATGTTATGATGATATTAAAACAGCTGATGGCGTTTTCTTTAATACTTTCAAAGAAGCATATGATGCGTTAAGATTGTTGGAGGATGACAAAAAATATATCGAAGGCATCAAAGAAGCTAGCATCTGGGCTTCAGGATGGTATTTCAGGCTTTTTTCAGTATAATGTTGCTATGTGATTGTTTAACACAACCTGGTGTAGTCTGGGAAGCAACTTGGGAGTATTTGACTGATGATATACTTTACAGACGTCGTCTTGAAAGCGGATATGAAGGTATAGAACAGTTGTAATTATTTAATCATGAAGCTTGCTCTACAAGATACAATTTCCAACTTGGTCATCATTCTTAAATATATCTTTGTGTGTTGTTATTGTTTCAGGTTTGAATCTATCGACCGAGCATATTAAAAATATAGCATTGCAAGAGATTCAAGATTTCTTAGAAAGCAGAAGACGTTCACTAAAGAAATGGGACTGTATGCCAAAACCGGATAATTTCATGGAGTACAACGGCAACCGATTGATTGATGATGAACTCAAATATAATGCTGAGGATCAAAGAAAAGAGAATGAGAGATTTTTGGCTATGATAACTGATGAGCAGAAATGTGTTTATGAAGAGATTTTGGATGCTGTTTTGAACAACAAAGGTGGTGTTTTCTTTGTATATGGTTTTGGAGGTACTGGTAAAACATTTCTTTGGAGTTGCCTTTCAACCGCTATTCGATCTAGAGGTAAGATAGTTATCAACAGTGCATCGAGTGAGATTGCTGCTCTGATGTTAGAAAGTGGTAGAACAGCACATGCGAAGTTCGGAATCCCAATAAATCTAGATGATTTTACACAATGCAATATGCCTTCTGGATCAGATCTTGCCAATTTGATGAAAATGGCTGACTTTATTGTATGGGATGAGGCTCCGATGATGAGCAAGTATTGTTTCAAAAACTTAGATAGAAGTCTAAATGATATCATCAGATTACCTGTGAGAAAACCATTTGGTGGGAAGGTGGTTGTTTTTGGAGGTGACTTCCGTCAGATACTTCCGGTAATTCCTCATGATGGCTCATACAATAATTGGAAAGTTTGATAATTAAGAGGTTATAATGGATAGTAGAATCTGGAAGTTATATATCCGACATTATCGAGGACCACATCTATTGCTGGAAACGGAGATAATTCAGTTTATGTAATTATTTACTTCATCAATTATACTGTTCTTGTCAGGGAATTTATGTCAGTTATTAATGATTATTTTTTTTGAGTACTATAAATAATATCAAACCACTAATTTTTTGCTGTCACGATGGGTATGAATATGATGGTTGACTTATTTTCTGACCCATATGTTAAAGCTACAAATACATTAATTTAATTATTATGTCAATTTCTTATTGATTTGTATTGTTTATGATTCTATTTTCTTTGTCGTGTTACATTTGCCTTATTTATTATGTATACTTGAACTCTATAACTGAAGAACAAATGACAATAAGTATATATGTATTGATCCTCCCTTTATTTTGTTTCCCATTTAAAATGTTGAAGGGTTGGAATCGTATAAACAAGACTAATAACAGTATATTTCGCAGTGAGAAGTATATAATTTCCATCTCTTTTGGTAATATTAAATATAATAAAATGAATTTGTTTAAATATATTTTAGAAACTCATAACTCTGATTGCCTTTCTCAAATAGTGGGGGTTCTTGAGTTGACATATATCTCTTCCATTAAATACTGCACCGTAAAACTTTATTTTCATTTATACAACTTACCTCTTTGCTTTTCCAATCAGCATTTATTTCTCATGTACCCAACTAACGCAACAGTTATTTACCTTTTACTAATTACCAAAATCGCAATCTTTCAAATTAACAACTCTAAGTTTATTCCATTCTTTCTATTCAACAACAGAGATCTCCTCCTTTTGTCGATCACAAAACTACAAACCAACAACTGCTAAACAAATCCCTATTCCAAAAAAAAATTGATGGCAACCTTTCTTAAACTTGATAAACTTTCCCTCAATGCTCCTCTCCCAACGATCATCGTTACAGTTATTCGACAATGGCAGGAATTCAACGTTGTCAAAGGGCGCTTTGAAACACACTTGATTCTTGGCGATGAGAATGTAAGTGTAGTTTACCATAACTTTTGTTAATACAAATTATTTTAGTCAGTCTAAGTTTATAATTTAGAAATTATGATATCGTTGGTATCTATTGTTAGGGTTATAAGGTTGAGGCGGCCATCGATTTGGATCTCATGCCCGTCCTCAATCAAATTTTTAAGGAAGGAGAGTGGAATGCGGTTTCCTTATTTCAAATCGTCCATGCGTCTGGCTCATTCAGGAATACTATCAACAACCATTTCATCATCATGCATGAACACACCGTTGTAACCAAAATCTTGGCCTGTAACCCTAAGCATATGATGGATTTCATCCCCTTCGAAAATATCATCAACCAGAAGATATGCTCTCAGTACTCTATCGGTTTGTATTCTGAACCATCATGATTTGTTAGAGGATAATGTTATCCCGTATAGTTTATTTAATAGAACGTATTATCGCAGACTTGATATGTGTTATTATCTTTGTTGGTGACTTGAAGAGTTTAGAAAATGATCCTGATGCTTTGGTACATGGACCATGGAGCAATTTGGAAATTGAAATAAGGGACATGAAGTAAGTAGTTAAGTTATTAGCAATATGACATAAGGAATATCAGTCACTGATGATATGTATATTTTATTTTCAAACAGTTTCAGGGAACTTACAGTTGAGCTGACTGGAAAAACAACAATGGAGTTTTGGAGAAAGTAGGAAGAAATTGGAACATATGAAACGGTGTTGACTCTTAGAATGTTTCGCGTTTTCTATGATTCTCAAAGTTAGTCATATTTACTTTACTGAATTAACGTCAATGGTACCTAATGTTTTAATGATCCTCATATGAAAAAATGATTAATATATAGGATTATATTTTATTATAGACGGCTTCTTCATCAGAAATGCTGGTGACCAATCTGAAGTACTTTTTAATCCACATATTAAAGAAGTTCTGATTTTCTAGATTGGTATAACACTATTCTAAGTAAACCTCTATTCAGTTTACATTGTATTTGTGGTTTATGTAATTGTATTCCTTCAATTTTTTCAGGTTACCATTTACTGATATCCATGAAGATCAAAGCTGGCCGTGAAATCCTACATCAACTCCGATTTTTTTTCATCTTAAACTCTATTATATCTGTTTCAATTCCCATATATTTGAGGATAATGTTGAACCTTTTTCTTTTTTTGTTGAATTTTTAGAGATTTGGTCTGTTTATGATTTTTATCTTATTTTTATGAACATTGCTTATAATTATGCTTTTTGAACTTCTCATAATATTTATTAACATACACTGACTATTTGCTATTAATTGTGTTATATCAATTTCTAAAGTTTGAGTAAACATGTACTTTTAATTTAGGTTCTTAATTTTTGGTTTAGAAAGATAATAATAGTATAAATTATAATGACTGTTAAATGGAAGATTACAATATATTCCATTTAACAAATCTATTGTTACCATAAACAGAAATGCAATTATAGAAGTTGATATATTGTATATATTATGTCCATTGTAATTTACCAAACCCGATATTTGATGATATAATGACCCAATATACGTTTTATTTAGAATTCATGGCTGGAAATATTTGGAACCCTAAATTATTGTCCTCTTGATAAGTTTCCAATATATATACAAACACTAACAACTTATTTAGTCTTCACATCTTATCGGAAAATGGAACCACTTGATTACATTGAAGACTTGAACAACATGTCAACTGAATGGTGTATCCGTGTGAAACTCGTGAGAAAGTGGTTTGAATATATACCACATCAGGGCGTAACATTAGAATTGGTTTTTGCTGATGCGAAGGTAAAATTTTATCCTTTATGGTATCACTAATAAATTACATTAATTCACATATATTATTTTCTCTACCAAAATATTCAAATTCTTTTATTTGAAAAGGACCATACAATACGCGCTCGGGTTAGACGACAATTTCATGATTTATTCGAACCTCTGGTAACGGAAGGTTCATGGTTTGATATTGAAGATTTTGTTGTCAAGAGGTTATGCAGAAATGAAAGCAGAGATTCGAACTGTTTTTTTAATCCAAATTATAATATCCACCTCCGTCAAAAAAATTCCATCTGTTCAAGGTTTGTTGTTTGTATTATTTTATATCGATTATAGAGATATACATATTTGGTATTAAATTTTATTCTACATTTTTTTTGCAGTTATCAGAACAGCAATTAATGGATTACGATGCTCCTACGAATAATTCATGTTAGTATACATAATAATTTCGTGTTTTAAATTTAATTGCATGTTTGATTTTTCCTTTCTGAATCAATAATAAATTTCTTACTAATGTCATTTCTCGATTCTCAGTTTATTGACTTAATGATACAAGAACTATGACATGTTCTTTATACCGAATTATCACAATTTTTTAAACAAGATACATCGTCACAATTATGGGTTCTTTCTGTAGTATATGTGATCTTCATAATTTTTTCACTTTTCATAAAACAGAAATAGGATATATACAACACTGAGCATAAAATATAGGTACATCATACCACACATTATAATTCGACCTAATACAATTAACACTATATCCAATAACATTAATAATTTATAAAACTGACCCGCACACTTCTAGCAATTAACACTATCTGCGATTTTTTGTTATTTTAGATAATTGCTGCGATGAGAAATAATAAATCTAACAATCCTACAAAATTGGAAAATCGTTATAGTTCAAATTAAAAAAACCCAGTTAAAATGTTTGTATTTCTTACACAATATTCGTTCTCATTCGAGGTAAATAACACTTTTAAACATAATTAGAGTTTTTCCTAAAAATTCCACTGAATAATAAAAAAA
>NW_006256852.1:258702-285013 GCF_000478725.1 Eutrema salsugineum
GAAATATTATGTAGGAAAAAAGAGTATATTTTTTTTCATGTAAACATATTTTTTGTACGTCTGTCTGAGGATCACATCAGAAGAATAATTGTAGTATGGGGTGTGTTTGAGTGAGTAATTTTTTGCTTGGTTAGTTGATCAAAATTCTCTTATAGGGTGTATATATAGAATTCTTAGATAGTGACTCCTCATTTTTCTTCGCTCTGTTTCATATTCCCCAAAAGTCGTTTATAAATACAGCATATTAAATAACATTTGATTGATTTATCACCAATTCCAAATGAATCTACATTTCGAAATAAATGAATACATCTTTGCATATAATCTATAAAATATGTTCATATATGTCACATTTCGATGAATAACTTACGATTTACGAACATAAAATTAATGTATGTATTCATAATTACATGTATTCTTCATCTACACTTTCTTCATTATACATACCTAATTATAATTATTTAATCAGTTATACATCACTTATTGTTTATATTTACATCAAAAAAAGTATAACCAATTGTAAGACACAATCCAATTCTTGTACTAATAACATACCATAGTAACACTGTATCCACACGCACTGTCAATTATCAATTTTATAAAATTCGACCCAATAAACTTAACAATATATCCAATACAATTAAAATTTTTAAAAACATTCAAGCCCGCACATGCGTGCGGGCCAGTATCGTAGTAGCAAATTAAAACCTGATATGTTTCTTGAATCTCAATTAATGATTATATAGAAATTTATTTAATCATTAACATAAAATAAATAAGATTTTATTTTAATTAAAAAATATCATAAACATATAAATAACTAACAAATTTTATATACTTTCTGATTTTAAGTTCATCTTTTTTTTTCCGTGTTATTTAATTTCCATTTCAAACTAACAAAGATAATCTAATCTCAATGCAAATAAAAAAAAATATGAGACCAAAAATAAAAACTATAAGTTAAGCAAGTTTCAAACACCATATATAATAGTTGGAGGAGATTCTCCAGAGATTGGTACATCAGCATTTAATAATAAATTAAAAATTAACATGTTTTCGGAGTCTAAATTAGTAATTATATCAAAATTTATTTAATCATAAACATAACATAAATGAGATTTTATTTTAATTGAAGCTAGCATAAACATAGAAATATCTAACAAATTTAATATACTTTCTGATTTTTAAGTTCATCTTCTTTTTTTTTCCATGTGATTTAATCTTCATTTCAAACTAACAAAGATAATTTAATCTCAATGTAAATAAAAGAAAATATGTGACCAAAAATAATTACAATAAGTTAATCAAGTTTCAAACTAAAGACAAAAATTACAAACAAGAAAACAACAACACCAAAGATAGCATTTAATAAAGAATTAAAAAGATAACATCTAATCTAAAATATAATAGTTGGAGGAAACTCTTTGAAGATTGGCACATCAACATTTAATTGCGAACTAAAAATTGACATGTGTCCTGAGTTTCTATTAGTAATTATATCAAAATTTTATTTAATCATAAATATAACATAAATGAGATTTTATTTTAATTAAAAATATCATAAACATATAAATATCAAACAAATTTAATATATTTTTTGATTTTTAGTGTGATTTAATCTCCATTCGAATTAACAAAAATAATTTAATTTCAATGCAAATGAAAAAAAAATATAAGACTAAAATTAAAAATGATAAGTTAAGCAAGTTTCAAACACCTAAAGCCAAAAATTAATAAGAAGAAAACAACAACACCAAAAATAACATTTAACTAGTGAATTTTCCCGCGCTTTGCGCGGACTAATATAATTTTCAATTTAATTGTTCAAAAAACTAATATTAGTTTTGATTCATTTGTTTTGTTTGTTAGATTTTCTTACATTTTAATGTTTTATTAAATTTTCCGTTTTATTAAATTTGAAAAACGGTTGTTGACAGCTACAAAAGTAGAATGATACGTACATGATTTATATAAAGCTATATAGTATATGTTAATATTTGTTTAGAAAAATATTAGTATATGTTTACCTGATGACTCCATAAGTTTTTAGTAAGAATGAAGAAGAAAGAAGATCTTAGACAATTTTAAAAGTTGTTGGAGAATTAGAGAAAAGTAGTTAATATTTATACTAAATTATAAGAAATCGAAAACCCTATAAACATTAGCAATATTCCATTACTTAGAGATGATGTTTTTTTTTAACGACATTGCATTAGTTAGATATATATATATATAAATATATAAATTTAACTTTTGTTAGATTTTTTTGTTAAATTTTGTTTTTATTTGAAATAACATTCCATTACTTTTTAAATAGATTCCATTTTTTTGTTTCTTTAACATTTTTTTAAGTTTTTTTTCTAAATTTTGAAAACATAAAAAATTGTAATTACTAAGAAATATAGATTCCATTTTTTGTGTTTGTTTTTAAACGTTTTTGTTAATTTTTTTTCTAAATTTTGGTTTTATAAAATTTTGCATTTTTGGGTTCAAATAAACTGGTTTGATTGACTACAGAATTAAATATTAAATCATAATAATTTTTATTTGATTGTTTCAAAATCTAATAGTAGTTTGGATTCATTTGTATTTTATTCTTGAGTATATTTGTTTATTAAATTTTCTTGCATTTTAATATTGGAAGACATGATTGTGAAAACAATGTAGAATGTAAGAGACTAAATAAAAACATAGTAGTATCTAAATAATTTAGTTAAAATAGTTTTGAAATCTTTTGATCACTATTCTATGTATTTTAGGCATAATTTTTTGAAGTGACGTATGAACCTATTCGATTTTGATCACTGTTTTATGCGTTTTAAACATCACAAATACCGTCATTCCATTAGTTATATATACTGTATATATATTATTCTTTTTTTTTAGCTTTTTTGTTAGAGTTTTTTTTTTTTAAAATTTCGGTTTTTTTTTTGAAACAATATTTCATTACTTTTTAAATAGATTCTATTTTTATTTATTTTTTTTACATTTTTGTTAAATTTTTTCTGTTCACACAGTTTACAGTCATGGAATGACCTGATAACACTTCAAGCGGCTTCCCCTTCTTCAGATTCCATATGTAAACCTGTGAAACAACAACAGATCATATCTCAGTGAAAAAATCAACCAAAAAAAGGAAACCATGTCAGCTTCGTAGATATGTGCTTGCTTACTACCTGTGAATCCTCGCTTCCACTGGCGATGAACGAACTATCCAACCCACCAAAACATGACCTTATCACGTATTTGCTCTGCTTGTGACCCGAAAACTTCAACGGTTGTTTCCACTCTCCAGCAAGATCCCAAAGATGTATCTCTTGGCTGCTCAAGTTGACTATAAAGAACTTACCATCACCAGAAACCGAGAGTGAAGTAATCGGCTGCTCCTCAGAGATGACACGCTCGACTACTGTCTCCAGATTTTGGAAACAGAAAAATTGGTAAATTATAAGAGATATAGAAGATTCTTTTTTTTTCTTTTGAAAAATTTTTTTTTGTTTTTTTTTTTCTTTCTAAATTTCAGTTTTATACAATTTTAGAATTGGTTTAATTAGACAGCAAAATTAAGCATTAAACCATTATAATTTAGACCGATTTGTTTTAAGTTATTTTTACACATCATCAGTTTAAAACTAATTAAAAATAACACGTAATTGCAAATGGGGTTAAACAGTCTTTTTGTGACTGAAACTCATTCTGGAGCTAACACGTAAGCGAAAGGTTGTGAAACTCGCTGTGAGCTAATATATGTCCCTTACATTCTGGAGTATTGCGCAGGCTGATATAATTTTCATTTGATTGTTTGAAAATCTAATAGTAGTTTGGATTCATTTGTTTTTTATTCTTGAGTATATTTGTTTGTTAGGTTTCCTTGCATTTTAATGTTGGAAGACATGATCGTGAAAACAATATAGAATAGAATAGAGTAAATAAAAATATAGTAGTATCCAAATAATTTAGTTTAAATAGTTTTGAGATATTTTGATCACTGTTCTATGTATTTTAGACCTAAGTTTTTGAAGTATCATATGAACTTATTCGATTTTGATCACTGTTTTATTTTTTTCTTTTTTTTTAAAATGTTTTTGTTTATTTTTTTCTAAATTTTGGTTTTATAAAATTTTAGAAACGGTTTAATTTGACAGCAAAATTAAGCATTAAACTATTATAGTTTAGACTGGTTTGTTTTAAGTTATTTTTTATACATCATCAGTTAAGAACCAATTAAAAAAATGACATATAATTGCAAAATGGGGCTAAACAGTCTTTTTACAATCGAAACTCATTATAGTGCTGACAAGCGAAAGACTGTGAATGTGACATATAAGCAAATCATTACATAAATAAGTACATAGATAAAGAATGGAAAAGATAACATGTTATAAAAATAAAGAGAATAATAATAAAAACGAAAAAAAATATGACAAAAAATAAATGGGCATAGATAAGAAAGATGAAATCAATAATATTGTTATATATATGTGAAAATAAAACCTAAAAATTAGTTATTTAAGAAAATTAAAAATTATTGCTAGTTGATGGATGAAAGAACTCGAAAAAAAATACTAGAAAATTGATCGTCTATAATTCTGTAAGTTTTCTTCTAGATATATAAATATCAATAATTTAAGATTTAAAATTCATCTTCTTATTTTATTTTTTTTGTGCAATTTAATTTTTATTTTTGAACTAACAAATATAATTTAATTTCAATGCAATATGAGATCAAAATAAAAAAACATTATTTCAAACAAGTTTCTAACACTTAAAAACTAAAAATAAGAACAAAAAACCATAATACCAAAAAGAATATTCAATAAAAAATTGAAAAGAGAAAAGGTTATAAAATAGAGAGAAAAAATAATAAAGTAATTAAAAAAAAAGAATATAGCAACAACTAAATGTACAAAATATTAAAGCTATAGGTAAAGAAGATGGAACCTATATATATATATATATAAACAAAATTTAAAAATAGCAATTTGAGAAAGTTCAAAATTATTATTAGATCATGATTTGAATGAAAAATATGAAAAATGGATATAAGAGATTATTAACAGATAATACAATAAAATAATAGTTTATAATTTTATGGCATAGCACGATTTATTTTCTAGTTGGAATAAAATTTCAAAGGGGAGGAAAACACTAGAAATTAATTTTCATTAAAAAAAAAATGTTGGGGACTGAGCACCGAGAGCGACCATGCATGCAGCCGTACACTCGTCACGGCATGTTCGTCGCGTCCGACACATCTCTCATCTGTGTCTCAGCTGTTTCCTGTCGCCACGTCTTCTCTTTCCATTGTCTATCTATAATTACCACTTTTAACTTTTATCATTCGCATATATCCATAATTGATCAAAGTCTGTCGAAACTTAACATTTCTTAACCGGTGCTTCTAGCTCTAGTGGTAAAGAACCCTCAGCTGAGGTATCCGCCATCACGAGTTCGAGCTCCAACCACTGCGGAATTTACATATGGACTGCAGCGTCCCAAGAGCCGATACGTGGAATGCCATATGGCCACCCACGTGGCTAGTCTGGACCCACCTCGATCCGGTTTCGGTTCGGATCCTCCCAATTCTGAATCAATTCAGTTCCAAAATTGTAGAACCGATAAATACCAAAAAAAATTGGGTGCTTCAATGATTCGGTTATTTTTGTATCCGAAACCGAAAATTTCTATCCGAAATGAATAAAAAATACCCGAAATGACAAAAAATATCCGAAATCCGTTATTTAACCCAAAAATTTCATGCCAAATTTTTAATCCAAACAACAAAACCATAATGTTTCAAGTTTTACCAGTTACCACAGCTAAAACTGTTTCCAACAAATAACAACATTCCAAAGTCCAAACAAAAGTCACAAAGACACAAACCATGAAAGGAAAAATCATCCAAAATACAAAGAACACAAAGTACCAAATTTCAAACTCAAACCACAAAGAACACAAAGTACCAATCTCCAAACTTGAAAGAAGCTATCAGATCACCATCAGCTCACACTCTTTATCATGTTTTTCATCCTTGAAAGTTGAATTCAGGTTCATACTTTAAAGAAAGACAATGAAAATAAAGTTATAACTTAGAAATCATAATCTTAAAGACAATGTGAAATGAAAAAAAAAAGAGTTACTTACTTCTCATAAGCTCATTTTCTAACTCCACATCTGAAAACATATGTTGAACAGTTACCTCTCCTTTTTCATTGATATGGATCTCACATTTTAACCATTGCTCAGTACACATCAGAACTTCAACCATGTAGTGTGTCAAACAACTTCTATAAGGTTTTAACACCCTACCACTAGTGCTAAAAGCCGATTCTGAAGCCACAGATGATACTTGCATTGCGAGTATGTCTTTTGCAACCAGTGACAAGATTGGGAACTTACCACTATTCCGTTTCCACCATGATAGGATATCATATTCAAATCCCTTCATCAGCTTTGGTTTGTCAACACTCTCTTTCAAATACAGGTCCAACTCATTTGTTGAATCTTCAACACCTGATTCTTCTACAAGTTCCTGATATATATCATCCATTCGCCTGTAGCCAACGCCTGTTTTGAGACTTCTTGTATCCACAGCTTCACCTCTACACTGATCTTGTGACTGAGAAGATGATCCATGAGCCTGAGAAGATCCTTTTTGCGATCCACCATTACCACTGTCATTGGTTTTATCCGAAAATATAGTGTACTCATCAACCAAACGCTTCAAGATACTCTCAACCTCATCATAAAGGTGAATAGATTCAACGCTGTCTTTCCCATACAGCGATTCACAGAGCTGAAGAAACTTCATCTTCTTCCTCGGGTCAAAAACAGTTGTCACCATTGAAAGCTTGTTCATCTCCACAATATTTTCCCCATCTTTTACAGCAAACGGATCCCAATACTTATCTAGTTTCTTATTCATAGAAATGGCTTTACTAATCAACTCATCATCAGTAGCTGGATTTGTCCTTATCTCGTTGATGTTAGTTGTAATAGTAACTATCTCATTATATAGTTTATGTGCAGCCACTGAATTTGATGCAGAAAGAATCAATGTTGAATTGTAAAAGATCACAAGAAAATGGACGAACCTTTCTATTTGATCCCAGTCACTCGCACATGGTGGTCCGACCCTCTTCTTCCCTTCCACAGTTTCTGAAAAGTAGTCACTATACGGTTTGTCTTCATCTTTAATCTTCTCAAAAGTCGACCTGAATTTCAGAGCTTGATCTAGCATGAGATAAGTAGAGTTCCACCTTGTCTTCATATCTAAAGGCAAGCTTCCTCTAGTCATCTTCCCGGTTTCAACTCGAAACTCAAACGCCTTCACTCTGTTTGTAGAGGTCCTCACATAGTGTATAGCATTCTGAATGGAAACGACACTGTTATCTAGCTCTTGCAAGCCATCCTTCACGATCAAGTTCAATATGTGTGTAGCATACCTTAAGTGAAGGTATTCTCCATTGAGAACTATTGCATCATCTCCAACTTTCTTAAACTCTGCTTTGAATCGCCTCATAGCTGAACTGTTTGCGATAGCATTATCTACGGTAATGCAGAAGATCCTTTTGATGTCCCACTCTTCCAAACACTGAACTAACACCTTAGCAATCGTTGCACCTACATCACAATTAAATAACTTACTAAATCAAAAGCTAACTAATCACTTAAGCAATCACATTTTGCATCATGAACAAGGGAAGACAATAAAAAAAGTCAAAACAAATAAAAGTTTGAATCGCACCTTTGTGATCATCGATATTCTTGAAACTTAATATCATCTTTCTTAGCCGCCAAGAAGTATCGATAAAGTGAGCTGTTATGACCATATAACTGGCTGAAGTATTAGGAGCTGTCCATATGTCTGTTGTCAAAGACAACCGCTGCTTGTTCTGTCCAAGTATCCTCTTCATAACTGCTTTTCTTGAAACATATATCTCCACAATGTCTCGTGTGGCTGTTCTTCGAGAGTGAGGAGTGTACAGCTTCGTCTTTGTGGTGAAATGCTTCCAAGCTAAGCTCTCGACAAAAGATAAAGGTAGCTCAGCTAATACCAACATCTCATTCGTAGCTTCTCTGAAGATAAGTTCAGAAACCTTTCCTAAACCCATAACTCCATCATCACCAGTGGGAGTTATCACCGTTTGGTTGCTATCTTTGTTAGCAGAAACCCAAGCTTGATACGTCTTATATCCGAAATTGATGTGCTTCGTAATGTTGGATGTGCCCGACTTGGATGAACATGCGAATTCCTTACCACAATAATTGCAGTTGCATTTGTCATAATTATTCTTGTGTCGTGTGTAGTGCTCCCAAACTTTTGACCTTGTCTTCTTCCTTTTAGAACCAGAACCTGAACCTTCTTTTTCTTTCCTCTTCCCTTTATTTCCGGTTTCATGTGTTTCAACATCCTCGCCATCTGTTTCAGGTGCATCGTCTTCATCCATGGGATCCCTGTCTTCGCAAGAAGCCATCTGCGAATGGAAATCCACATATGACATACCTCCGATCGAAATCAAATCAAAACAATACGACAATCACATCAAAATAATACGACGAAATCAAATCCAGAATCGAAATCAAATCAATACGATTGAAACGAAAAAAAAAACCATAATCAAAATCTAATCGAAACGACTAAATGATATCCACATACCTCCGATCTTATTCTCGATGATGCTGATGACGGTGATGGCAATACGTAATCAGGTTCGGAGCAGTTCTTGTTAGTGGATTCCAGTTTTGATTTTGGGGATTTAGAAATGGAAATGGATTGTGTATAGGAGAAGAAGAAATTGGGAGTGGAATCGGTTTCTATGAAACCCTAAATTTACCCGAAATATAACCCGAAGTTACAAACCATATAGTAAAAAACTATAAAGTATAAAGTATATAATATATGTAATACATATATAGAAACATCGATTATGTAATATAGAGAATAATAATTCAGGTTATCTGAATATCCGATCGGTTTTCGGTTCTTACCTGGAACCGAACCGATATGCACGGTTCTAAAAAATTTTATCCATCGGATAAAACAGTTAGATCTGAATTTTGATCCAAATCGGTTTTTCGAGTCAGTTTCGGTTCGGTTTTTTGAATCTATGCCTAGCCTATGTGTGACCATTATATTATCTAATCAAACTATATAGTCTAACATACAACTTTCAATCTTATTTTCTCTTCTTTCTTTCTTTGTCTGACAATATTTTCAGAACCCTTTGTCACTAATAAAACAATTAAAACCTGAATTCTTGCCTTTTGCGCCGATAAATAAACCATACAATTGAACATGGAATCCGAAAATAAAAAGAGAAACAACGTGGAGAATTATTCTTATATATAACAAACTCATCGTTTTTTGGTAATTAATTCTGCCATTTTCGCACTTTGATTGCCCATTCTCTAAATTGTAAGGCTGATTCTATGCTGGTTCGTAAGGTAAAAGAGATGGCTTATGCTGTTCGTTACTCTTTAGTAGTATAAGTTGACAAAAAAGGTGAGAGATTCAGCAATCATACGGTTAAATTGTCATCTTAATCAAGTTTTAGCAGTTCGTTTCAAAAGTAATAGATTTTTGTTTTTTGTATTTTAAAAAATGAAACCACGGTATACAATAAACAGTTTGTCCTATTACATGTGCCTATCTCAAAGCTGATGTGTAAGAAACATGGCACTTCAATAAGCCATGCAAATTGAAATGTGTCAACTCCCTTCATTGATATGTTTGCTTAACAACGTGCAGCCAAATTTTATTTCCAAATAAAGACATAAAAATAGCAATACAAGCGAATTGTAAATTGTACATAGTCGACTCTATATACTTGGTTCTTTTCTCAATCGATTTATCATCAAAACTCCTAACAGCATTTAAAAGAAGAAAAAAATAGAAAAAACCCCCTATAAATAGATTCACTTAACGCAAGTGTAAGACCAGAAAAACCATAACAAATAAGTAAAGAGAAAATGGCTCGAGTCTCCTCTCTTCTCTCCTTTGCCTTTACACTTTTGATCTTTCTCCACGGCTACACTGCTCAGCAGTTTCCAAACGAGTGCCAGCTCGACCAGCTCAATGCGATCGAGCCATCACACGTACTTAAGGCCGAGGCTGGTCGCATAGAGGTGTGGGACCACCACGCTCCTCAGCTACGTTGCTCTGGTGTCTCCTTCGTACGTTACGTCATCGAGTCTAAGGGTCTCTACTTGCCCTCTTTCCTTAACACCGCGAAGCTATCCTTCGTGGCTAAAGGTACGTTTTTTTTAAACCAAATATTTTTGGATCTTTAGTAACTTTTACGGATTGGGAGACCATTATAATATCAAGATTTAAGCTCGTGATAAGGTTCACTCTTTTTGGATAGTGTTATAGTACATCTTTAGAGCTACATACGCGCCGAGTTTTATAAAAAAGTCTCACATGGTTTCGACTTGCTTCAAATTTTTGATCAAAATCTAAATAATTTTTATTAGACCTGTGCATGTAATCTTCTTCTTTCTTTTGGGTTTGTGACACTATAGGACGAGGTCTTATGGGAAGAGTGATCCCTGGTTGCGCTGAGACATTCCAGGACTCATCAGTATTCCAACCAGGCCAGCAGGGACAGGGCCAGCAGGGACGAGGCCAGCAGGGACAAGGGCAGGAACAAGAACAAGAACAGGGACAGGGACAAAGGCAAAGCTTCCGTGATATGCACCAGAAAGTGGAGCACATAAGGAGCGGGGACACAATCGCAACCCCAACAGGTGTAGCACAATGGTTCTACAACGACGGAAACCAACCACTTGTCATCGTTTCCGTCCTTGATTTAGCCAACCACCAGAACCAGCTCGACCGCAACCCAAGGGTATATATAGACCAAAACCTCAAAAAAAAAAAAACAGAAATTTAATTATAATCACAATATAACAAAACAAATGTTGTTTTTCTATGTGTGTTATGTAGCCATTTTACTTAGCTGGAAACAACCCACAAGGCCAAGTATGGCTACAAGGACGTCAACAACAGCCACAAAACAACATCTTTAATGGCTTCCCACCAGAGGTTATTGCTCAAGCTTTGAAAATCAATGTTCAGACAGCGCAACAACTTCAGAACCAGCAAGACAACCGTGGAAACATTGTCTTTGTCAAAGGCGAATTCGGTGTCATTAGGCCACCTTTGAGGGGGCAGAGACCACAGGAGGAAGAAGCAGTAGGTAACGGTTTAGAGGAGACCATATGCAGCGCGAGGAGCACCGATAACCTCGATGACCCGTCCAATGCTGACGTGTACAAGCCACAGCTCGGTTACATCAGCACTCTAAACAGTTACGATCTCCCCATCCTACGCTTCCTTCGTCTCTCAGCCCTCCGTGGATCCATCCGTCAAGTAAGTTCAACAAAGAATGTTATCTACATGACTACCTATCAAATCAACTAATACACATGCGTTTGATACGAAATTAAACCGTTCAATTTGTTTCGGTTCAGATTAATTATATATATAGTGGTTTTGGTAGAATCAAATTTTGATTTAAAAAATTCCATTTGTAAACTTTTTTTTTGCTAAAATCCATTTCCATTTGTAAACTTTCATTTTGTTCGGTTTGTTTGGTATTACAAACAAAATTCTTTCCCACTTGGTCACATCTCGCTTTAGTTTTTCGGTTTGCTATAATTATGTCAATTTCTAGATTTAAACGTGACTTCTGAAACGTGTGTGTGGGTGTAGAACGCAATGGTGCTTCCACAGTGGAACGCAAACGCCAACGCGATTCTCTACGTGACAGACGGGGAAGCCCAAGTGCAGGTGGTTAACGACAACGGTGAAAGAGTGTTCGACGGACAAGTCTCTCAAGGACAGCTATTAGCCATTCCACAAGGTTTCGCCGTGGTGAAACGCGCAACAAGCGACCAGTTCCGGTGGGTTGAGTTCAAGACAAACGCAAACGCACAAATCAACACTCTTGCTGGACGAACCTCAATCATGGCAGGTCTACCACTAGAGGTCATAAGCAATGGGTACCAAATCTCGCCCCAAGAAGCAAGGAAGGTTAAGTTCAACACGCTTGAGACCACTTTGACTCACGCCAGTGGCCCAGCTAGCTACGGAAGGCCAAGGAAGGCTGATGCTTGAGAGCTTTAAACACAACGGCGTTTAACAGTGAGCCTCTACTGTGAAAGAAAGTTAAATAGTAGTAGTAATAATAATAATGTACGAAAATATGACTGGTTTTGTTGAGGTTTACTTGTAAAATGTAACTCCTTTTCTGAATAAAATCATCAAGTCATAAAAATCTATTGTCGAAACTTCAGAGACTAGTTTTAATAAGCTCAGAGCAAAAAAGGACTCGATGGAAGCCGGATAATCAATGGGTCATCCAATTAATTTACTATGCAATTTCATAATCTTACATGACTTCTTTCAATTTTCAACATCTAAAAGAGCCACAATAGACCTAAATCTCTATATTAATACCAAAACTAATTTTCTTTTTTAAGTTAGCAATTTCGTTTTGAAACTTTTTTTATGACCATTACTTGTAAGATGATAATCATACATGACTTATAATTTCTTTTTAAGTTAGCAATTTGTTCTTCGTTTTTTTATGAAAAAAAATACTTGTAGGATGATAAAAAATGTTTGCAAAAAAAAGATGATAAAAATCATAGGTCGTTTATGTTATAAGTTAGCAACACGAAACTCTTTCTCTCGATTGTCTATTATAATTACTATTGAGGAAATGTTCACTTTCTCATTAATTGGTAAAAGAATGTACAAGTGTTGATATATATAGTCACACGGTTTAGCTAAAAGAAACAAACCGGTGATTTAATCTAATCTATGTACATTGAACCGGACATAATCCGGTATATATCTAATATACCCCTTTAAGCCTCTGAAGTCAAAACCAAAGCTGTTGCAGGATGAAAAAGGACTTGAAATGCTCATGTTGATTTGCACTATAAGTATGAAAAAGCTTCATGAATCCATTTTTAACATGATCTCTCACGGTATGACAATCCACCTCTATATGTTTGGTCCTCTCGTGGAAAACAGGATTGGTGGCGATGTGCATTGCTGATTTGTTGTCGCAGAAGAGCTTCGCAGAGTTGCAGACAGTAACCTTAAGATCCTTCAGAAGCTGAGATAGCCATAGTAGTTCACAAGTAACAAGAGCCGTACTCCTATACTCGGATCCAGTGCTACTTCGACTGGCCGTTTGTTGCTTCTTAGACTTCCAGGATATTAGAGATTTACCAAGATACACGCAGAAACCGGTGATAGATCGTCGTGAATCTGGACAGGTTGCATAATCTGCATCCGCAAAGGCATTGAGACAAAGCTCAGAATCCGCAGCATAGAATAGACCCTAGCCTGGATTAGATTTCAGATATCTGAGTATCCGATGAGCTGCCTGCATGTGAATATCCGTAGGACTAGAGAGAAACTGACTCAAGTAATTCACAGCAAAGGTAATGTCAGGTCGCGTTATTGTAAGATAAAGAAGACGACCAATCAGCTTTCTGTAGGGAAAAGGATTCTCCAAAGGTGTGCCTGAAGTCTTGTTGAGATGAACTGTTGGATCCATCGGTATTGAACTCGGTTTGCAAGCAAGCATTCCAGTTGAGGCAAGGATATCTAGAGCGTACTTGCGTTGGCAAATAGATATTCCCGTAGAGTTTCTGGCAATCTCGAGACCCAAGAAGAACCGTGGAGCTCCCATATCTTTGATTTCAAAAGCTTGATGGAGAGCATTCTTAAGCTTCTGCAACTCAATATCATTATTCGAAGCAATTAGTATATCGTCCACATATACTAGGAGAGCAATAAAAGCAGAATCAGTCTGCTTGACAAACAAAGTATTGTCAGCAGGAGACTGAACAAATCCGGTGTCCAAGACAACTTTGGAAAAGCAATGGTACCACTGCCGGGATGCCTGCTTTAAACCGTATAAGGACTTCTTCAATCAACAAACTGGATTAGGTGGAAGAGGAGTTGATGAAGCAGGTGTGTAACCATGAGGTAAGCTCATAAAGATCTCCTCATATAAGTCACCATGTAAGAATGCGTTAGTAACGTCCATCTGAGTAAGCGTCCACTTATAACACGAAGCTAAGCCTAGCACAAGCTTCACACTAGCTAGCTTCGCAACAGAGGAAAAAGTATCGATATAATCGATCCCTTCCTGCTGAGTGATAACACTAGATTTTGACCATTTTTATGAATCACTTTAATGTCTTTTACAAGTGTTTTTACTCCATTTTCAAAGGTTTTCAAAGGATTTCTATGTTTTCGGATTTTAAAAGACTTTTCAGGTAATTTGGGATAAAGAGGCACAAATTGGAACAAAAAAACTCTTTTGGATAAATGCAGACCGTCAGAACTCTCATAGAGAGACGAAGACCTTCTCACCGTCTGATCACCCTCAAAATTGGTCAACATATAGAAGAATCAACTAGCTTTCAAATGCACTTGGTTTGGAGACATTCCAACGGTTGGATCTCAAGATATTCTATTAGCCCCGGAGCCACTGGAAGACGGCCAGCAAGTCACGCGACTGCGGCCAACAGCCCATTCCTTGCGGTCACAAGCCTCCCGACCACGGCCAGCCACCTATTTCCCGCGGTTACGTCATTCCCGATCGCGGCCGGCCAACTCCGAATTAAAGCCCACATTTCTGAATCCCAAAGTCATCTTAGCCTCAATTCCGGTACCCTAGAGACCATGAAGTGTTGAAGACTATAATTACTAGTCATTTAGGTCGTTTTTAGCAACCAACCTTCATACTTTACAGAAACCCTTTTTCTTTAGCCGTTTTCATGCGATTTTTGTAGAAGATTGTTCAAGTCCGAGTTCTTCAATAGAGAAGCTTTCTTTCATCTCTTTTCTTTACTGTTTTTGATTACTTTTATTAAAACCAATGATGATGTCGACCTCAGCTATGTCTGAGTAGATCCCGAGTTGGGCTTAGGGTTCCCGAAAGAGGCTCTCATAATCGATTAAGACATCTAAGTTTATAGATCTGGGATTTTAACTTTGTTCTCTGTTTATTCTCGTTCTTATTGCATGTATGCTTGATTGATCACCAAGTATCTGATCTAGATAGTTAGTGTTGTGAAAGTTTTCATTAAGTATCACACCTAGAATAAAATAGGCGATTTTTCCGTAGGAGTGGAAACCTACCTGCGGCGAGATCGTGAGTTTTGACGAGTCTTGTGCAGCTCTTGCGTTCTCTCCCTTCCAGGTCCAGAGTGGAAACATACTGGTCAGGGTTGCGAGAAACAGTTGGTTATGATCACGACAGTGACGTAGTCATACCGCCGTACTCTAGCTCTAGAACCCTATATATCGATATCCGTAAATCCCAATCTATTAACCCTAGTGTCAAAACCGATTATGATCCATGTAGAGTTCCCGAAAGCTCAGCGTTTTTAGTCATAGTTTACAAACCAATCGATTTTTACTTGCTTATTTAGATCTGCATTTCAATTGCTTTAGTTCGATATTTTGCTTTCTTTATCTCCTTTCTATTCGATTTTTCTACTTGTTTTCTAGGATAGATTTATTTGCTTTCTTTAGTTTTAGTTTAGTCCGTGACAAACAACCAACCTCTAAAACCAATCTAGTCTAGACATAAAGTTAGAAACCGTAGAAGAATACCAGGCACACAAATCCCTGTGGATTCGATCTCTAAATACTACAACAGATTAGCTGTGCACTTGCGGCATTCATTTGTTTTTGTTATGGGTAAAACTTGTTCCCTCACGCAGTTGACACACATCAAGTTTTTGGCGCCGTTGCCGGGGATTTGTTTCGCTGCCTTTTGCTATTTTTCTTGTTTTAACTTTTGTTCTAGACACCTGATCTCTATTTCTTTCTTAAAGTTTTGCTGAATTATCTTTCCTTCTTTTGTTTTTCTCTGAATTGCATGAATACCAGGCGCAGACCTGTAGAAAACATTCCAATTCTAGACGAGATAGACAGACACGAAAGAGAACTTCGAAGACTAAGACGAACGCAAGGAATGGCCAACGACGACCAGCCTGGAGATCCTATTAACCGAGTTTTAAATATGGACCAAGACGGGTCCGAACATGGAGAAAATGAAGAGAATGATCACAGAGGAGGTGATCATGCTCGACAAGATGGAGAGGAGGATGAGGTTCCTCCAAGAAACCACCAGAACCGCGAGAGAGAAAAACGTGAAGACCTTGATGCACCTATCAATGCAGCCGATGGTGACCACCAAGGGATGCAGCCGAATGGACGCGTTAACCGCCCAGTTCAGCAAGCAAATCAACACCGAAGACAAGCCAGGAACCATCGCATAGCTAATTTCGATGCAACTACTCAAAATTTTCAGAACCGATCTGCAATTCAAGTTCCATTTCCGAACCGGAATGAGTTTGAAGTCAAGCCTCAAATCATCTCATTGGTGAACGAAAAACCAATTCCATGGAATTCCTTCTAAACACCCAATTGACCATATCGAGCTCTTTGAAGAAATCTGCAGCATGATGAAAACAAACCAAGTTCCAGCAGACTATTTAAAGTGTAAGTTGTTCCCTTTTTCATTAGCAGAAAAAGCTCACCGTTGGTTGAAATCTTTGCCTGCAGGATCGATTACTAATTGGGAAGAGTGTAAAACTGCTTTCCTGAATCACTTCTATACTAAGTCAAGGTCGAACTTGTTGAGAACAAAGATCTCAAGCTTTCAGCAAGGACCGACTGAATCTTTCTATGAAGCCTGGGAACGTTTTAAGGAGTATGAACGCGATTGCCCTCACCATGGATTTCTTGGATCAAGCTTTCAGCAAATACATTTTACCGAGGTTTGCAACCAAAATACAAACTTTCGCTTGATACAGTTAGCAATGGAGATTTTGGAGAAAAGACGATAGCACAAGGAAGAGCCCTCATCGAGAATTTGGCTAAAGCCAATAACAATGATTGTCCTGAATACGATCGCTCGACGAAGCAGACCGGAGCAGACAACAAAGAGATAACCGAGTTGAAAAACATGATGAGCCCGCTTTTGAAGAGCAACAATCGCCCAATCCATGCTTGTGAGACCAACAATGGCGCAGAAGATGAAGGGCCTAGCGATATCGATCACATTAATCAAACCTTTCAAGAAGAAGAGGTGAAATATGTAGGAGCACAAGCACCATATCCAAATCGCTTCAACAATGGCTTCAACTACAACTTCCGGAATGCAAATTACAACAATCTCTCTTACCGCAATCCAAATGTGGAGAATCCTCAAGATCAATACTACCCACCACAACAAAAATCCTTCCAAAAAAATTTCCAAGGTGGAAACTTCGGAGGGATAGGAGCTTATCAACCGCGACAGCCATATAACTACCAAGGTACGGGTTTTAACAATCAATTTTTACAACAGCAGGGAGTCACAACAAACCAGCTAGCTTCACAAATCGGTAGACTTGAACAGTCCATCCAACAGCTCGTTATGACGAACGCAAAAGCATCTAAAGACATGAACGTGAAGGTTGACTGCATGTACAATGACCTGAACGGGAAGTATGAAGCTTTATCTTCGCACGTCAAAAAGCTAGACGTACAAGTTGCCCAAACAGCCGACTCTATGAAGAGGCAAAGTGGAGTTCTTCCAGGAAGAGTATAGGATAACCCTAAGAGGTTTTGCAACGCCATAACCACATTGCCCGAAGAAGAGGCCAAAACCGATGGAAAGAAAGAAGAAACCCCAATCTTCGTACCACTTTACAAGGATGTCGATGCCAAGCAGCCACCATTCAAGGTACCTCAACGATCACCGTTTCAAAGGCTTACAAAAGCCGACGATCCGGGACGTTTTGTTTTCCAATGTTTCATTTCAGGAATCAAGTTCACAGACTGCCTGTGCGATTCCAGAGCCAATGTCAACATCATGTCAAAGACATTTGCCAAAAAATTGGGCATAAAAACTTTAAGGACATCGACGGTTAAGGTTATCTTTGGAGATTCATCTCAAAAAATACTGAAGGGGCGATCCATGATCTACAAGTTCTAGTGGGAGACAAGATTGTTCCAGCAGATTTCCAAGTCCTGGAGATGGATATAGACAAGGAGAGGCCACTCATTTTCGGGAGACCATTCCTAGCTACCGTAGGAGCAGTAATCGATCACGCAAACTGGCATGCTGTTTTCCTCAATGTAGATCGCAGAAAGTTTTACCCGACTATCCTAGATGATTTTCCAAGCAAAGGAAACCGGCCAAAAGAAAAAGAAAAGGAGAAGCCGAAAGCTTTTGCAAAGATCAAGATCATCATTCCACCGGATGCAACAGAGACTAGTGAGGACCAAATCCAGGAGCTGATCGAAAATACAAAAAGGGTTTTAAACAATATTAAACCGAAAGAAGACGGCCCCTCAAGGAGAATAAGTGAAACCACCAGCGACCGGAAGTAATAAAGGCACATCAAGTGGAGTGTCATTCAAATCAGACTGATTCTTCAGGCCTACATCGAGCTAAACAACTTAAAACAAAAGCGCTTAATGGGAGGCAACCCATTTAGGTACTCTTTCTTTTAGTTTTCTTTTCCTTTTTACAACTTATGTTTTTCTTTTTCTTTTTAGTTTCAGGTATTTTATAAGACAACAACACAAAAAAATCCAAAAAAAAAAAAACCAAGAAGAAAATGGTAGGTTTTTAGCTGCTCGGCCCGGCGAAGACCTGAAAGTTGGACGAAGGCCGCAGGAGAAAGGGCCGCGGTCGCGACCAACCGACCCGCGGCCAAGGGAGCATCGACCGCGGCACCGTGAATGTGACCGCGGCCGAGCACCACTTCTCCACGGTCGCACGTCTCCTGATCGCGGCCGTTGGTCGTTGAGATGAGAACGCGGATTTCCGCCGCTTTTCAAAAGTTCCTGGTGATTTCTGGAGTGTTCCCGATAAGCCCGTTAAGATTTTCCGTAAGTTTTAAACCTTTGTTGCGTGCAAGACGAGAAAGGTAAGTTCCTGTAAACTTATGAATTCCCGGAAATTTTCCGTTTTTGCTAAAAAACGCTTTTTAAAGAAAGGAAATGCACTTTTTGGATCAAAACTCCTTTTTCTCTTCTCTTCCAAAAGACTTGGAGATTTAGGAGATAGAATACCTTTTTCAATTCTTAAGCTTTTTAAGAGATTCTTGGCCCAAACCTCACTCTTTTTCAAAGCTGATTTCAATTATGTTATCAAATCTCTCTTTCTAGCAAGGTATGAAGCTCAAACTCGCCAATTTAAATTGATTTTAGAACTTAGGGTTTTCTTAAAAGGCCCAAATCTCGGTTTATTGATTGTGAAAATAGCTTAAGAACAATAGATTATCCTTCTAGGTTATCTAAAAATCGATTTTAACACCTAGCTTAAGAGGAATTGAGATTTTTGAAATTTGGATTTCACATGCTTTATAATAATCGAATATGGAACAGCAAAATTGATGAATTTGATTAAATCTTGTGTGATTAGTGATTAGTATTAGATAACATATAGATTTGACATGGAAATTGCTCACTAAAACCAATTTTTAGAAGACTTCTATGTTGAGAACATCAAAAATCCGAATCTGGTCATGAACTAGGATTGGTTTAACTGATCGTTAATGTGTTAAAATCAGCATCCATATTCACTATTTTTCCAAGAATCGTCTCGTCTTGTAGGAAAATGGAACAAACTAGATCCTGAAGAAGCCGTCGCACTGGTGACAGCTCTGAGGACATTCTCGATGATGTTACTCTTGGAGAGTACATGCTGAACTAAGCTAAGACCCTACATGGAGCTGAACCTTCCAACTTATCATGAGCTAGTCCGCGAGTTCTTAGCAACTATTACACTCCACCACATTAAGAGGAGGAACCCCAGAGCATCTGATGGCATCTTGTCATTCTATATCCGTGGACAGCCTTACTCGCTCACCATTTCTGCACTTTGTGAGGCTCTTAAACTTCCATACACCAATGGCATTTACCTTGAAGATGAACCCGATTTTAACTTGTGAAGAGAGATGGGTCATGGAGTCTATGATAACGGGAGATCCAAGTCAGCCATTTTTACTCATCCTGCAGTGAGAGTTGTGCACAAACTCTTAGCACACACGATTTTCTCTAGAGCCAACATGGGATCTGTTTTGAAGACCGAGCTCATTACGCTTCAGATGCCATTTATGGACGACCCACGACTTGCCTGCTTTGCCTGAATCATAGCACAGAACATGGTGAAGGTGAAGCATGATTTACATGGTTGCGAGGACGCTACTCCAGTTTACGGGAGCGCTATTACAGCGATACTACAAGCCGTAGGATTCAAATTCTCATCTGACGATCCACTTCCCGATGTCTGGTATGACCTACTTTATCTCTCTCGCGATCACACTATCTCTCGTGCCGCTTTCAATCCAGACAGGTTTGGTTACAAGTATTGCACTGGCACTGAGGAGCACCGAGTCTGCTTGCCTTCAGCATCAGTCCTGAGATTGTGTAACGGAGGACGTCTGCGATGGACTCCGGAACCCGATGAGTTTCTGCCATCTGTACCTCGTCTAACATTCACCATTGGCCAATACATAGTGGCCAAGGGAAAGCGTGATGCAGCTGCGGCCTGTGCTCATTTTCAGCCATCTGTTTTGACCGGCCACACCTCATCATCGACATCATCGCACACACATTCTGATCTGGAGCGCAGAGTTAAGAGACAGGGACAACGTTTTGAGCGCGTTGTCACTTTCCTACAGGAGCAGCACCAATTCGAAGCAGACACATCGGAGGATGAGTGATTGATCAACACTTCACTGCCATCACGGTTCTATCATCATTTTCTTTTCTTTTATTTTATTTTATTTCGCTTTTATTCACCATCTTCTCACCAACTTTTTCACACTGGGGACAGTGTGATTTAAGTCTGGGGGAGGATGTCTATCCGTACTAATCATTTTCTTGCTTTTGCTTTCAAATTTCAAGCATTTCTTGAATTTTAATATGTAACCTATTCGACATTAAGTATTTTTTAGGAATGTTTGACACAAAACTATGATGATTTAGACCTGCACGCTTCTACACTATGCATGATAGCTCATTTGTGGTTAGCACTAGACTAGGCGGTAGATGACTTCTATTCATGGAGGTTCTTTCTGACAGGATATACTAACTCAATTTACTTGACCTTAATAATGATATCTAATTTTCTCATCATTGATTTTAGGCAGGCATCGACATACACATCTAGGACGTCTTTTACCCTCACTTTTACCACTCTTTGACGTCCTAGATGATCAGTTCATCTTTATCTGGTACCATACCCTAAACCCAAACTCTTGTTTTCAATCCTCATGCATTCTCTCTTTAGTTTATATCAGCAGATATGTGCAAAAACGTTGGAGAGAAGAGGAGCGACGCAGTTTCAGTCACTCACAAAGGAGACTGAATGGAATTGGGAAGGAAGCGTATCATAAACCTCATGAAGCTTTACAAGACAGATCTTAACTGGTAATTTCGTGCTCTCTATGACTCTATATCTAAAGGTATTCCCTCTCTTTCAAAAAAAAAAACGAACGAATGAAAAGAGAGAGGGAAACAAAAAGCCTAATGAGTCCTAGATTGTCGAAATTTGTTGAGCAAGAAGCAACTACTAAGCGTTTATAGAGCTATGTTTTTGAAAGATTTACAAAAATCTAAGTTTGGGGGAGTTAGGAGAGAACCTGAGGAAGAAGACCAGGAATCTATGGCAAGAAGAAAGTGACTGAAAACTGTGGATACCAACAGCTTCACTCTCTCTTGCGGTTTTGCATAATATCTTGCATCCTCCAGATCTTCAGGTAACTCGTAAACACTTTAAGCTTTACCCCTAGAATAACCCTTTTTGACACCTAGCCTAGATTACCTTGCCTAGACTTTCTTTGATGAGAACCACCAAGATTTTTAATGAATGTTAAGAGCTAGTTGACTGGAAGTTAGATCTTAGTGCATAGATTTCCGCATGACGGATTAACGGACTAGTTATGCCTGTATTGCTAGTGAGAATTTTCTAGGCTATTCCCGATTGATGCATGCTGATTGATATTGGTCTAGAAGTTTGGTCTATGAGATTTTGTTTAGTTCCTGCGTTTTCAAACCTTTCGCCGAGATTTAGCCTTTGTTTTGTTTGAGGACAAACAAAAGACTAAGTCTGGGGGAGTTGATAACACCGGATTTGAACCATTTTTATGGATCACTTTAATGCTTTTTACAGGTGTTTTTACTCCATTTTCAAAGGTTTTCAAAGGATTTCTATGTTTTCGGATTTTAAAAAACTTTTCAGGTAATTTGGGATAAAGAGGCACAAATTGGAACAAAAAGACTCTTTTGGATAAATGCAGACCGTCAGAACTCTCATGGAGAGACGAAGATCTTCTCACCGTCTGATCACCCTCAAAATTGGACTACATATAGAAGAATCAACCAGCTTTCAAATTCACTTGGTTTGGAGAAATTCCAACGGTTGGATCTCAAGATATTCTATTAGCCCCGGAGCCACTCGAAGACGGTCAGCAAGTCACGCGACCGCGGCCAACAGCCCATTCCCCGCGGTCACAAGCCTCCCGACCGCGGCCAGCCACCTATTTCCCGCGGTTACATCATTCCCGACCGTGGCCGACCAACTCCGAATTAAAGCCCACATTTCTGAAGCCCAAAGTCATCTTAGCCTCAATTCCGGAACCCTAGAGACCATGGAGTGTTGAAGACTATAAATACTTGTCATTTAGGTCGTTTTTAGCAACCAACCTTCATACTTTACAGAAACTCTTTTCCTTTAGCCGTTTTTATGCGATTTTTGTAGAAGATTGTTCAAGTCCGAGTTCTTCAATAGAGAAGCTTTCTTTCATCTCTTTTCTATACTGTTTTTGATTACTTTTATTTAAACCAATGATAATGTCGACCTCAGCTATGTCTGAGTAGATCCCGAGTTGGGCTTAAGGTTCCCGAAATGGGCGCTCATAATTGATTAAGACATCTAGGTTTATAGATCTGGGATTTTAACTTTGTTCTCTGTTTATTCTCGTTCTTATTGCATGTATGCTTGGTTGATCACCTAGTATCTGATCTAGATAGTTAGTGTTGCGAAAGTTTTCATTAAGTATCAGACCTAGAATAAAACAGGCGATTTTTCCGTAGGAGTGGAAACCTACCTGCGGCGAGATCGTGAGTTTTGACGAGTTTTGTGCAGCTCTTGCGTTCTCTCCCTTCCAGGGCCAGAGTGGAAACCTACTGGTCAGGGTTGCAAGAAACAGTTGGTTATGATCACGACAGTGACGTAGTCATACCGCCGTACTCTAGCTCTAGAACCCTATATATCGATATCCGTCAATCCCAATCTATTAATCCTAGTGTCAAAACCGATTATGATCCCTGTAGTGTTCCCGAAAGCTCAGCGTTTTTAGCCATAGTTTACAAACCAATCGATTTTTACTTGCTTATTTATATCTGCATTTCAATTGCTTTAGTTCGATATTTTGCTTGCTTTATCTCCTTTCTATTCGATTTTTCTACTTGTTTTCTAGGATAGATTTATTTGCTTTCTTTAGTTTTAGTTTAGTCCGTGACAAACAACCAACCTCTAAAACCAATCAAGTCTAGACATAAAGTTAGAAACCGTAAAAGAATACCAGACACACAAATCCCTGTGGATTCGATCCCTAAATACTACAACTGATTAGATGTGCACTTGTGGCTTTCATTTGTTTTTGTTAAGGGTAAAACTTGTCCCCTCACGCAGTTGACACACATCACTGAGTATATCCTTTGGCCACCAACCGGGCCTTATATCTTGCCACAGAACCATCAGGATTGTATTTGATGGTATAAACCCATTTGCAACCAATGACATGTTTACCGGGTGGTAATTTTTCAACAACCCAAGTACCTTTTGATTCAAGAGCTATCAATTCTACATCCATGGCCTTTGGAAAGTGTAGATGAGCCATGGCCTACTTAAAGTTTTGAGGTTCGGTTTCACTTGTGCAGGAAAGTACAAAGGATTGATAAGAAGGATGGAGTTTGGAATAAGAAAGAACAGATGAGAGAGGATATAATATCCCAGGAGGAGTAGAAATTTGGGTGAAGTTGCAGTGGTAATTAGATAGGTAACTAGGAGCTTTTACCTATCGTCGAGGTCTACCAACAGGTAGTGCTACTTCCCCTGTACCAGTAGTCACAGTCTCTTGTATAGGTGTGGCACTAGATGCAGGTGTAACAGATGCAGGTGTCGGATTATGCAAAGGAACATGATTATCTAATGCATGAAAATCAACATCAAGTGCCACAGGAATCGGTAATGGTAAAATAGATTTGCCAAAAATATTCGAATCAGTTGTAGATGGTGAAGTGTTCTTATATGGAAATAAAGTTTCATGAAAAATGACATTGCGAGAAATGCTTACCGTATTTGATTTCAAATCTAACACCTTATAACCTTTATAACCCGGAGGGTACCCTAAGAAAGCACAAGGTCTAGCATGCGGTGTAAATTTGTGTCTATCTTTAACCAAAGTAGACACATAACATAGACAACCAAAAGACCTTAAGAACGAATAGTCAGGTTTCTTCTTGAAAAGCATTTCATAAGGAGATAATTTGTTCAAAACAAGTGAAGGTGTTCTATATATCAAGAAAACAGCTGTTTGAACACAGTCAGACCAGTAAGCAAGAGGCACATTCGATTGAAATAAAAGAGCTCTAGTACATTCAGCAAATGCTGATGTTTACGTTCAACCACAGAGTTCTGCTGAGGTGTATATGCACATGAGAAGTGATGGAGAATGCCATGTTCCTTAAGTAATTGGGTAAAAGCAAGTTCTGGTGCATTATCACTACAAATGAGTTTAATGACAGTATCAAATTGTGTCTTAACATAGGCAGTGAACGCAGGAAAAATTGTAGCAACATCACTTTTATTTCTCATCATGTAAAGCCAAGTGACACGAGTACAGTCATCTACAATAGTAAGAAAGTACTTAAAACCATCTACATACTCGATAGAAAATGGACCCCAAATATCTATATGAACAAGGTCGAATGGTGAATCAGAAAGATGATTATGAGAAACAAATGGGAGCCGTTTCTGTTTAGCTAAAGGACAGACATCACAAGGACCTAAACTAGACTTAGACAAAGATGAAGCACCTGTAATATATTATAACTTGGCAGGAGATGGATGTCCAAGGCGTTGATGTCATAGATGTCCATCATCAAGCAAGGATCCACAGAAGTTGGTAGAGGTAGAAGTAACACTTGTCTCCAGAATGTAGAGATTGTGTATAAGATTACCTCTACCAATCGTCAAGTCCCGAGTATGGTCCTGAATGAAACACGAAGCAGAGTAAAAATGAGCAGATGAGTTGTGACGTTTCAAGAGAGTGCTGACACTTAACAAGTTAAACCGAAATGCAGACACATATAAGACATCATCCAGAACAAGAAACTCAGAAATATGCACTGTGCCTGTATGACTAATCAGTACTCTAGTGCCATTAGGAAGAGAGACTGTAACTCCGAAAAATTTCACTAAACATTGTTAGATCTGAACAAACATGAGTAGTTGCCCCACTGTCAATTATCCAATTACCATAAAGGAGGATAGAATATAGAGTGGACAAACATTGGTGTTGAAAAGTAAAGGTGTTATGTTCGTAACGAAGGTTAGTAGAGGGAAACACAAGTGAAATCATACCAGCGGAAGATGTAGTAGCCATGGCTCCATTTTCAGTTATTGTAGCCGGGGGAGCAGAAGTTGTAGGCTCAGGTAGACGAGTGTGAGCACTGAGTTGTTGAAGTAATGACTGAACTTGATCCTGAGAGAACATGCTAAGATCAATGTTCTGAGATAGTGGAGATACAGCTGTAACCGCATTGGCTGAATTGGTGAACTGTGCCTGCGAGGGAAATGGAGGTCATGGACCAGTTTGGTATTGACCACGAGGTTGAAACTGTGGCTGTGGCTGTGAGGTAGGCTGAGTAGAAGCTCGCTGAGACATCTTATGACCAGGAGGGTACCCATGCAATTTGTAACATTTCTGTATAGTGTGTCCAGTTCGGCCACAGTGTGTACAAACTGGCCTTGGTGGTCTATAACTCGCAGCACAGGCTGTATTCTCACTAGATCCAGTATAATATCCATTATTCTGATTATCAGGATAACCAACAGGAGCAGAGGTTTGAAAGGCTACATTCTCCACTTGAGTAGAAGGCTTAATAGATTTCTGACGCTCATCTTGTTCAACCATATTGAACACATCTTCTATAGATGGAATCGGCTTTAGCATCAGAATATGCCTTCGAGTTGGCTCATAA
>NW_006256852.1:285113-423891 GCF_000478725.1 Eutrema salsugineum
CCCTCCAATGTCCCACAGGTGCAAATCGGAAGTTCAACATAATTTCTATATCTTCCCAAAGTGTAAGCAATTCAGTATAGTAAGCACTAACATCCATCGAGCCTTGTTGAATCGAACTAAACGTTGTTCAATCTCATAAACCCTAGGTGCATCATTCTGTTTGAATCGAGAACAAAGATTCTTCCAAATAGCTTCAGAAGTAGACATAAAGAGTAAGCTCTGGCCTATCTTCTTAGAAACAGAACTCATAAGCCAAGTAGCTACCATGTCATTACACCTAGACCATGATCCAACATCACAGTGAGAATCAGGAGGTTTCGGAATTGTACCGTCTATGAAGCCAAGTTTGTTCCGTACGTTTAACGCCATGCGAACAGATCGGCGCCAAGAGTGGAAATCAGATCCAGAAGAGAGACGATCAGAAACAAGAACAAGACCGACGTGATCAGATGTGTGCAAGAAATACGGATTTTCATACTGATCTGTTGAAGATCGAGAAACATCCGTCGAAGGATTTGGAATCGCTGTATTCGTCGGAATTGATGCCATTTCAGAGATTGAAATCGAATCGACGAAGAAAAATCGAGTCGATTTGATGTAAAACAAAGAGAATCGACAACGAAATTAGGTCAAGAATAGAAAGAAAATCAGAAACAAGATAAGAAAAGAAAGATACGAAAGAAAGTCGAGCACAGCGAAGAAAAATCTGACGAGGAAATCAAATCGCAGCTGAGGAATCGATAAACTCATTGCTGGATTGAAGCTCGTTTTACAGATTTCATGAGAAGAAAGATGAATCGAAGCTCAGAGATGAGTAACAATGGCGGAAACAAAAATTCTCTAATTAGCCGTTAGAGAGCTCTTGAGGAAATGTTCACTTTTTCATTAATTGGTAAAAGAATATACAAGTGTTGATATATATAGTCACGCGGTTTAACTAAAGGAAACAAACCGGTGATTTAATCTAATCTATGTACATTGAACCGGACATAACTCGGTATATATCTAATAATTACCACTTTAACTTTTATCATTTGCATATATTTAATTGATCGAAGTCTTTCGAAACTTAACATTTCTTCACGTCGACTGTGACCGCTATATTACGATCTTATCAGAATATATAGCCTAATATCAAACTTTCAATCTTATTTTCCCTTCCTATTTTTTGTCTAACAATTCTATTCTCAGAATCCTTTGTTTGTTGTGAACTTGATAAAATCGTTTGAACAAAATCCTTTGTTTTTTGTCTAACATTGGAACAATATAAAGAATGGTAAAATCGTTTTCGAGATGATTACGTCAAGCCGGTGAAAAATAACGCATTATTAAAACAATTAAGATCTGAATTCTCGCCTTTTGCGCTAACAAATCTCTATATTATTATTTGAGTAGACATTTAAAAACATAACTTTTATTTTGTAAAATATCATATAATATACTATTATAAATAACATAGAATAATTAAAATAAAAAAAATATAGTTATCTTTCAACTATAATAATAAAAATATGGAAAGTTTTTGTTTCTCATTTTTATATTTATTATTTAGTTTCTGAATTCAAAAATATGATAGTTTTTTATATTTTTCGTTTCAAATGATATTATAAAGTATATTTAATTAAAAAATATGAAAATAAATTTTCTTATAACTAAATCAAATAAAATCAAGATTAAAAGTTATGATATTAAAAAAGTGGTGAAATATTTAATTTACTACATTTAATTGATTATATACAAAAATAATTTTTTAATTATTTTTACTAAAAATTTGATATGCGAAATTTGATTTTTTAAATAAAAAAAGTTTGTGGTGAAGTGAGAGTTATTGAACGTTAGATATTATAATTAGTTATTAAATTTAATCCAATATAAACATGTTAAGTAAACGGGTTAGTTCGATATAAACAGATTATAATTCTAATTTTTTTAATATCCACAAAAAAAACTCACAATTCAAAATATTAATTTAATCTACTAAATATTATAATATATTTAATCTACTAAATATTATAATTTTTCTTTTAAAATTAAATATAATTTATTATATATTTAGTTATTATATATCAAACTTAAGTGTAAAAATATTATATTATTTTCATATATAGTTAAAGAAGATAAAATTGATTTTTTTTATAGTTTGTGGACAGATTATAAAAGTCAGTTATTAAGCGATGCAAATTAGAGTTGATGATTATAATATTATAATATTTAATGTATTAGTCTAAATAATATTTTAGTTTGGTGCCAACGGGTTAAAAACAGCTTATTTTGCTTTACACGCTTATAAAATAACTTCATATACGGATTAATTTATTTTTCATAATTTAAACAAAAAATAAAAATAATTTTATATACGGATCAATTTATTTTTTAAAATTCACAAAAATATGCATTATATTATCGTAAATTATATAATAATAACTGTTTTTACAAAATAACTATTTTTATAAAATTGTTTAAATTAATTGAAAGTTAAAATATTTTTTCCGCGCTATAACGCGGGTTAATGCTTAGTAGATCATACAATTCAACATGGAATCCAAAAATGAAAAGAGGTTTTTAATTTTGGTCATTAATTCTGTCTTTTTCGTACTTTGATTCCTCATTCTCTAAATTGCAAGGCTGAATTAATTGTTGGTTCGTAAGTAAAAGAGAGGGTTTTATGCTGTTCGTTAGTAGTATAAGTTGACAAAAAGGTGGTTAGGTGAGGGATTCATTTTGAAACGTAGAACATAACCTTTCAGACGGTAAAATTGTCATCTTAATCAAGTTTTAGCAGTTCGTATCAAATGTAATAGAATAATATCTTTTTGTATTTTGAAAAATAAAACAACTGAGTGTATACAGTAATTAAATATTTGTCGTATTACATGTGCCTATCTCATAGCTGATGTATAAGAAACATGGCACTTCAATAAGCCATGCAAATTGAAATGTGTCAACTCCCTTCATTGATATGTTTGCTTGACAACGTGCAGCCAAATTTTATTTTCAAATAAAGACATAAGAATAGCAATTCAAGTGAACTGTAAATTGTACATAGTCGACTCTATATACTTGTTTCTTACCTCAATCAAATTATTATCAAAAAACATTTAAAAGAAGAAAAAAAAAGAAGAAAACCCCTATAAATAGATTCACTTAACGCAAGTGTAAGACCAGAACAACCACAACAAATAAGTAAAGAGAAAATGGCTCGAGTTTCCTCTCTTCTCTCCTTTTCCTTTACACTTTTGATCTTTCTCCAGGGCTACGCAGCTCAGCAGTTTCCAAACGAGTGCCAGCTCGACCAGCTCAATGCCATCGAGCCGTCACACGTACTTAAGGCCGAGGCTGGTCGCATAGAGGTGTGGGACCACCACGCTCCTCAGCTACGTTGCTCTGGTGTCTCCTTCGTACGTTTCGTCATTGAGTCTAAGGGTCTTTACTTGCCCTCTTTCCTTAACACCGCGATGCTCTCCTTCGTGGCTAAAGGTGCGTTTTTTTTTAAACCAACTAGGTTTGGATCTTTAGTAACTGTTTCGGATTGGGAGACCATTTTCATATTAAGATTCAAACTCGTGATAAGGTTCAGTCTTCTTGGAATGTGTTATAGTACATCTTTAGAGCTACATACGCCGAGTTTTATAGAACTGTTTCACATGGTTTCGACTTGCTTCAAATTTTGATCAATAATACTAAATTTTTATTAGACTTATGCATGTAATCTTTTTTTTTTCTTTTGGGTTGTTGACATTATAGGACGAGGTCTTATGGGAAGAGTGATCCCTGGTTGCGCTGAGACATTTCAGGACTTACCAGAATTCCAACCAGGCCAGCAGGGACAGGGCCAGCAGGGACAGCGCCAGCGTCAGCACAGACGGGGCCAGCAGGGACAGGGACAGGAGCAGGAACAGGAGCAGGGACCAGAACAAAGGCAAAGCTTCTCTGATATGCACCAGAAAGTGGAGCACATAAGGAGCGGGGACACAATCGCAACCCCATCAGGTGTAGCACAATGGTTCTACAACGATGGAAACCAACCACTTGTCATCGTTTCCGTCCTTGATTTAGCAAACCACCAGAACCAGCTTGACCGCAACCCAAGGGTATATATAGACCAAAACCTCAAAAAACAAATCATATAAAATTTAATTATATAATCACAATATAACAAAAAATGATGTTTTTCTATGTGTGTTATGTAGCCATTTTACTTAGCTGGAAACAACCCACAAGGCCAAGCCTGGCTAAAAGGACGTGAGCAACAGCCACAAAACAACATCTTTAATGGCTTTCCACCAGAGGTTATTGCTAAAGCTTTCAAAATCAATGTTCAGACAGCACAACAACTTCAGAACCAGGAAGACAACCGTGGAAACATTGTCTTTGTCAAAGGCGAATTCGGTGTCATTAGGCCACCTTTGAGGGGGCAGAGACCACAGGAGGAAGAAGCAGTAGGTAACGGTTTAGAGGAGACCATATGCAGCGCGAGGAGCACCGATAACCTCGATGACCCGTCCAATGCTGACGTGTACAAGCCACAGCTCGGTTACATCAGCACTCTTAACAGTTATGATCTCCCTATCCTTCGCTTCCTTCGTCTCTCAGCACTCCGTGGATCTATCCGTCAAGTAAGTAACAAAAAACGTTATCTATTTCAAATCAAACAATACGTCACTTTCTACATCTAAACGTGACTTCTGAAACGTGTGTGTGGGTGTAGAACGCAATGGTGCTTCCACAGTGGAACGCAAACGCCAATGCGATTCTCTACGTGACAGATGGGGAAGCCCAAGTGCAGGTGGTTAACGACAACGGTGAAAGAGTGTTCGACGGACAAGTCTCTCAAGGACAGCTACTTGCCATTCCACAAGGTTTCGCCGTGATGAAACGTGCAACAAGCGACCAGTTCCGGTGGGTTGAGTTCAAGACAAACGCAAACGCACAAATTAACACTCTTGCGGGCAGAATCTCAATCATGGCAGGTCTACCACTAGAGGTCATAAGCAATGGGTACCAAATCTCGCCCCAAGAAGCAAGGAAGGTTAAGTTCAACACGCTTGAGACCACTTTGACTCACGCTAGTGGCCCAGCTAGCTATGGGAGGCCAAGGAAGGCTTGATGCTTGAAAGTTTAAAACGGCGATGTTTAACTATGAGCCTCTACTGTAAAACGAAGTCAAATAGTAGTAATAATAATAATACGAAAATGTAACTGGTTTTGTTGAGGTTTCTTGTAAAATGTAACTCCTTTTCTGAATAAGACCATCAAGTTCATAAAAATCTATAATCCAAACTTCAGATACTAGTTTTAATAAGCTCAGAGCAAAAAATGGACTCGACGGAAGCCCGATAATCAATAGACCATCCAATTATTATTTATTATGCAATTTCATAATCTTACATGATTTTTTTTAACATCTAAAAAACCACAATGTACCTAAAAATCTAAAACTGGATAATTATCCAAATCCACCGCCATACCTAAGTCGGTTACCAATATTTTATGTATTGTTCTCTTGTATAAAAACCTGACTTACCTTGTAAGATGGACGAGTTAATAAAAAGCAGAAATTATCTCATTTCTCTCGTCTCTCTCCCTTCCCTTCTGCTGGTTCATTTGTATACTTTCTATATAATATAGATGGAAATATATATACATATAATTCATAATAAATTTAAAATACCAAAACTAATTTTCTTTTTATGTTAGTAATTTCGTTATGCAATGTACCTAGAATAATGGTGTAATGAATTTTGTTCAGGGAGCTTTATCAATCAATCTTGGGAAAAACTTTATCTATCTTCAACCATCATCGATCTTACCACCATTGATTTCTATTTTTCTATTTTTACCATCTATTTGTACATCAAAATGAAGTACTAAATATTTTTATTAGCAACTCAAAGTTAATAAAAATGTTGGAGTGAAAAGTTAATTCTCTTCCGTATATTTATGAAGTGGAAGATTAAATCTCCTTCTTACTAATATTATGGAGTAGAAGGTTATGTCTCCTCCTTGCATATATTTATAAAATAGAAGGTTAAACCTTTTCCGTGATTATAAAATTATGGGGTTGATAGTTTAGTCCTCCTTTTTAAAACAAATTTTATGGAGTGAAAAATTAAACTTCCTCCATGAACACAAAATAATGGAGTGGAAGGTTATGCCTCCTCCTTATTTTTATGGTAGGCTTGGTGCCTTCAAAACATATGGAAACTATACCAGCTAAAAACCCCGTACGAGCTAAAAGTTCCGGAAGAGCCAAAAGTCCTATACGAGCTAGAAGCTCCGGAATAGCTAAAAGCCTTGTAAGAGCTATAAGTTCCGGAAGAGAAAAATGTTCCACAAGAGCACACGATGGTGACATATATAAATGTGATAATAAAAGATGGCAAGGGTATATACCATAGTAAACTTGAAGTTTACTAATTGAATAAACCGGTTAAGTCATCTCGGTAGTTACAATGATATAAGATCATTGAGAATACAAGTTGAAAAACCAGAAGCTTTTTCAACTATTGCATGTCACAAAGAAAGAAAAAAAAAAGCCATCATGAAAACCATCCATGGATAGATCACCATTTCTTTTGGTTTAAAGCTCATTAGATATGTAGTTGGTCCTAAAGTGGGATTCAATTCGAGATGGATAGACCTTAAAAGTGTCATCATCTCGAGGGGAAGAATTAAAGAATCCCACATCGAGTGTAAGCTGAACATCCAGAAGATTATGTTCGCACTTGAAATGAGCTTAAAATAAAACAAATCCAGGAGATTGAAAAACCAATTACGGTGATCTCCATATGGTGACATAAAATATGCAGTATGACATATAGAAAACAACTGATGGATCCTCATATGAATCGAAGTTCATATTGATTGAAAAAACAAAATCTCATATCCCAGCTGAGCTCCACTAAAAGTAGATGTCCATGAAGGGCGGTCTATTTGCGTCTATAACATGTAAAAAAAAAAACGTGATAGACTACTTTGGTTCTAAATCCTCAAAAGAAAAAGAACAAAAGAGGATTGATCTCCTGAAGAGATTATTGACATGGTTAATGATAAAATCATGTACCTGAATGAAATCGATGATATAATTAAGAGATTTCGATTTACCATGTCATTACAAAAAAAAGGTGGAACCAAAGATTAACCTCTAGAGGAATTAATCCCTAAATGATTATATTGGAATTCTGTTTCCGGAAACACTACTCGATTGAAATAAAGAATGATGATTATCAAAACTCTTGGAGAGTTTATTCGAGTAGTATAATAAAAAGGATTATTCTATAGGTGATATCTTGAACCGGTAATTGGAGATATGTTTACGACACTTTTGCCACTTTGATGAAAATGAATTCTCTACGTTGAGGGAGAGAAAAAGAAGAATATATATATTTTTTAATGAGAATGTTACTGTATTTTTTTCTATAATTTTTATTATTAAATATATCGGCGGTGATGAATAGTTAAGAGAAAGTGTTATAAACTAGATAATTATCTAAATCCATCGTCATACCTACCAACTCAATTAAATCGGTTACCAATATTTTATGTATTGTTCTCTTGTATAAAAATCTGACTTACCTTGTAAGATGGACGAGTTAATAAGAAGCAGAAATTATCTCATTTCTCTCGTCTCTCTCCCTTCTGCTGGTTCATTTGTATACTTTCTATATAATATAATATAGATGGAGATGTATATACATATAAGTATATACAATAATTCATAATAAATTTAAAATACCAAAACTAATTTTCTTTGTATGTTAGCAATTTCGTTATGCAATGTACCTAGAATAATGGTGTAATGAATTTTGTTCAGGGAGCTTTATCAATCAATCTTGGGAAAAACTTTATCTATCTTCAACCATCATCCATCTTACCACCATTGATTTCTATTTTTCTATTCTCACCATCTATTTGTACATCAAAATGAAGTACTAAATATTTTTATTAGCAACTCGAAGTTAAAAAAAAAACTAACGTTTAAAAATAGTAAGAACAATATTTCCAATATATTAAATTTTTGTTTTTCTTTTGTTAATGCAAAATATGAAAAGACAATACAAAGAATCACAACACGAAAATCTCTCTCAGCATAAGACTCACCTTGATGTACGAAAGTAAATGCTCTCCTTGGTTTTTCCTTGCAATGCAACATTTCTAAACCGGTTGCTTTTGTGATCCACAAAGTAAACATACATCTCTTCAAATTTGACGGGTGCATAGATAAACTCGTCCATATGATCTGTAGCCCCCACCATTTTCAAAAGGCCATGGAATGTCCCAGTAGAACCAAGTATAGAATAACATAGCTTTCGACCACTCTTGTTTCTTGGCGTCCTCTAAAACCCACAAAGTAAAATTGTAGCCCTGAATATTAGTACGAGTGAACTCTCATCTATTCTATTAAAACAGAAGCGCATTTAGTTCTTGCATCCAAACACTTCTAAAGTTTTTTTTATAATATTTTATTTTATTGTTATATTTAATTTCCGAAAATTAGTTATTAATTTAAATATTCTTAGATTCCTAAAATCTAGGTCGTCTTTAATTTAAATTTAAAATTATTAGAAATTTAATTAAATTTAGTTACAAAGATTTGCATTCAATTTAGTTTAAATTCAAAAAATTCAAAAAAAAATTCTAATTAAATTTATTACGAAAATTTAGATAAAAATTTTAATACTTTAGAATTTCTTAAATACAGAAAAGATTTAATTTAAAATTTTAAATTTAAATAGTATTTTTATAAAAATTCATAGTAAATAAATATTTTATCGTATTTTATCATAAACACTCGGTCTAAAATATCAAATATTTGAGATTAATAAATAGTTATATTATATAATAATATGATCCTGATTAGAGTTATATATATATATATATATATATATTTAAGATCCATGAGTTAATTTATTAAAACATGTAAGATATTAAGATGATTTGAGACAATTAAACTAACATGTTAGCCCGTTTATATATATATATATATATATATATATATACATTTTTTAATAGCACAAATAATAAATAAATATCTTATTATATTTTTTCATAATGAATTGGTCCAAATATTCCATATTAGTAAATATTTATAGGGTTATACAATTATAATTATAGTCTTATAGGGGTTAGTTTGTCAAAACATATAAGATATTAAAAATGATTTAAGACAACTAAACGGATGGATTAGCAAATTCATAGATATATAGATTGTTTATGTGTAAATCTAAATTCATATAATAACAAAGTTTATAATTAACATTAGATCAATGTATACTTAATTAATGTATACTCTTATTCTACTAATATACAAATTTTACTGTTTAAAATTAAAATATGATAACAATTTTTTGATTTAAAAAAATAAATAACAAAAATAAATTATATTTAAATAAAAAAGATAAAGGCAACTTATATTAGAAATAAAAAATAAAACATTCACCTGCGGATGTACGGGGTTAAAATCTAGTATTATATTAAAACAGAAGCACATTTAGTACTTGCTTCCAAACACCCCTAATTTTTTTAAGTATTTAAAAATAATTTTAATAATTATTTATATTTAATTTCGAAAATTAGTTATTAATTTAAATATTTTTAGAGTTCCTTAAATATAGGTAATTTAGATTTGATTTGATTTGATTAAAAATAATAAATCAAATATTAATTTAGATTTGATTTAAAGATTCTAATTTAAATAATTTTTATACTATTAAACATTTTTATCAAAAATATCTATAATTTTTTAAAAAAAATAATTAACATATGAAAAATAATGGTCATATTTGAAATATAAAACATTTATAATGATGTAAATGATATAATATTTATGTTGCTTATATAATATATTTACGATTATAATTTATTTACAAATTTATAATAAAATAATAGGTAAAATTTAAATATATAATTTAAATATTAAAAATATATTTTATAAACTTTATAAAACTAAAAATATATATAAAAATCGGGTTAAAAATATTTTAGTAACTAAAATCACTAATTTTGAATTATACATGTATATCGAAAATATATTTTTCATACAAAATAAAAACAGAAAAAATTAAAAATTATTGCATACACTCTATAATGTGGTTTGAAAAACCAGTTGTACACTCCCTTCGTTGATTAAATTTTAGAAAACTATAATGCTAAATAATACTTTTAATACATCTCAAACTTTTAACAAATATTTATATTATACGGTAATATGAACGGAAAAGTTAGAATTATGTTTTTATAATAGTTCATTTTGAATTAATATTAGCGGACGGTTTAATATTATATTTTTATAATTATAATTAATTTTAATACTATAGAAATATATCTAAACACAAAAATCAATATTTTCACTTATTAAAAAATATATTTATAAAAATAATTATATCTAAAATCAAAAACACAAATTATATTACAAAATTCGTTAAACAATAAAAAATATTCTTGTGCGGATGCACGGGGTTAGAATCTAGTTTGATCAGTTAAAACAGGTTGATAAAAATCTGGATTAACCCGTGGTTACAAGAACAAAAAACTTCCAATCTATTTTTTTTGTTTGTCTAACAAATTATTATAATTCTTTGTTTGTTGTCAACTAGACTGTATTAACATTGGAACGATATAGAGAATGGTACAATAGTTTTCGAGATTATTACGTCAAGCCGGTGAAGAATATCGCACCAAACAAAAAACAATTAAATCGAAATCTCGCATTTTGCGCCAACAAATAATAGATCATACAATTGAGAGAAAAGAGAAACAACGTGAAATTTTATTCTTAATGTAACAAACTCATAGTTCTTTGGTCATTAATTCTGCCATTTTCTTAGTTTGATTCCCCATTCTCTAAATTCCAAGGCTGATTTAATTGTTGGTTCGTATAGTAAAATCGAGGGTTAATTTATGTTGTTCGTTAGTAGTATACTAGTATAAGCTCAAAAAAACGGTAAGAGATTAATTTTTAAAACGAAGAACAAAACCATTCACACATCAGACGGTAAAATTGTCATCTTAATCAAGTTTTAGCAGTTCGTTTCAAACGTAAAGGAAAAATCTTTTTGTATTTTTAGAAATAAAACCACTATATATGTACAATCAAAAAATATTTGTCCTATTACATGTGTCTATCTCAAAGCTGATGTGTAAGAAACATGGCACTTTCAATAAGCCATGCAAAGTGAAATGTGTCAACTCCCTTCATTAATTATTACGTTTCGTTATCAACGTGCAGGTAGATTTTCTTTTCAAGTGAAGAGCTAAAATAGTGATTCTACTAAATGTAAATTGTACATAGTCGACTGATATATATACCTGGTTATTATCTCAATCAATTTTTCCTCAAGTTATTATCTCAATCAATTTTTCCTCAAAACTCTTCAAAACATTTTTTTTAATTTAGAGACCCCCTATAAACTGCTTCACTTAACGCAAGTGTAAGACCAGAAAAACAACAACATGTAATTTACGAGCTACAAAAATGATTCATCCTCAATTTCTTCTATATATAGCATCGTTTTCTCTTTGGGAACCTCATGCTTCAAATCTATTTTTTTTGTTTATTTATCTATCTCACACAAGTATATACTAGATTGGTATTTCATAATTCTGTATACAAAGATGGTGAGAATGAAATCAAGAAGAAAAAATCAAAAACAAAAATATCAATAAAGGTGGGATCGATGATGAAGAAGGGATCAAAGACCGGTGTAAATATGTAAGACAGTTGGAGGTGGTTGTAAGCTTTTAATTCTTTATAAACTATTATAACATGTTGGTTTTTGATTAATAAGAACATAAACGGAAACTTAACTTTTAGATTTACAATTTATACTTTGAATTTAAAATTGGTTTTTCCTCAACAAATCTAGAATGAGTGTCTGATGAGATGAGAGATCGTTAGAGTTGTCATAGGGACCATTATCTCTCTATTACGTAAATAAATAATTTTTAATTCAATTCGTCATCAAACTAAAAATTATTGAATATATTTTCACATTAATTTTTCATAAAATTTATGTCTCTAATTTTTTTTTTAATACCAAAACAACCACATATGTTTTGATTATTTTACATAATAATCTAACACATTAATTATACATGTGTGACTCCAAATAATTTTTATAATAGTATTATCAACAAATTCTATTTAGATTCTGATCAGTTTTCTCTCTTATTTTAGTGTTGTTAATTTCTTCTTCTTCATTGTAGTTGAGTTTTGTAGTTCCTATTATTCTCAAAATCTTCTACGTGTCGTTTCTTTAGTTTTCTTTTGTAATCTTTAATTATATAGCTAAATTTGTTATTTTATCTATTTATTATATTTTCATAATTTTGTATTTCTGTTTCTTCTTTATTTTTTTGTATCTACTTTTGTAATTAACAATATAATTTCTTCTTTATTGGTTCATCTTTGAGTTTTGTTAAACATATCAACTGCGTGTGATTCACTGATTCATCATAATGCATGTTACATTGGGATAAATGTAATATATAATTTGAGATATCATTCTCGAGTCTCATAAGAAGAAAATGATTTGGTTATAGTTTCTTATGGTGAACCAAAAACCTTTGACGAGAATTTCAAAAGAAGAAAAAGCTTTCAATTTGAGAGTTAATGGCACCTTAATGTTAGAATTATTAATTAGTTTGCTTTCATTTGTTACAAATAGTAGTTTTTCTCTAAATTATTGTAAGTATCACTTTCAAAATGATTGTATGAGCTCCCGATTCTTAATTAAAAGTAAAAAAACTATATTATTATATTTGCGATAGAAAATATTACAATCTTCTGATGAGTTATAATATTAATGTTTTATATCATCATCATATGTATTATAAGCGAAGTAAAAATTTTGTTTAAAACTCTCCCATTTAATTTTAGAGTGGCTAATTACCCTTTACCCCTCCTTAAATTAATTTAAATTAATTTTTATAAAAATATATATTAAAAAAATAAAAATAATGGTTTAAATTAAGTTAACAAACCATTATCATACCGTATATTAAAAAAAAACAAAAACAATGGTTTAGGGTTTAAAAAACAAATACTTGGCGGCTAATTACTCTTTACTCCTTCTTAAATTAGTTTAAATTAAGTTTTATAAAAATATATATTAAAAAAAACGAAAATAATGGTTTAAATTAAATTAACAAACCATTATCATACCATATATTAATAAAAAAAAATCCAAAAACAATGGTTTAGGGTTTAAAAACAAATACTTTTCCCTTAAAGAGACTGCAGAGTAAAGTATCTGTGATTCTTCTGAATACTAAACTTCCCTGAAGGGCAACAACGATTGTATCTGGATTTCTTCTGGTATTGTTCTTTTTTAAATAAAGTCATACAAGTGTTGCAAGTTGCAGCAGAAGTAATTAATTTTCAGACAAACTTTCTTTCGATGCCAAGATTCATGTTTTTTTTAAAAAAAAGCTTGTCTTGGACCAGTTTGACTGCCGAGAAAACTGTGAAATGAGAAAAAAAAAAGTGATTTAGGATTTCTTTAAAGCCAAGGCGAGAGACAAAACGTCAATAGGTTAAATTACACAAATGATCTCTAAATCATTTTGCAGGCCTATAAGCTTCTAACAGAGGACAAGCTAGCGTATATTCTGGAGTTGATCTCACAGTTTTTCCAGGTTTTAAGCTTCTGTAATCATACGATCAAATCAAGGGGAATAAAGGGAAAAGCTGTTGAATCAGAAATTAGCTTCGGTTTCCAAAGTTGATCAACAACCCATCAGAGAAAAAGAGTTGAAAAAAAATTCAAAGAGAGAAGTTAACAAAATTGGTTGAACAAAAATAAAACTTTCAACTGTTCAACATTCAAATTAAGAGAATATATTTTTTGTTCCCACTTGGTGGGCGTCTTTTGACAAACAAGAGAGAGCGAGAGTGATATATTAAATTGTGTCTTATCTATGATGACCGACAAAACCATTAGTTTTCATGGAGTATTTTCAACTGGGAAAATGCAAAGAAAAAGTGAGAGACACTAGAGAGGGAGAGAGATAGATGGTCGAAAAATAAGTAATAGTCGAAGTTTTATAGCCACAAAGTCGTGGCCTTAAGCTCCACGGGAGGGAAGAAGAATGAAGTACACAGAGGTAATCGGTGAATCCTTTCTCTGGCCAATTACACAGAGGTGATCAGTGTATCATACCAAGGAGACTTGGTTCCCAAGGAAAATGAAAATAGCCAAAGCTTCCACTTTCCTTTCTGGTTGCTAGAGATTTTTGTAGCCGATATTAAATTTATAACAATGTGCAACGATTAAAAACACATGTCCAGTTCTAATTCTTTGGCTAATCTATTATATGATCGATATATTGTATAAATCTTCTATAAAAAGTTTTTTAGTTTGCATGATGATATATATAACGGAAGGAAGAAGAGTGTTGTGGTGCACTTTTTCTATTAATATATAGGTTCATCTTTTTCTATTAAAATACCCAAATAAAATGAAATCCAAGCTAAACTATAGGAAAGGTTCATCTTTTTCTATTAATATGTTTGGAATTACAAAAAATATCTCCAAAACATTAAAAAGAAAATAAAGTATAAGAAACCGAAGAAGAAAGAAAACCTAGCAAATTTTGCCACAGATAACAACCTTAGACGTTGGCAGCCTGATTGGATTCGGTTGCGACATATTACTTTGGTCGAGTGAATTTCATGGACAACAAAGATGGTTTGGATGTGGTAACATGAATCTGTTTTTAGGATTTTAGGTTACGTTTAGTAGAATTTCATGTACACGTGATAGGAAAAGTTACCTAGCTTCACAGTGGGTCTTGTGTTTAACTACATAACTTTTGAGGAAATTGTTTTAAAAGTTTGTGTGAGAGGGAGGAAGAGAGAGAGACGTAAAGAGAGAAGTAAAAGCCTTTAAAGACATATAGATCTGGATAGACATAGTGAGTGATGGAGGGAATGAGTGAGAGAGAGGGATAGAGGGAATGAGTGAGAGAGAGAGAGAGATGGAGGGAATGAGTGAGGGAGAGGGAAAGAGGGAGCAATGGAGAGAGGGAGCGAAAGAAAGGTGAAGCGCAAGAAGAAAAATGCATGAAAGACAATGAAGACAAAGTAGAAGAAGGTAAAAATGAGGAGAAATACAAGAAAAAAAAGACAAAGATGGCAAAGAAGAAAAATCAAACAAAGAAAGAAAACGAAGAAGTCACATTTATCTTAATTTAGTTGGTTATATGTTTCATACACTTATTTACTATTATTTTTTTGGTTTTTAGTTTTGGATGGTGTTTACTTAGGATTAGTTATATTTTTGATCTCGTATGTCTTAAATGGGTTATTCTAATTTACAACTTTTAAAGTTTTTTTTAACGTTTTTGAAGATTTTCGGCCTGCGCAAGACGCGGGCTAAACAACTAGTTGAAATTACAAAAGAAAAAATATGTATAATAATTTGGATAATGATTTTTATGATCAAACTGATAAAAGAAAACATAAAAATGTTTTCAAAACAGAAGTTTAATTTTGGTCGGAATTAGAAGAGAGCGAAGGCGATGATGAGAGTGATTTCTATGATCTCTAATCAAAATTTATTGATTCTTTCACACTGCTACTTTTGATTTGTGTATTCTATGGCCATCGATTCAATGATGATGGTTCGGTTTGTAACTGTCATCTTCCCTCTCGTGTTCCTCATTTTCCTTCGAGGTAACAGTCTCTTCTCTCAAAGTAGCCTTCTTCCGGAGATAATGATCATGTCTCCAATGCAATAACGTGTTTAATCACGATGGAAAAGAGAAACTTGATCACGTACGGAGAAAACGGTTTTCCATAACCGTTTTTCTTCTTCAACAAATTTGTTCGATGATTGTTGCAAACTAGAGATTTTCAACCACTTTTCTTTGTTGGAATTAGTCGCCAACGAGTTATATGTTCTCATCCTTCTAGCTTTGCTTTGGAAACAACCACCATGAAAACCACTATGGAGATGGTGTGTTAGAGTCGGAGAGGCCGAAGATGATGGACAATCACAAGTTTGTCTTAATTATTGGCGAATTTGGGATTTAAATTCATCTTTTTCTGATGATTTTACTTTGTCGGATATAGCATTATTATGGGAACAACTACCATGAAAACCACCATAGAAGGGACGAAGTTTTGAAGCAGAAGATGCAAACTCTTTGTTGTATAGTGATATTCGTAGAGTCGTTGAAAATTGGCAATCTCAAGTATTTTTTTTGAAATAATCAATAAATTGTGTTTTTTTTAAAGAATAATTTTAATTTCTATTTGGGAATGTGTCAATGACATACAACAGAGAAAAAGATAGATCATAACCAACGAAATCGCATCAGATCAAATGTGATTATAAGGAAAGAAAGTATGGACATTCTCCCAGCAAGAAAAACTCAGAGAAATGAAACACTGAAATTCATCTTCATTATTTTATTGTTGTATATGTTTATTCCTATGTATTGTTGCTTTTATGTAATTTGATTTCATATAAATAAAGATAGATGTTTTTTTAAAAAAAAAGAAAACATAAGAATCTCATTGCAATTGGTCTTCCTCTGCACTTCCGTCTGATCCATGTCATTTGACGAGGACGACGACAAAACCTTCGAGGACACCCTTCTCGTTGTGCCCGAGGTCTCCGTCTACAAAATCCCACCGCTAACCTCATACGGCGGCTACAAATGTGGCGAATGGCTCCAATCCGATAAGTCTGGTCAGTTGTCTCCTTGTCGTATCTTGCAAGGACTGCTGCAAGATCCGCCTCGAGGATCCAATCTCTGGTGATCTCTTTGTCGCTTGTTTTGTTGATAACGGCCGGTGAGATAACTCCGTCGAGCCATGTTTGGATTCGTCGAGGTACTTCGTCCTGAGGATCGAGGACGATCACGGGAAGCATGCGTTCGTTGGGGTAGGGTTTGGGGAGAGGAACGAGGCGTTTTATTTCAATGTTGCTTTTTCGGATCATGAGAAGTACGCTAGGAGGGAGAAGGAGAAGGAGATTGGGGAAGCAAGTGAGAGCGATGATCATATTGATATTCATCATGCTGTTAACCACAAGTTGAAGGTGAAATTGAATCTCTTCTTAAATTAAGCCTTTGAAAAAATTATGATACGATCAATGCATAATATGGAGAATCAAGATTTGTTAAAAGTAGCTTTGATCAGAAAAATTTGTGGGGTTGCATTGTTTGCAGTGTCTGTTTTACTATGGATCGTGTCAAAGACTACATTGTTTAGATTGAATAATCAGAGAAACATGTTGTTGTTAGTGAAATGGGAGAATCTCATAGGTTAAAAGATAATGACCTTTTGATCTTGTTGAATTTTTGTTGAGAATTTAGTGAATTATTAGTTGTGGAATCAAATTACTGTTGCTGGAATGGAAGATATGACTCAAGTTCAGCTAAGAGGAATCAAGAATTGTTCATAGGTTATTGTTATAAGTAGCTATGATCAGAAAAGTTCTTGGCTTGCATCGTTTGAATTGTGGGGTTTACTTATATTAAAACCTGGGATTGAGTAAAAAACTACATATGTGGATTGAATAATCAGAGAAACATGTTGCTCCTTGTGAAATGGGAGAATCTCATAGGCTTGTTTTGATAATTGTTTTCTAACTGATTCGTAGTCTTTTAGTCAATAGATTAAAAGACAATGACCTTTTGATCTTGTTGGATTCGTGCTCAGAATACTATGGTTGTGGAATCAAATTGATGTTACTGGGATGGAAGAGATGTATCTCGGGCTGACTATCATGAGATTAACATTCATAATTACATTTCCACTTTCGGGTAAATGACAGAAAATTAATAGCACATTTGCTCTTCTTATACTATTGTCTAGTTTGTGTGGTCATATCACTGTTCTGGAATCAAACAAGAAGTTCCTCTCAGTTTGACAAGTGTTTATAACAGAATCTGAATAACCTAAATGCTGATTATTCTTTTCTTCTTATGTTTTTGGTGTTAAGGAAAGTGAAACCATTAGAATCAATGTGAAGCCGAAACCAACGACCAGTGGAACCGCAATGCTCTCAACCACTCTTTCAGGTAATGGGAAACCTAAACAGCTAGCGCTTGCACCACCACCAGGCAGCACTGGCAAAACCATATCGCTTTTACCACTGCCTCCAAATGATTCCAAAACCACGAGGATAACATCTGTTGGTTGTAAAGAATTAAATGAGAACTCAAGATCCCATACCGATCCACTCTCTGATTTTTCTCAGCTCAAGGTTCTCTTAATTGCATTTTTTTCAAGCAGCCTCATTTTGTATATATACTGTTTTGTAGTTCTCAATAACTTTGTCCATTGTTCTTTAGAGAAATCTTCCTTCAACCAATTCCACAGAAGCTGCATTCGGATGGGCTGTGTTAAGAAAAACGCTCGATTTTATTAGCACTCAAAGAAAAGGAATACAAGATCGATTCGGGACTGAGACTCTCAGTTACCAAAGCGACCTAAAACGAAATCAAATCTCAAGAACAAGCTCAAGAGATTCGCCCATTTGCAGAGAACAAATTCTCATACAACCAAATCAACAAAACAATCCATAAAACTCAACTAACAAACAAAATATCTATTTATACTATCTCTTCTCTAACCACTTCAGTCAACGCCTTCTTCCACGTCACCGAACGACCCTGTTTGACCAACTGCCAGCTCAACGTCTTCTTCCACGTCACTCAACGACTTCGTTTGATCATTTGTTAGCTCTTGCTCCGTTTCTCTTCTTTGAGCTATCTCTTTCTTCTTCTTCTTAGTAATGTAGATCCTCATCGGTCTCTTATCAATACCCTCCCCTTTCACATGAAGCTTGTCCTCAAGCTTCGAATCAGGAAACTGCTGTAATAACATCGTTGCTCATTCCCAAGAACATTCGTGGTCCGGTAAACCTTTCCAACGAACTAAAGCCTCCAAATATCCTTCTTCGTCGTATCTGGTGTCCAATACCTCAGCCGGTTCAATCACAAACTCATCATTGGCTGATAAACCTGTTGGTAAATCTGAGACCATATGATTCTCGCCTAAGACAGGTTTTAACTGAGAAATGTGGAATACATTGTGAATCCTTGAGTTTTCTGGAAGATATAGACGATAGGCAACATTTCCCACACGCGCCACAATCTCAAATGGGCCGTAATACCGCGCAGCCAGCTTCTGACATACACGCCGAGACACAGTTTGTTGTCTATATGGTCTAAGCTTCAAGAAGACTCTATCACCCACATTAAACTCCAGTTCACGGCGTTTTTTATCTGCATTATTCTTCATCCGAGCTTGAGCTAGTAAGAGATGTTCCTTGATCTCACGAAGCATTGCGTCTCGTTGTTTTAACATCATTTCTAACTCAAAATTGGCCGTTGAACCAGTTTCAAACTTGAGAATAGACGGAGGTGAACGCCCAAATACCACTTGAAAAGGAGTTGTGCCTAAGGAAGTGTGATGGTTGGTGTTATACCATAACTCAGCCCAGGCCAAAAATTTGTACCATACTTTGGGATGTGCCGATGTGAAACATCTGAGAAAAGTTTCCAAACAGTGATTCAGAACTTCAGTTTGACCGTCTGTTTGAGGGTGATAAGCGGTACTGAACTTCAACTTCGTTCCCGATAACCTAAACATCTCACGCCAAAATGTGCTCAGAAATATCTTGTCTCTGTCCGATACTATAGACCCTGGGAAGCCATGTAGACAGACTATTTCTATGATGAATTTCTGAGCCACATTTGTTGCGGTATAAGGATGCCTTAAACCAATGAAGTGAGCAAATTACTCAGGCGATCCACAACCACTAGTATCACATTTGACCCTTGAGATAGTGGTAATCCCTCGATGAAATCCATCGATATATCCTCCAAAATTTTTGTTGGTACCGGTAAGGGCTGCAGCAAGCCTGCCAGAGCAAGTGTGGAATATTTATGTTTTTGACATACCCCACAATCAGATACATACTTCTGTATGTCTTCATTCATCTTCTTCCAATAAAAATTCTGTTGGATTCTTCTCAGTGTTTTTAAAACACCTGAATGACCACCAAACACATCATCGTGAAACGTTTGAAGAATAACCGGAATATAAACTGATCTTTGCGGAAGAACGAGTCTACCCTTGTACAACAGTCTTCCCTCTACCACTTTGTATTTGTCTTGAGTCGAATTTTCTGCAATCACTTTCTGTTTTAAGATTTGTAAGTCCTCGTCGCCTTCTACTTCCTTTAGAATATCTTGGAGTTGGAGACTTGTTGGTACAGTCAAGGACAGTAACTGACTTGAAGAGGCCATGATTGTCTCAGAATGTATTCGAGAAAGACCATCTGCGGCTCTGTTGTCGATACCAGGTTTGTAAATGATTTCAAAGTCATATCCCAACAACTTGCTTAACCAACGCTGGTACTCCATCGAAACATCACGCTGATCCAACAAAAACTTCAAGCTTTTTTGATCCGTGTGAATTATGAATTTTCTGCCAATCAAATAATGACGCCATTTCTGAATGGCTAGCATGATCGCCATTAGTTCACGTTCGTATATTGGTTTAATCTGGTCTCTGTTGGATAAACCATGGCTAAAGTAAGCGATGGGGTTCCTCCCTTGCATCAATACTGCTCCAATGCCGTATCCCGATGCATCCGACTCAACTATAAAAGTTTCATTGAAGTTTGGAAGAGCAAGTACTGGTGCGTTCATCATGGCTTCTTTTAGCTGTTCAAAAGCGACTTGAGTTTTGTTATCCCACTCGAAGTTATCTTTTTTTAACAGATCAGTCAACGGTCTTGCAATTGTGTCGTAGCTTCGGACAAATCTTCTATAATAACCAGTGAGACCCAAAAACCCTCGGAGTTCCTTTACTGTCTTAGGCACTGGCCATTTCTTCATTGACTCTGTTTTTGCTGGGTCGGTAGCAACTCCTTTACTTGAAATAACATGTCCGAGATATTCCACTTTGTTTTGACCGAATAAGCACTTCTTTTTGTTAGCCAAAAGTTGTTGTTGGACAAATATATCCAATACCTTTTGTAAATGAGAATCATGTTCTTCCATCGATGAACTAAAGACCAGTATATCATCAAAAAATACTAGCACAAACTGGCCAAGAAATGGACGAAATAGGGCATTCTTGAGTGACTGAAATGTTGCCGGTGCATTACTTAGTCCAAACGGCATCACTAAGAACTCATACTGACCATTAGAAGATCTGAAAGCTGTTTTCTCAATATCTCTTTTTTCCATTCGAATCTGGTGATATCCTGACCTTAAATCTAGTTTCGAGAAAATCTTTGCTCCGTGTAGTTCATCCAGCAATTGATCTATCATAGGTATTGGGAATTTGTCAGGCACGGTTATCTTGTTCAGAGCCCTGTAGTCGATGCAAAATCTCCAGGAGTCATCCTTCTTCTTAACCAACAATACAGGACTTGAGTAGGGACTTCGACTTGGACGAATTATCCCATCTGATAACATCTTGGACACAAGCTTTTCCATCTCTTCCTTATAGGCTTGTGGATACCTATATGGACGCACACTTATTGGTCCAGCTCCTGCAATCAAGTTGATGGCATGTTCGTGACCACGAATCGGAGGAAGCTGTGTAGGTTCAGCAAAAACTTTCAAATACTTTCCCAATAAGTGTTCAATGGGTTCCGGAATTACTTGAGTTTCTTCTTCCTTTTCGATTCGAAATAATTCCATGTCAAAGCCCACTGAGTGATGGATCTGCTTCAGAGAACTTTTGCTACTATGGAGAGATGGGTCACCAACGAGTTTCACAATCGCTCCCCCATGATTAAAAGAAATCTTGTGGTTTTTCCAATCCATTTCACATTTCCCTAATGTCCTGAGCCATTGTACTCCCAAGATAATGTCGTTATTTCCCAATTCTAGTACAATAAAGTCGGCCCTGAAGTCATTACCCTGTAGGTTGAATGATACATCTCTGCAAATGCCCGTTCCTTGGGCTGTGATGCCAGTACCTAACAAGATTTCCAATCTTTTGTTACGTACCGGTTGCATTCGCAATTTGATCACTGTCCCCGTATCTATGAAGTTATGCGTGGCACCACTATCGAGCATTACAATCACCCTTGTTTTACCAATTGTACCCCACAGTTTTGTAGTCGTTGGTGATGACAACCACAAATATGAGAATAATGACAATTCCATGAGTTCCATCCTGTCCTCTGTATCATATTCTACGAAAATGAGTCCTTCCTCATCTAAAAGTTCCACTTCTGTTTCGTTAATCACTGTTAAAACCCTCAGTTCCTTGTTTGGACATTTGTGTGTCTTTGACCATTTTTCCTTGCACTTGTAGCACAATCCCAATCTCTTATATTCTTCAAATTCAGCTTGTGATAATTTCCTCACTAACTGACCGTTTTGCTGATTCTTCCACGGTTGTCTATCCGTGGTACCCGAACTACTGGTCTGAGCTCTCACAACCTGATTTTCCTGACCTTTAACCCCTTCTCTGATGTAGTCTTGGTTTTGTTTCTCACCATATACCCGATGTGAATTATATATAGACGATGAGCGTAATGGCGTGTAGGCTGTTCGTCTACTTTGGTTCTGGTTCGATGCTGATGCCATAGATGCACAAAAGGCACTGTCGTTCATACGAATCACCGCATGAAAATGTTCCGTTAATGTTTTCGGTTCCTTCAGCTTGATTACCTCTTGCATTTCTGGTTTTAGCCCTACGTAAAAAACGTGCATCATATTATCCTCATCCACACCCTTGACTATTGTCGATAATTCTTCGAATTCATTCACATAATCCACAATCGATCCTGTTTGCTTCATGCTAAACAATCTCTTCGCCGGATTTTCTTCTAACTTCACACAGAATCTTGCGATCAACCTTTCTTTGAACTGTTTCCAACTTCTGAATTCTTGTTTCTCTACCTCTCTGTTAAACCAGTTCAGAACCGGACCTTGTAAACTGATCGACATCAGATCCAACCTCTCTGCATCATTGTAATTCCCCAATCGGAAGAATCTTTCAGCTAGAACTAACCAACCGTATGGTCGATATCCCTCGAATACCGGAAGTTCTATCTTCTTCAACATGCCATTCCTGTTTTCTAATACATTGCTAATTCCCCGATAACCTAGAGATTGATTATCCCGGTTGAGTTCCAAATCTATTGGACTAACCTGATTCGCTGTTCCGGAGGATGATGCATGTTGTTTCCCCTGAGCTTTATCGTTGAACTGATTCACTTCCATACGAGCTAGAGTTTGCGAAATCGAGTTGATATTTTTGTCAACTGATTTGCTGCTCAATTTTTGAAACTCGCGATGTGATTTCGTCGTTCGCCGATGTTAGCCGCTCCCAACCTCCACGGATAATCTCGACTTCCTGATTTAGCTCGGCAAATGATTCCTGGAGCTCTGACGCAGTTCGATCGAGATCCACCGATGATTGATCAAATTCCACCATCTTCGTCGCTATGCTCGCTGCTTCACCGCACCAAATGTTAAGGAAAATGCTCGATTTTATTAGCACTCAAAGAAAAGGAATACAAGATCGATTCGGGACTGAGACTCTCAGTTACCAAAGCGACCTAAAACGAAATCAAATCTCAAGAACAAGCTCAAGAGATTCGCCCATTTGCAGAGAACAAATTCTCATACAACCAAATCAACAAAACAATCCATAAAACTCAACTAACATACACAATATCTATTTATACTATCTCTTCTCTAACCACTTCAGTCAACGCCTTCTTCCACGTCACCGAACGACCCTGTTTGACCAACTGCCAGCTCAACGTCTTCTTCCACGTCACTCAACGACTTCGTTTGATAATTTGTTAGCTCTTGCTCCGTTTCTCTTCTTTGAGCTATCTCTTTCTTCTTCTTCTTAGTAATGTAGATCCTCATCGGTCTCTTATCAGGCTGCTTTCTGATCACCGGTGAATAATTTTTTTTGACGGTCTTTGGAGGCTTCATATACTTACAATAGAGGCATTGAGACAAATGCCATAGACACTAAGACAAGTTTGTTAAATCAGAGCTAAGAAGTTAAAAATAGTTTGTGTTTTTGGTAAATTGATCTCTTTATTTCCTGAGACACGAATATTTCTTGTTGTAATCTTTCCTCGCTTCTTCTTAATATTATAGAATAAAAAAGAGAAAGAATTAAAGAGATAATCTTACTTTGTGGGCGGATCAAATAGATTTATTAGTTAAGATTACTCATCGACATCTTTCAAAATTATGATCAGTTATCGGTTCGCTTCTTCGTGTTTTTTCAAATTTTTTCTAAACTGACATACAATATAAACATTCACGAAAATATAATTCCAAACCAAAGAATCAAAGCAAATCGAATTAATTGAACTAATAGAAATTAACCAAAATTATCGGATTTAACTGGATTTCAACACTAAAAAAAAACCAAAAATTTCGGTTAGTTTCGGTGAATTGAAAAAGAACCGAATAAACCGATAACTGAATCAAACTGTAAAATTTTCCGGTTATTTTCGGTAAGATTTCTTGAGATCTGAACTAACTGAAAAAACGGACTGGTTCAGTTTGTCTTAGAAGACATCATCTGTTCGAGTCAGTACGCTGTCTTTTTTATTATTTGTCGGTAAGCAACATTCACTGACGTGGCAGCCTTCTGCTGGTTAAACGTATGACGATTAACGAAAGACTAATAAAGTATGTAAATCTAATGGACAGAGAAGTGCGCGACGTGGCAAAAATCTGATGGCTTATCAGGTCTACGTTGAAAACGGAACGTATTTAAACAACGACAGATTTAACCGGAGGAGGGAAAATCGCCGGTCACCGAGTAACAACAACACTCACATCTCTCTTTCTCTCTCTGATTGTTTTGATTTCTCAGAAAATGGCGGAGAAAGATGCGACGCCGAGAAGCGACGGCAACAATGACGGTGCGATTAGGGTTTGCGGGATGCAGTTTTCTTACGAAGCCCAGGATTCTGTTTTCTTCGATTTCAACCTCGATCTCCCCGCCGGATCTCGTTGTCTCTTGGTTGGTGCCAATGGATCTGGTAAATTTTCGTTTTTTCTTCGTTTTTGGGTATCCCGATTTGCAATTTTGCAGTTTCTGCTTCCATGAATCTGACTAGATCGATTTTTGTAGTTAAAGATTCGATTTTTAATGCTTTTCTTGATATTATATGACTATGAAATCAAACACATTTGCGAAATGCAAAATTTGTATATCATTCGTGTGATTCTGTTTGTTTATTGCTCGAATTCAATAAAATCGAGGTTTTCTTCGTCGAATTCAGCTTTTAGTTTGCTCAATAACTCTGTAATTGACATAATTTTTGTTTTGTTTTGTAATGGCAGGGAAGACGACTTTATTGAAGATTTTAGCTGGGAAGCATATGGTTGGAGGGAAGAACGTTGTACAAGTTCTGAATCGGTCAGCTTTTCATGATACACAGCTTGTTTGTAGTGGTGACTTGTCTTACCTTGGAGGCTCATGGAGTAAAACCGCTGGTTCTGCTGTGAGTTTAAACACCTTGCAAGAGTCTTGACATTAACACCAGATTCTATATACATGTTTTTTGTTTCTAATTTTCTTGGATTTTTCTTTTTTTAGGGTGAGATTCCTCTTCAGGGAGACTTCTCAGCAGAGCATATGATATTTGGAGGTTGTCTTCTCTGTCTTAGCATGCCAGTTTTTGGTTTCTTCTTCCTTATGCTTATATATATATATACTCAGGGAGATGTTTGTGTTTTTGTATGAAGCAGTTGAAGGGATTGATCCTGTGAGAAGAGAGAAGTTGATTGATCTTCTTGATATCAATCTTCAATGGCGTATGCACAAGGTTTCTGATGGGCAGAGACGCCGAGTTCAGATATGTATGGGTCTTTTACATCCATTCAAGGTAAGTAGATTTTGATTCTGTGATATCTGAAAACTCACCATCACCATGGTCTCTTTCTGATCTTTAGATTGTAATGAGATTTGTGATTTTCAGGTATTATTACTGGATGAGGTTACTGTGGATCTCGACGTTGTTGCTAGGATGGATTTGTTGGAATTCTTCAAAGAAGAATGTGAACAAGTAAGCCATTTACTGATTCAGTCTTAAAGCACATTTTCACATAGCATATGTATACATGGATTATGCATAAACATACAGGGGCACAAGCTTTTTCATTTTGGTACTTGTTGCGTCTTTGTGGTCCGGTTTTAAGCTCCTGATGTGGAATGATTACAAGTAATACACCTTATGTCTTGATATGAACTTAACCTTAGAACGGTGACACATCAAGATTATTACTTCTCATACGTTTAGAGGTCTCTATGAGCTTATGGTTAGAAACATGGAAATGCTGATTTTGTTTTTTGATAAATGACCAGAGAGGAGCAACAATTGTGTATGCAACTCATATTTTCGACGGACTAGAGACGTGGGCTAGTCATCTAGCGTACATTCATGGCGGGGAGCTGAAACTCTCGGCCAAGCTAAACGAGATCAAGGATTTGAAAACCTCACCAAACTTACTCTCTGTGGTTGAGTCGTGGCTTCGCTCTGAAACCAATGTCGAGAAGAAGACCAAGAAGAAACCTGTTGTTACCTCTCCATTTATGTCGTCTAGACAAATGGCTTATTACCGATGAATCATCGTAACATCAATCTTTGAGACAATCAGTAAAAGAATAAGAGCAGTTCCCATTTGTCATTGTTAACTTTGTTGCCCTTTAATACTCTCATTCTAATCTATGATTTAAATTAAGATGTCACAAATTTTGGTTGTGATTTTGTTCAATCTTTTAATCTTCACACCTACTCAAGAAAAAGGCAATCTTGCGTAATCAACAAAGATGATTTAAATCTCAACACGAGTAAAAACAATATCTAAAACACTCTAAACCCGGTTTTGGTTTTGCTCGTAAGAAAATAAAATAAAAAATGTATAACAAAAAAATTAAAAACATTATTGCCAAAACATGATTTAAAAGTCTGTTAAAATAAGCCTTGTTGTATTCTACCATAACGCACTAGTGCATTCTTTTACTGCGGTATGCAGATTCTGTTCCGTTTTCGCCTTGTTGGGGTTGCTTTGATATTGTTTTCTTCTTTGTGGCAGATTGCTAAGAAAACTGTTGTTTGTTGCATCTCTTTAGTGAATCTGGTCCGATTGGACTTTCATAGTCTTAATTTCTCCATTTTGGAGTCTTTTCTCCTCCCAAATATTTCACTTGTTTTGAGTGTTACAGAGAGCATTATCTTGAAGGTTGTTCTGCTTAGAACAGGCACGAAGATGTTAATTGTCTTTCGTTTAGCACTTGATGTTGTTGACGATTTAGCATTAACGCCACCGGAAGCTTGGATCCCTCCTTTTTGTGGTTTCATCGATCAAGACGGTCAAGCAAAAGAAGTTTTCTTTTTGCGCTGCCTTTGTTTAGAAGCTACTTGGGTTGAGCTTATGAACTCCCCTTTATCTGTATGTCTCTCTTTGAATTGTTATTGTTGTTTAAATTTTACTATTACCTCGACCAATCTGTGGGTCGTTGGTTTGGTTTGTTTGGCTCCATGTAGCCTTGTGTATCCTCTACTAAGTAGAGGCAAAACTCATTTGATTTGAATGCAAACTTAGTTCGACCAAAAAAAAAGTCTGTTAGAGTATGTTGCGCTTAACCTCCCAAAATTCAGAACAAAATTTTGTTTTGTTGCTCTCTTCTGTTCTTAATCCTCTGATTAAATTCTTTTTGTTTCGTACACTAACCTTAATCAGGATATTATTGTTAATTTTATCCGACTGTACAATTATTAAAACCAAACCAAAAAACAAATTTTTCTTTTCTAGAGGAAAAAACACAAAGGCGACAGACAAAAATGTCCCAAATCTCCATTTCCTCTCGTCCCTCTTTCTTAGTTTCGTCGTATTAAATTACCCAAATTCCTTTTCTCTGTTCTACGAAACCTCGATTTTCTTGCCCAGTTTCCGAGTCATGTCCATCTAAAATTTTGCGCTTTTCGTTTTTAATTGCTCTCGAATTAGCTCGATTCCTAAATCTGAGGTTTTTTTTTTTTTCATTGGCTTAATCAATTCGGCGTTCAATTTGCAAGCAATTCGGTCTCCTTTCGATGAACTGTTTGGGATTCCGATTTTATGATTTTGATGGTGGGTTTGATTTTTGAAGCAATGAAGATGAGTTTATGGCGAATTGGTTTGCTGGAATCTGGTTTTTGATGTTCCATTACAATAATGGATCTCTGAAGACTTTTTTTTCGATGTTAAACTCGTGAATCTGAGGATTGTCGTCGAGGGTAAATCTCTTTGGAAAACAGATCCAGGAGCAAATTGAGGAAGCGTCTGATATTTGATTTTGGAATTTGAGGGTCTTTTTTTTTTTGGTTGGTAAAGAGATTGGAGAAGATGGATCTTGTGATCGCTGGGAAATTCAAGCTTGGAAGGAAAATTGGTAGTGGATCATTTGGAGAGCTTTATCTAGGTAGGTGAAATGAGGACGAATCCGTTTTTTTTTTTGGAAATTTATTTCTATATAAGTTTTAGGGTTTACGTATTGTTTGAGCATTTTTGCAGGTGTGAATGTCCAAACAGGAGAAGAAGTTGCTGTCAAGCTGGTAAAGATTTACCACTTTTAACAACACTTGAATCTTTAAATGCATTTGTTTCTTTTTTTGGATAATGCAAATGCAAATGCAGAAAAGAAAAAATTCTTTTTTAGTTCAATTGCGATTTTCATGTGATGCTGTCTGTAAAAATTCTTTTTTTTCACATGAAGACGATGAGGAATCACTTTCTTGTTTCATTCGCCATTTATGTGACCTTGTTGTGTCCTTTGATTCTGCTTCTCTACTTTTTTTTTATAACTATCATTTTGCCTTTTTTTTCTCAGGAATCTGTGAAGACCAAGCATCCCCAACTTCATTATGAGTCAAAGTTGTATATGCTGCTTCAAGGAGGAAGTAAGTGTCACTTTACACTAGAATTATAGGCTTCTGTCTATTGTGTATGCTTCTTCTGCTTTGTGGGTGATCAAGTATATTCTGTGTAGACAGGCTTTTATTAATTTTACATTTCGTTCTGGTTGCATTATTATTTTGCAAATAACTAAGACAGTTTCTTTTTTGTTTTTCTTTCTCCCTGAAGCTGGTATTCCGAATCTCAAGTGGTTTGGAGTGGAAGGTGAATACAGCGTAATGGTTATTGACCTTCTAGGTCCTAGTCTTGAAGATTTGTTTAACTACTGCAATAGGAAGTTCACCTTGAAAACTGTTCTCATGCTTGCCGACCAGTTAGTGAGTATATTTATCTTGCTAGTTGTTCTGTTCGCTGAGTTTAATGACTTTGTTCGTAACGGAAGAGTATCTGTGTTCTCTGTTTACGTTTCAGCTTAACAGGGTTGAATTTATGCATACTCGAGGTTTCCTTCACCGTGATATAAAGCCTGATAATTTTTTAATGGGACTTGGACGCAAAGCAAACCAGGTGCTAAAATATATCTTTATGGTGCTTAGCCATAATTTTTAATTGTGATGGTGGTTTCGGCTTCAACCTACTGAGATAACTGTTTTTTTTTTCCTCATGATTTCAGGTGTATATCATTGATTTCGGATTAGGAAAGAAATACAGAGACCTTCAGACTCACAAGCACATTCCTTACAGGTAAGAATATGCCATGTTTATTTGTTTCCTTTATCCTTACTCAGGGATCTGCATTTTTGCATCCTAATATCCGTGAACTCAAAAGGAAAGATTAAATTTTGACAGAGAAAACAAAAATCTCACTGGGACGGCTCGTTACGCTAGTGTCAACACTCACCTTGGAGTCGGTAAGAGAGTTGTTCTGTGGTGTTATATATATATTTGAATTGTGTGTCTGAAACTTAACTAGTTGCTGGTGTTTGTACAGAACAAAGTCGAAGGGATGATTTGGAATCACTTGGTTATGTGCTTATGTATTTTCTCAAAGGAAGGTAAGAATCTACAGTTTTTTTCCTTCTTCTTCTTTCAACTACTGTATATTTTGTTGGACAAAAATTCAAACTCTTGTTTTGTTGCAATCAGCTTACCATGGCAGGGATTAAAAGCTGGGACAAAGAAGCAGAAATATGACAGAATCAGTGAGAAGAAAGTATCAACACCTATAGAGGTAAAACAACTCGACAATCTGATTGCATCATATTAAGAGATTAAAATGTTAAAGCTATCTCGGTATCTTAGTATGTTAATGGAATGTTTTCGATGTAGGTGTTGTGTAAAAACCACCCTTCTGAATTTGTTTCATACTTCCATTACTGCCGATCTTTACGGTTTGATGACAAACCTGATTACTCTTACCTTAAGAGGCTTTTCCGCGACTTGTTCATCCGAGAAGGTTCTTTTTCTTATCTTATCATCATTATTTTCACAAAGTTTGCATACTGTTTAAGCGGTTGTTGTCTCATTTTTCAAATTGTTGATTCTCTTGCAGGTTACCAATTCGATTATGTATTTGACTGGACAGTCCTAAAGTACCCTCAAATCGGTTCCAGCTCTGGTTCTAGCTCACGGACAAGGGTGACTTTTCTTTCTTTTTCTTCTACTCTTGTGGTTTTTGAGTTTCTCTATGCTTACGTAAATGTTAATCTCCGGGTCTTGCAGCATCATACAACCACGAAACCAGGATTCAACGCAGGTCCTTCCATGGAAAGACAAGAGAGGTTCGCAGGTAAAAATCTACTCCTGCTTCTATTGGAAATCTCAGAATCACACACACATTCATTCCTCATGATTCTGTGCGTGTAGGTAGGGAAACAACCCGTGATAGAATCTCAGGTGCAGTGGAAGCCTTCTCCAGAAGACACCCGACAACAACTTGTACGCCACGTGATCGTTCCAGATCAAGAAACTCTGATGATGGACCTTTCACTAAGCACACGGTAACAAATCTCACTTCACCAAAAACACATATTGATACAAAAGCGTGCATAGAGACTCAAATTGTATTTGTTTTTGGCAGCATAGAGACTCTGAGAGACCAAACAGTTCCTCAAGATACAGAACATCTTCTTCTAGGAAAGCTGTTGCTGCTTCAAGCTCTCGGCCAAGTTCTGCAGGCGGACCAAGCGAAAGCCGAGCTTCAAGCCGTCTGGTTTCATCGAGCGGTGGTGGTGGCAGCGGAAGTGGCAATGGCCGTCCCTCGACCAGCCAGAGAATCCAAGCTGGATATGAATCCAAGACTCTGTCTTTCTCTCGTGCAACGGCTTCAAGAAACAATCGGGAAGATCCATTGAGAAGCTTTGAGCTTCTGGAAATAAAGGAAAATGAGAGAGACAGAGAGACAGCAAAACTCAATGAGAACTCATCAGAAAAACTTCCTCGGAGAAAGCGGTGAATCTTTTGGTTAAGAAAGATTTCATATACTTGAACGATCTTTTACAGGTGATTTCTGCTACAGCTTTGCTGAGAGATCTTTCCCAGCACTCTTCGTTTGTATATTTAAATCGTGATGTGTTTAGACAAAATAACAATCAAAAATGTAGAGGGTTTCCATGTAAAAACGGTGAACATTGTATTCCTATATTTTCTCTGTAATAATAAACCAAAAAAGAAAACAAACAAAAATTGTTCTTTGGTTCTCTTCTAGTTGACTTTTCGGTCAACGCTGAGGGCTAAAAGTGGAAAATAAATACCACCGCTGGGCCGAGTATTAATACCAGTTTTTAATTCATTCACATCATTTACCTTTCCGGGAAAATTCTCCGATTTTCTCTCTTTCTCGAACTCTGAAATTTCCTCTATTGATCGGAGAGTGATCAGTGTTCACTGATCTGCCACGTTCTTCCTCCTCGGTGCATAAATATTAGTGTTCGAATCGGCGAAGACGTTGTATGATATTGTAGTCTATTTTGCTTGTTGATAGAATTTGAAATCTAGGGTTTATCGAATCGTTTTTCCTTTTCCTTTTCCGTTTCGGTTTCTTGGAGTTTCCCAGATAAAGTTAGCAAATCTTCTCGATTGGTCAGAGCCGCTTGTGTTGAATTCTGAAATTTCTGTGGGTTTCGTGGTGGTTTCGCTCCATTCAAGTTGGTTGTAGATCGTTCGAAAATCTGAAGATTTCGTCGTAGAGTTAGTGCTTCAAGGTGTTGGAAGAAATTGAAGAAATTAGGGTTTCAGTGGTTACGATCCAGTTTTCGAAATTGACTTGGAGTTTTGTGGCACTTCTGTTCTCTTAATTCGATAATATAAGGAGATCATGGAGATTGATGGTGTAAACGATGTTCATATCTTGGATCCTGAGCTCTTGCAGCTTCCGGGTTTGTCTCCTTTATCGGTGAAAACAAACCCTCATATTGCTGAGGAACTCTTCTCACAGTGGCTTTCACTCCCTGAGACTGGCCGATTGGTAATTTGATTCCCAAGCCTCTGATTTCTTGTCTTTTTATTTCAATCCCATAGTGTTTATCAACGCCACCATCTATCTAGTTGATAGATCATTTTGATTGTCTTTTGGAAAGTTTCGTTTATCCATTTGTGATTTCAATTGGATGCTTAAACCTCTGTCTCCTTATGTGCATACCGGGTTTGTAAATTTTAATCAGTAGTATAGGTTGGTACTGTGTCTGTTCTTCAGTTTCTTGTTCATTTGATTTATGCGCTTGTTTATGTATGCTGATTCCTGTTCCTGAGCCCATTGTTAATAAAGTTGTCGTTGCGACATCATTTGATTTCCCATAACTTTTCCGTTCATGGTCGTACATGGTCCTGAGCTCATTGTTATATATCTAAGAATTTTGTTTATTAATTAGTGTTAGATATATAGAGAATGTGTGAATCTTCTTATAGAGCTTAGAATGACTTGGGTGAAAAAAGTACTGGGATATATCAAGTCTCTGCTAGAAAAGCATTTGTATTTGTGTAGTACCAACATTAACTTAAGCTTCCTGAGAATCTCCTCAGCGTTCCTTTAATTTGATATGGCTGGGAATCAATCATACGGGGAAGAAACTTTAGGTGGCAGTTTTTTTTAAATGTTTTTTTTGTGACCTTATTTTGGCTGTTCATCTTTGTGATGTTTGTGCAGGTCAAGTCTTTGATTGATGATACTAAATCTAGTACCCCAGTCAGTGTATCCAAGAATTGTGCCAATCTCAACATTTCTTGCGGAAGTGCATTGCCATCTGTGTTTCTGAACAGTGGCACTCCCCCACTATCCCCTCGAAGTTCATCTGGGTCTCCCCGTTTCTCGAGGCAAAAGACAAGTCCTTCTTCTCTACAGTCTCCTTTGAGATCAGTCAGAGAACCAAAGCGCCAGCTCATCCCACAGGTTTGATATTTATCCTGCTGCTCCTCGTAAGGATGTTTTTTTTTTTAATTACAATTGGCTTTCTTTCAAATAACAGGAGAAGACTCTGCCTTGCTTGACATCTTGATTTTGGTTTTTTATGTACGCTCACATGATTGTTATAACTAGATTGAAATAGCTAAGTAGATGTATATCCATGAGCAAAAAAATTAGTAGAAACTATTTCTACGGTTAAGTTGAATTGATACATTTTTTTTTTTCACAAAACGTTGACAAATTGCACGTTTATTATGGTAATTCGTTTAATAGCGAATAATGTTCAACATCTTGTTTATAACTTCTATGCTATGATATGTATGCAGTTTTACTTCCAACATGGGCGTCCACCTGCGAAAGAACTAAAGGAGCAATGTATATCCATGGTCGATCATTATTTTAGTAACTATATTGACGGACTTCGTATGGATGGTGATATTTCACTTCAAACTTTTCTACATCAGTCTCGTGCTGTAAGGAATAGGCAAACAGTTGATCTTACAAACATATTCCTGTTATTGTCCAATTGCAGAATTCAAATCTATTACGAAAGAAGTCTGCAAGCTGCCTTCTTTTCTTTCTTCGGTACTTTTTAGAAAGATAGATACGAAATGCACCGGTATCGTTACAAGGTAACTCTTTGTGTGCTTTCTTTTCATATGCGTAATTGTAGTAGTTAAGTGTATATACATACTTGTGTGTTTGTGTATATGTAATAATAATAATAGAACACGCTGGTGTGGATCTCTGGATTCACGCTCAACAATTTGTCTCGTCAATTGCACACATTTAAAAATAATTGTACAGTTGCATAATAATTTGATATTTGATTGTTATCCTTTTTACGTAAGCCACTTTTACATAATATACAAGATATTTGTAATTAAGTAATTTTGAAGTATCGGCACTGTAGATTTTTTTGGAAATTGATATACTTCTCAATTAGCCAAAGCTTGGTTAAGAATCATAGAAATATACAACAGCTATGCAATTTTTTCTGTTTAAATTCTGACAAAAAAAAAAAGTATACACCATATATTGTTCCTGAATATACTGTTTACCCGCAGGGATGCATTTATCAAGTATTGGGTTGATGGACATATGTTGGCAATGGACGTAACCACACAAATATATAATATTTTGAGGCAGACAGGCTGCAAGTACCTCAGACAGGTCTATTTGTGATTCTTTTCCCAGTTCTTCACTGCTGTTTGAATTGTTTACCGAAGATTATCGTCTTTCTTGTTTTCTTTAATCCATTTTCCTGAAGACGTCTCACTTCTATCATTTCTTGGATTTGGGGATAGGCTGACTTCAAACCAGTTCTTGATGAGCTGCTGGCATCTCATCCTGGCTTGGAATTCTTGAGGAATACACCTGAATTTCAAGAAAGATATGGTAAGAACATATTTGGTTTATGATACATTGATTTTATGGTGATATATATCTAGAGTACTACGGGAAAGCCTGTTTATTATGTAGAAAATAAGATGTTCATGCAATTTCTTTCCATCTATTTGATTTTTGAGAACACATTGGCGAACTTGAAAGTGACTTCTTTAGCTGTTCTGGTAGGCCAAGGCAAATAATTTTTCCTTTGTTAATTTTATTGGCGCTTTCCATTATAATTATTTCTTGAAAGTTGTGAAATGACACTTAATATACAGTATATCAGGTGCATACTGTTTTATACATCTATTGACTAAATCATATTTTTTTTCTGTGCTTGTTTCATTCATCATTGTGTTCTTTCCCGTCTACCCAGCTGAGACTGTCATCTACAGAATATTTTACTACATAAACAGATCAGGAACTGGTTGCATTACTCTTAGAGAGCTGAAGCGTGGGAATCTTATTGCTGCCATGCAACAAGTTGATGAAGAAGACGACATCAATAAAGTTATTAGGTGATCATGTTTTCCTTTTCATCGTTTCTTAAAAAGTAGTGAAACATATTTTTAGTTAGTTTTGTTTATTATAATAAAAACCAGTTAAGTTGTCTAAGAATTCAAGCTCAGAAAGGAAAGCTGTGTAGCATTGTAAGCGATATGGGGGTAGTGCTTAGGTCTTCGTATCGTTTCTTAGACATAGGCACTACCCGTTAAACTCATAAAGGAAAAAGAAGTGTATGGGAAGTTCAGATTAATACTCAGAGAGGACATTATGCATGATTTGTCCATTCAATTTGACATTTTCTTTGCTTTTCAGGTACTTCTCGTATGAGCATTTCTACGTTATATACTGCAGATTTTGGGAACTCGATGGCGACCATGATTTCTTTATTGATAAGGAAAATCTCATCAAGTATGGTAATCATGCCCTTACTTACAGGATTGTCGACAGGATATTTACACAGGTTGGCTCCAGATGTCAAAATGTTTTTGTCTGAACACACTGTTATGAAGCTTAATTATAGTCTTACGGGATTCATTCCTTTATGATTCATGTTATGGCTACGTCTCTCACATAGGTCCCTAGGAAATTCACGAGCAAAGTTGAGGGGAAGATGGGTTATGAAGATTTTGCATACTTTATTCTCGCCGAGGAGGATAAGTCCTCTGAGTCCAGTCTTGAGTATTGGTACACTTCTCTCCCCTTCTTTCATTTTTCTTTACAGACTATTCTTCAGCCATTGTGTCCTTAGCTGCTTGACTCACAATATGTCAAAATGAATGTATAACCGCTAAGCCAAAACTCGTGGCATATCTACCAGAAATTGTGATACAGTAAACATCAAGTAGTACCATTATTTCATGAACATAGAATACCCATATTGAATCTAAAACATTTGTCTGGGTAGTGATTTATAGGTCTTTTCTCATTCATTATATCATGAAACTAGAACGCTTTCTATTGACCCGCTGATATAGGGCATGCGTCACTGGTATGTCATCCATCTGCCATGGATGTAACACACTGGACTCGTGGTGGCTTTTTGGCTTTTTGGCTTTTTCCCCTGAAATTGATTGAAAGGTTTCTTTGCAGGTTCAAGTGCGTAGACCTGGATGGAGATGGGGTGATCACTCCCAACGAAATGCAGTTTTTCTACGAAGAGCAGCTGCATCGCATGGAATGCATAACCCAGGAACCTGTACTCTTTGAGGATATCCTATGTCAAATATTCGACATGATTAAACCGGAGGCAAGAGTTCTTTCAAACCCTAACATGGTCTTTTGCTATTTCCCGGGTGTTTTACTTATTTTGAATATCAGTTTGCTTATTGACTCTTTCAGAAGGAGAACTGCATCACACTCCAGGATCTGAAAGCATCTAAACTTTCTGGAAATATTTTCAATATACTCTTCAACCTGAATAAATTCATGGCGTTTGAAACCCGTGACCCTTTTCTCATTCGCCAGGTAACCAGAGCTTTTCTGTAGAGTTTCTTCCACTTTGGTTTTAACAGCTGTTGAAACTATTACTACTGAATGGGTTATTAATGATATATCAATTCGTGAAAGGCTCTAAAAGACCTAGATAGTCTATATCATAACTTGGGAGAAAACTATGAACGATGTAACAGGGTTTAGTTAACTTGACCGCTACTATATTTTTTTTCTTTCCATGTCATAGGAACGTGAAAATCCAACATTGACAGAATGGGACCGATTTGCTCAGAGAGAGTATGTGAGGTTATCGATGGAAGAAGATGTGGAGGAAGTCTCGAATGGGAGTGCAGATGTTTGGGATGAACCACTCGAATCTCCATTTTAGTTACTTCATAAGAGGTAATAATTTCCCCAGTGCTCATCGTCAAGAGTTGTTTGTGTATGAATTATGAAATTTATTTATGCTCCCAAGAAACGAAAGCTTGTTCCTTTGCTTATGACACTTAATTTGCTCGTTTATTACTAGTTTCTTGGGAAGAAGAGGAGGAGGTTGAGTTTGGATCTTCTTGGCCGAGTAACAGCCTCGGAAAGGGAAAGGGTTCTCAGACAACCACGAAAGCCAATCCCTTTCCAACCTAGGGATTGGCGAGCAAATGAGAGTTTGTCTGAGAAAGTGTCATTTCATGAAATATTTATCTTGCTTAGGGTTTTTCAGGTCGGACACTCTTTTCAATCTACTATGTATATTAGTATACGTCGGTTTATAGTGTTTTGTGGAACCAAACAACAACGGTTTTATATTCAAAATCGAAAGAACTTGTTTTGTACAAAGACTTTTTTTGTAGGCGAAAAGGGTTCTAAACTTTCAATTTGTTTTACATGTTCACGTCCTTTTTTTTGCTTAAACGTACAGCTATTTTGTGCATATGATATGAATATGACTTTATGCTAACTATCTTCGTTAATTGACCTCTAACCCTAATGTTTCCTAATAAAATATATTTAACGTTTTCGAGTGACATAAGCCAATATTGATTTTACTATTTTTTGTATTGGAAAATAACCATTTAGCAAAATAGAGCAAAAAACTACTTTTGTTTAATTGGATCATATTGTCCAACCTTTTCTTTGTCAATAGATGATACAGTAATGATTTGTATTTTGTGAGGTCAAAACGTGTGTTTCTTCTTTCGTTTATAACTCACAAGCATGAACTACAAAGTTGTAGCCTAATTTTTTTCGATAACTTTAGTAAAATAGTCTATTAAATTTGTTTTAATATAAACTCTTTTAAGACGACAAAAAAAAAATATAAACTCTTTTATATATAAGGTAAAATTTATATGTATTTATATATATGTATATATATTATATATTAGAGAGGAAGAGACGTGAGAAAGAGAAAGAGAAGAGAGGAAGAAGCGATTTCTTCTTATCACACCTTCTCATTATTATCATCCAAGATGTATTTATACAGGGAACGGGGAAGAGTGGTAAGTAAATTATATGGACAATAAATATTGTTACCTATCCCTACATATGTGGATAATTATTATCCAACACTCCCACTTAATTATCTATTACTAATAATTTATTATGTACTGTCTCGTTAAAAACTTTATCATGGAAAAATTTATTAGAATAAAAACTATGACAAAGGAAAAGAGTACAGCTACGTAATCTCCCTCTAGAAATGATAGATATACATTTCTTTTATAGATCTCGCAGTCCACGCATTCCAATATTATGGACATGTGTTTCTGAATGATATAGTGGGAAGCGCCTTTGTAAAGAGGTCTGCTGCATTGTCACTTAAGTGAACATATTGGATATCCACTTCCTGATTTTTCTCGAGTTCTTGAGTGTAAGAGAAAAACCATGGAGGAATATGTTTTGTTCGATCGCTCTTGATAAAACCTTCTTTGAGTTGAGCGACACATGCAGCATTATCTTCGAACATTTTTGTTAGTTCCCTATCAATGACTATTCCACTTGCACCTTGAATATGTTGAGTCACAGATCGAAGCCATATGCATTCTCTACATGCCTCATGGAGAGCAATGATTTCCGCATAATTTGAAGAAGTGGCGACCAAAATCTGTTTTTGAAAACACCACGAGATCGTTGTTCCACCAATTGTGAAAACATATCCTGTTTGCGATCTAGCTTTATGCGGATCTAATAAATATCCTACATCTGCAAAACCAACTAGACCAACTTCGAGGTTTCTAGGATAAAATAAACCCAGATCAATCGTACATTGGAGATAACGAAAAATATGTTTTATTTCATTCCAATGTTTGCGTGTAAGAGATGAGCTGTATCTTGCAAGTAGATTAGTAGCAAAAGCTATATCTGGTCGAGTACAATTTGCAAGATACATAAGTCCACCGATAGCGCTCATATATATAAGGTACTTCAGGACCTAATACGTTTTCGCTATCTTCACAAGGTCGAAATGGATCCTTGTTAATATCAAGTGATATATTGACCATTGGGGTAATCAAAGGAGTTGCTTTATCCATTTTAAAGTATTTTAACACCTTTTTGGTGTAATTTGATTGATGCACAAATATTCCGTCTTGGAAATGCTCAATCTGGAGCCCTAGACAAAATTTTGTATTTTCAAGATCTTTCATTTCGAACTCTTCTTTCATGTGAGTTCTTGCATCATCAATCTCCTTTTGAGTTCCGATTATCTTCAGGTCATCGACATATACAGCAATGATCACAAATCGTGATGAGGATTTCTTAATAAACACGCAAGGGCATATCGCATTGTTGATGTATCCTTTACTCAACAAGTATTCACTCAAGCGATTATACCACATGCGTCCGGATTGTTTTAATCCGTAAAGTGATCGCTGTAATTTGACTAAATATATATCTTTAGATGCTTCAGGCATCTTTGATCCTTCTGGGATCTTTACTTCCTCTAGGATTTTCATATATATGTCACTATCAAGTGATCCATATAGATATGCAGTCACAACATCCATAAGATACATATCTAGATTTTTAGATGCCGTTAGGCTCATTAAGTACCTGAATGTGATTGCATCCATCACCGGGGAATATGTATCTTCATAATCAATTCCCGGTCTTTGAGAAAAACCTTGTGCCACAAGTCGGGCTTTATATCTTGTGATCTCGTTTTTCTCATTTTTTTCTCACAAAGACCCATTTGCACCCGACTGACATTACATCTTCTGGTGTAATGACTATAGGTCCAAAGACATTTCTTTTATTCAGGGAGATTAATTTATTTCTTATGGTCATCTGCCATTTCTTCCAGTCAGGCCTTTTCTGGCATTCTGACACTGACCTTGGGTCTGGATCATCATTTTTATTTTTAATTTCTTTGGATACCGAAAAAGAAAATATTCCATTTGTATCATTTATTTCACTTCTAGCCCATAATGTCTCACTTTGGGCGAAGTTAATGGAAATCTCATACTTTTCAGTATCATGTTCGTCTTCTGGACGAACTTTTTTAACGGGTTTTTCTGGAACCTCTTCATATATGTCTTCATGACATATATCTTTATATGGTTCTTCTATAACCGTTTCACCAATGTCTTCAAGATATTTTTTTTTATTCGGTTCTTCTGGAACCTTATCTCCCAATTTCTTTTTCTTTCGAGGATTTTTATCCTTCGAGCCCATCGGCCTCTCGCGCTTTAATTGAACCCGCGGTTCATTTGCTTTATTCCCATCAATAACTTGTTCCGGAACATTTATTTTTGATGGAGCATTAGCAACAGGGATATATGATTTTGTCACCCTTCTCGTATCTCTGAACGCATCAGGTAACTGATTTACCAAACTTTGCAAATATATAATTTTCTGAACTTCTGCCTCGCGTTGACGGGTAGGGGGATCAAGATAAGCCAAGGTTTGTGTACACCATGTGATATCCTTTGGTGATTATTTTGATCCTCCTCCCCCCCCCCCAATGTTGGGAATTCATTTTCATCAAAGTGGCAATCGGCAAAACGTGCCGTAAACATATCTCCAGTTACCGGTTGAAGATATCTTATTATACTTGGTGACGTATAGCCGATATATATTTCCAATCTCCTTTGTGGCCCTATTTTTGTTCTTTGCGGTGGGGCTATTGGGACATAGACCGCACATCCAAAAATACGGAGATGAGATACATTTGGCTCCTTGCCAGATGTTAACTGTATTGGGGAATATTCATTATATGCACTTGTCATCATCTGGACCAATGCCCCAGCATGCAATATAGCATGTCTCCATACAATAATTGAGAGTTTTGTTCTCAATATTAATGGTCTTGCAATCAACTGCAACTGTTTTATCAAAGACTTAGCCATGCCATTTTGTGTATGAACATGTGGAACTGGATGCTCAACATCGATTCCCAATGACATACAATAGTCATTAAAGACCGCTGAAGTGAATTTACCAGCGTTATCAAGCCTGACTTTTTTATGGCATAATCAGGGAATTGCGCTCTCAACCTGGTTATTTGGGTAGTTAATCTTGCGAAAGTCATATTTCTTGTGGTCAACAGACACACATGTGACCATCTACTAGATGCGTCAATTAATACCATAAAATATCTAAATGACCCGCACGGTGGGTGAATCGGCCTACATATATCACCATGTCTTCTCTCTAAGAATACAAGGGATTCATTCCCAACTTTGGCTGGCGATGACCTAGTTATGAGTTTTCCTTGAGAACATGTCTGACATGAAAACTCTCCCGATTGAAAAATTTTCTGGTTTTTCAATAGGTGGCCACTCGAATTTTGCACAATTCTTCTCATCATGACTGATCTAGGATGGCCAAATCTTTTATGTCATACTCTAAATGTACTAGTAAACCCTGGGTTTACAGTAACATAGGATTCAATCATATTTATTTTTGTGCAATATAACCCAGAGGACATCATTGGTAATTCTTCCAATACATGTTTCCTCTCAGATGTAATGCAAAGATATTCAATGCCATTCTTATTTATACTTGTTATATGATATCCATTTCCTCGGATATTTTTAGAACTTAACAAGTTTCTGCTAGATTTGGGGGAATATAATGCATCAGTTATTTCAAACTTTGTCCCCCTTGGCATTGAAAAGTTAGCTCTTCTAGAGCCTATTATAATAGTTGCATTACCAGATATGGTACTCACGCTTTCGGCGGAGTCCTTTATTTTGAGACCGGAGAAATATTTTTTATCTTTAAGTATAGTATGTGTCGTAGCACTGTCTGCTAGACATGTATTTTCATCCTGAATCTCAAACGATGACATGTTCTGAATCACAATATGCAAGAAAATACATTAAAAACCAAAATATGATTTTAGAAATTATTTTATATTAAGAAAAACTTTTTCTTGTTAACAAAAATATATTACATTCTTATTTAAAATTACATTGGTTTTTCTTGTTTTCTTCAAGAAGACTTTATATTACATCGATCTTAATCGCTTTGTTTCCATTGATTCTTCAGGATCAACAAGGAAATCAGCGATATCAAGATGAGTATAATCACTTATGCCATCAAAGGAAGGTCCAGCTTCATCAGAGATGAAATTGGTTTCAAAATTCTTTCCTTTATCCTTTTCTTTGGCATATTGTGATGCTCGGTACAGATCGGCTAAATGTCTTGGTGTGCGCCATGTTTTTGCCCAATGATTTTTCATGCCGCATATGTAACAACATCATTTTGTCTTTCTCGTCCTCGATCTCGTCCGCGACCGCGGTTATGGCCTCGACCGCGTCTGCGTCCGCATTCGGTTCTATTATTTTGACTGGATGATGCAACATTCGCTTCTGAGAATGGCGATGATCCAGTTGGACGAGTTTGATGGTTTAACATCACGAGCTGATTATTTTGTTCAGCTGCAAGGAGGACTTGCATCAACTCCGAGTATGTGGTGTAACCTTTTGCCCGATATTGTTGTTGCAGGGTTACTTTTCCAGGATGAAATTTTTGGAGAGTTTTTTCGATCATGTCGAAATCACTTACCTCCTGTCCACATAACATTATTCTGGAAGTAATTCCGAACATAGCGGAATTATATTCACCAACACTTTTGTAATCCTAGAACCGAAGGTTCAACCACTCATATTTGGATTTCAGTAAGATCACATATTTCTGGTGATCAAACCTATCTTTGAGAGATTGCCAAAGATCTGCAGGATCTTCTTTCGTGATGTATTCCTCTTTTAAACTATTATCGATGTGGTGGAGCAAAAATATCAAGGCTTTTGCCTTTTTTTCATCTGATGTCGTTTCCGACTTATCGATGGTATCGAGAAGTCCGTTTTCTCTTAGATGAATTTTTGCACCTACTGCCCATGACATGTAATTTTTACCAGACACATCAAGGACGCGAATTTTGAGCTTTGCCAAATTTGACATGATAATTGTATGTATATCATAAATTTAGCAGAAATTCAATTTAAATATTGTTTTTAAAGAAAAACATGATAAAAACTTTTGAATATGCATATATAACAAAAATATAGAGGCAAAACTTTCTATATAATTGAGGAGGCAGAGCCTACCATAATTTTAAAGAGGAGGTATGACCTTCTACTCTACAAATATAAAATTAAGGAGGAGGTTTAGCCTTCCACTCCATTAATATAATCCGAGGAGACATAGTCTACCATATGATCATATGATCGTGAAGGCATAGTATATCATAACGATTGGTTTGGGGAAGGCAGAGCCTATCATCCCGTAAACTTTAAAATAAATTGAACATAAATTTAAATTAATGGTTCGGGGAAGACAGAGTTTATCATCCCCAAATAATATATAAATTTAGAATAAATTAAACATAAATTTAAATCTTACCTCTTTGGTATAAGATCGAGAAGCGCTCGTGCTGATAACGTAATATAAACTCTTCTATATATAAGGTAAGATTTATATGTATTTGTATATGTGTATATATTTTATATTAGAGAGAAAGAGACGTGAGAAAGAGAAGAGAGGAAGAAGTGATTTCTTCTTATCACACCTTCTCATTATTATCATCCAAGATGTATTTATACAGGAAAGGGGAAGAGTGGTAAGACCAGGTCCAGTAGTGGTTTGTTGGACGGATTTGGCTCGAGTTCTAAGGCGAAATGGACTTAAAAAAAAAAGAAAATAGATCCAAATTCGACGGATCGGTTCATCCGGAAGAGCTTGATGAACACGCATCTCAGACACGTGGCGAAGCGTGAGTGGAGGCATTTTCGTGTAATTTTCGGGGAAGGAAAATTTTTTTTCCTAGACAATCATTTCTCCTTCCCGATTTTTTTTTCTTCACTCTCTTCCTCTCCTACGGCGATTCTCGTCGCCTCCGTGAAATCCGTCGAAACCGTCAACTTTTGCTGGTGTAGTGGACAACCGAGGGTCGGGCTTCCGTGATTATTGTCGAGGTAAGCGTTTCTTCTCTTCCTTTGCTGGATTTTATTCGATTTAGGGAAATTAGGGTTTTGGTTTTCATGAGCAAAAATTGTCAGTCTTTAATCGGTGGTTTAGATTGGGTAATTAGTGTCGATTTCGAGTCATCTCACCTCATTGAAACCCGAAGACGATTAGAAGTAAATTTTTTGGGAGATTTGAAAGAAATTTGAAATCGGTGAAATTAGGATTCATATGAAATGGGGAAAAATTTTGGGGCTTTCATTTGGGGTTGCAATTGGGGTGTAATACAATGTAATTCAACCGCTTTTCACTTGCTTTCGATACGAATTCATGTTATATTGTTTATTTGGTGAATTTTTGTTCGATGAAATTAGGGTTTTTTCAATTTGGGGAAATAAATTGGGGCTTTTCTTTGGTGTTCAAATTGGAGTTTAGTTCTTCCATATGTATTACTCATGTGTATGTTACAATGCATTAACAAGCTGATTATGTGTTGACGATTAATGTGAGTCCATATGGCCTTGTCGAAGCAGAATTTCTTTTATTGGGTTCATATGAATGTTTGTTTAAACGTTTTCTGTTTGATATAAATGCTATTACAATCATGGCTTTGCCTTTATCGATGATTAACTGAATTGTTGTTGTTGTTTACATGATCGGTTTAGTATAGTAACTTGTTTAGATTATTGATGATGAACTGAATTGTTCTTGGTGTTTACATGATCGGTTTACTTGACTTTGCCTTTCTTATTTAGTTATTTCATAATATCGATTGTTATTTGTGTTTACGTTTTCATACTTTTACTAAATTGGTTATAATTTTTTTTTTTGTGACAGATAATGGTAAGCTATAGCAGCGAATCATCTGAGGAGATCCCGTACTGGACTTATGCGGATGGCACATACGACATACCAGAGAAGTGCTTCTGCGGGCGGGTTGTGAAGGTGAAAGCAAATGCAGCCGGTCGCAAGTACTATGCCTGCCCGGAATGGATCAACGAGGTATGCATTCTGTCTTCATGAAGTCTGTATTGCTTTGTTAAAAGTTCTTTTGGTTTGTGATGTGTCGTTTATGTTATTGCTAATGGTTTGTCATGAATGTAGGCTACATTGATCACATCCACCAATGCTGGGATGACGGGGTCACCGAACAGTTGGAGATCCTCGCGAGCAGGATAGAGCAGCAGAAGAACCTGATCCTCAGCTTTGATCGGAGTAGAAGCAACGTTCTCGATCCAGCCATAAGAGAAATCCGTGAAGAGCTATCAACGCTTCAGGGAGAAGTCCGTGAAGAGCTATCAACGCTCAAGGGAGAAGTCATTCGTTTGAAGGAGCAGCTTAGTACTCAAGGTGATAGTTTCCTGATACTGTTTTTCTTTTCTGTTATCGCAGCTATTGCCTATACGTTTAGGGTTTAGAAATGTCTCAAGTAATGTAGTTGGTTAGTGTTTAAGTGTAGTTTAGGTCGGCTCAAGTAATGTAGTTGTCTAATGGGTCTTTTATATTTTGTTTGAGGGTAATCTTTAATGGACTCCACAGAAACATGGTTTAGTTGAAGGCATATGGCTCACCGACTAAAGGTTAGTTCTCTTACAACTTGCCTGGTCGTCTTTAATATAGTTGGTAAATGGCTTTATGATGTTAGCTTTAGGACTGGTTATCAATGCTTGATATGACATTTTAGGGTTAGGTTGTGTGTTAAATGATATCTAAACTTGCTCGAAAATGTTGACAACTTGTTAGAAAACTTTAAAACCCTGTTTAAAAGACTCTCAACTACTATCCCTTTAAACGTAAAAGACACTCAGACATTAAGACACAATGATAAGACAGTCAACCATAAAATAAAAGACACTCAACCATATTTAAAAACTTAAATAACTATCTTCTAATTCATTCTACTCACTCTCTTCTTTCTACTTCATTCTTTCTCTTTTTCGTGTAACTTCTTCACTTGTTCGAATCTTCTCACTAGCTTGTTCATTCACTCTCTTTTTTCAAACTCCTTCACTATCTTCTTGCCTGTTCGTCTCTTTTTAAAACTCTTTGACTATCTTCTTCATTCCCTATCTCAACTCCCAACCATCAACTCTTTCACTCGTTCTATGGATTCCCAGAACTCTGTTACACCATCTGAAGGGTTTGTAAATCTGTTATCCAGTCAGTACAACACTGACACATACTCACCGTGCATAGACTTAGGATCATCAGAAATGCCTTCGTTTAGTACGCAAGGCACTGAAGAGCCAACTGAGAATGCATTGAAGAGGAAAATATGGTCGCCGAAAGAAGACTTGGTCCTCATAAGTGCGTGGCTCAGCACCAGCAAGGACCCGATAGTCAGGAATGAACAGCGTTTAGGTTCGTTCTGGAAGCGGATTCAGTTGTATTACAACGCAAGCCAAGATCTTGAGGGACTCCCAAGGAGAGAGTGGACTCAATGCAAGCAACGGTGGGGAAGGTTAAATGATCAGGTTTGCAAATTTGTGGGCTCATACGCAGCTGCGCTAAAGGAGAAATCATCGGGTCAGAATGACAACGACGTGATGAAGCTCGCACATGAGATCTTCTTCAATGACTACGGCATCAAGTTTGGCCTGGAACATGCATGGAGAGAGTTGAGGCACGACCAAAAATGGTGCACGAGTGGCAAAGCTCCGGATGGTGCGTCATCAAAAAGAAGTAAGGTGGAAGACTCGGCTCAGTCTTCAACCTCCATGCCGGCAAGCGACAATGACCATGGGGTCGAGGCTCGTCCGCCTGGAGTCAAGGCTTCTAAGGCCAGTGCGAAAAACTCAGCAAGTGTTAAAGCCGACAACAAGGACATGAAGGAGTTTTCTTCAATGTGGGAAATGAAACAAAGGGATCGAGAGCTGAAAGATAAGATTAGGGACAAGAGGATACTTGAGAGCCTTTTAGCTAAAACTGAACCAATTAATGAGATTGAAATGACACTTAAAACCAAGTTAATTAGGGCTATGTATGATCTTTAGGTTTGACATAAAGTTATTTTTTGTATGCACTTTGTCATTGTTTTTTGGTTTTGTCATTGTGTTTTGGTTTTGTCATTGTGTTTTGGACGTGTCATTGTGTTTTGGTTTTGTTTGCACTTTGTTTGCTTTAGGTATGACTATGTTTGGTTATCGGTTGTGAACTATGTTATGCTTTGGCTATATTTCAATTGCCGACCTTGTTATTTTGTTTGAATGTGTGTTGTTTTGATGTTCCATTTACTTGTCCGATTTACATCCTCATATAATTGTTCTGACCTTCACGTTTTTTTTTGGCAGGTTATGGCTGACACTTCCGTGACCATATGCACCAAAATTTGAGGGGCCATATGCTTTTGTTGTATTCTCTACTATCCACATATTTTCTGTTGTAATATAGACCATATGTTTCCCACTATCTTATTATTGCCACTCGTTTTAGCATCTCCCCTGTATTTATATGCTCTCAAACATTTGTATGTTCTCAAACTTGTAGTTGCAAACATCGCCCTTCCAATATTGCTCTAAAAAAACTTCATTCCTCTTTCCCATCAAAATCTTTCATTATCAAAACACATTCCTCTTTACTAAGCACAAAAAAATTCTACACATCTCTCTCTCTCTTTTATTACAAACACTTAAACACCTAAACATTATGGCATCTTCAAGCAATCGATTAGATGATCCGTATGAAGATTCAGTCGATGATGCACTAGATGATGCATTTGATGACATGTTCGATCAGAAATTTGATGACATGTTTGATTCTATGTTAAATCAACTTGCACAAAAAAAGCAAAAAAAAAAAAAAGTACATTGAAAGAGAGCGGGAACAAGGCCACATCCGATTATGGAACGATTACTTCAGTGATGATGCAACCTATCCTCCACATACATTCCGACACCGTTTTCGTATGAACAAGGATTTGTTCCTGCGTATTGTTTACCGCCTATCCAGTGAAGTTCCATATTTTCAACAAAGAAGAAATCCTACCGGCAGATTAGGTCTCTCCGCTCTACAAAAATGTACGGCAGCCATCCGTATGATGGCATATGGCACACCAGCTGATGCAGTTGACGAATATCTCCAACTCGGTGCTAGTACGGCCTTGTTATGTTTGGAAAATTTCACTGAGGGAATAATATCCTTGTTCGGAGATGAGTATCTAAGAAGACCCACACCTGATGATCTCCAACGCTTACTGGACCTTGGCGAAGAACGGGGCTTCCCCGGGATGATAGGAAGCATTGATTGCATGCATTGGGAATGGAATAATTGCCCAACAGCCTGGAAAGGAAAATATACACGCGGATCAGGAAAGCCGACTATCGTTTTAGAGGCTGTAGTATCACAAGATCTTTGGATATGGCATGCATTTTTTAGACCTCCAAGTACATTAAATGATATTAACGTTCTTGATCGTTCTCCCGTTTTTGATGACATGTTGCATGTTGAAGCCCCAAAAGTGAGATATTGGTTTAACGGTAACGAGTACCGTTTGCCATACTATCTAACAGACGGTATTTATCCGAAATGGGCTACTTTTATACAGTCAATTCATCTTCCGCAAGAAGAGAAAAATAAGTTATTTGCAACAGCTCAAGAATCCGTCCGCAAAGATGTTGAACGGGCTTTCGGCGTTCTGCAAGCTCGATTTGCAATAATTAAAAATCCAGCTCTTTTTTGGGATAAATAAAAAATTGGCAAGATTATGCGGGCTTCTATCATATTACACAATATGGTAGTTGAAAATGAACGTGATAGCTACAGTCTCGCCAATATAGAACAATTCCAACAAGATGACGGAAGCAAAAATTCGTATGTCGATATGTTGTATTCTACAAATAGGCCGACAAATGTCTCAAATTTAATGATGGCGAAACGAAACGAAATCCGTGACTATCGAATACATGAACGATTGAAAGCATATTTAATTAAAAATCTTTGGAATAAATTTGGTACTTCTTAAATGTGTAACAAATATTTAAGTATTTCTATATTTTAAGTATTATGTGTTTGTATTTTTTTCTTAATAAATTGTATTCTTTGATATTGTATGTTTTATAAAATTTTGCAATATATTGTATTCTTTTTTTTTTAATCAGTGGATTTTGATTTTAATTATAAAAAATTTCAAAAAAAATAATAATATTAAATTCCGGATAAACCCCATAAACAGATTCACTAATGAAACCTCAAACATAAGCAAAGTTCATCCCAACTTAAAAAAAAATTATTAATTTAATCTAATGAACCCTATAAAAAGGTTCACTACTGCACATGTTCTAAGTAAATTATATGGACAGCAAATATTGTTACTTACCCCTATGTGGATAATTATTATCCAACAGTTTTAAAATTATTATATTATAAATATTTTTGTAAAGATACTAACACACTCATTAAATTAAGTATAGATTTGAGTTAACGTAACTCAAGTTAAGTATGCACTAATGATAAAATGATCTAACAAATAATTGATATCAAGTTTCGCGACCACATCATGATGACACGAGACACAAGCTTCCCACGCGCAAATGTTAAAAACAAGTTTTGTCGTTTTCCAAAAACTCAGCGATTTTCAGTGAAAAAGTCTCACGCGCCAAACATTTGCGCGTGATCTTTCGAATTCTCTGTGCAGAGTCAATTTAGATGCAGTTTGGGAGAAAAATTAAACGGATCGAAAATTACCAAATCCGCTAGGGTTCACAAAAAAACCCTAAAATCTCGCGAGCTCAGGTTCTCGAGTGAATCTCTGTGTTCTCCGATTCCATTTCGAGCCGAGTCAAAGAAAACCGAGTGATTTTCTGATCCGATTCCGGCGAGTGAGGATCAACGGACTTCTTTCATGGCGTCCTTTAAGGTGCTACATTCTTCAAATTCTAGAAACTCGGATCTATCTCGTCGCATCCCATCTTCTTCTTCTTCCTCTATAAGACCTCAACAGTTCAGGCGAGATCCCATCGCCGATGAATCGAGGATTAGCGGCGGTTACGGCGGAAGTAACGACGGATACGGCTCTAATACGATGACGGTGGAAGGGATTCTACACGACGCCTTCGCATCGGATCCACCAGCGACTGACTCTTCACTCCTAGAAGCTTCGATAACTCTGATGGATACTCCATCAGCGCCGATGGAGATAACGACGGTTTCCGATCTCGATCGCGGCGGCGGAGGAGGAACGGAGACGCGTGGGAAGAGTGTCGATGAGGTTTGGAGAGACATCGTGTCTGGAGAAGGGAAAGGGATGAAGGAAGAGACGCAGGAAGAGATAATGACGTTGGAGGATTTTCTAGCGAAAGCCGCCGGGGGAGATTCAGCGACGGTGGTAGGGAACGGAGGAGGAGAATCCGACGATATGGATGTGAAGATTCCGCCGGAGAGACTCGATTACGGATTCGATCATTCAGCGCCGCCGCATAATCCGTTTCAGATGATTGATAAAGTAGAAGGATCTATCGTTGCGTTTGGGAACGGTTTGGATGTTTACGGAGGAGGAAGAGGAGGAGGAGGAGCGAGAGGGAAGAGAGCGAGAGTAATGGTGGAGCCATTGGATAAAGCAGCTGCGCAGAGACAGAGAAGGATGATTAAGAACCGTGAATCTGCTGCTAGGTCGAGAGAGAGGAAACAAGCTTATCAAGTTGAGTTGGAGTCTTTAGCAGCGAAGCTCGAGGAAGAGAATGAAACGCTTTCGAAAGAGATTGAAGAGAAGAGGAAAGAGAGGTACAAGAAGCTAATGGAGTTTGTGATTCCTGTAGCTGAGAAACCGCAGCAGCAACCACGGTTCTTACGCAGGATTCGATCTTTGGAATGGTAATAATAAAGGTATAGACTTTTTCATGCTTTTTTTTAGGATTCAAGGGTTCTTTGTTTTGTAACTAAAACCTGTTTGTGTGAGAGTGGATTCATAATCTACTGTAGAGAGTGTGATGAACATGGTTAATAATAACTTAAATATTATATAGATTTGCATATGTTACATAGTTTTCACTTCTTGTTTTGATGAGACATAGGATGAACACAACCTCTCTCTCTAACAGAGTTTTGAATGAGATCTGAGAACAAATAGTTTTGAGAAATTGAATTAAGAGAGAATAGCAGTGAGGTCTTCATCTTCCTTGTTCTCTTGGCAACGTTTTAGCAGAAGAAGTTGGCGTCGAAGATGCGATACCTGTAACCCGAAATTCACAAGAGTTTATGTTTTAGTTGAAGAGGTAAAATCTCAGACTCAACTCAGGATTCATTTAACAAGTCCTGAAGACTAGAAAGTGTGTTGTGATGATGATATTTGGAACTTACTTCTTCGTGATGAATAGTTGAGATGGCACTAACGGAAACGAGGCTCTTCATTTTGCTCTGAAGAGCTTGGTCTTTGATCCCAAACCATGTCTGTGGAGGTAAAGCCATCAGAAGCGCGGTGAACACATCGTTTCCTGATGGGTACTTTGCTTCCGGACCATAGTCACTGCCTTTAGGGACAGGCTGCGTCGACGGCACCAACAGGTCAACCTCCTGTTCACTACCGTCACGAACCACGATCCCAGCTATCACCGTGGCTTCCTCCACGCCAGAAGGACCAGGACCTTGATGGAAAAATCAAATTACTTGAGTAGATGAGAGAAAGTGAAGCCATTTCAGGAACCAAGATCATTACCTTTGATGCATTTCACAGAGGTTTCGCGGCAATATAACTCGTTTGACGAGCTTCCAGATAAGATCTCAGCTCCTTGGCAACAAGCCTTTGCAGCCGCGTATGACAGATTATCTACGTAGCCCACCGAAGTTAAGAACTTGCAGACGTGCTCGAACAGTTCAGTCTCATGCACTTGTGTCAGCTCATCTCGCTGCAAGAGATTAGATATAAAATCAGGAAACTAAGATTTTGAAAGGATTTACACAAACTAACAGTTCAAAGGAGGAGTCAGGCAAAAGCTACACTAACCTTTAACTTTTGCCTTGATTTCTCCTCAGTGCTAAGATTTGGTTTTGCGTCCTCTGTTCTTCGGATCTCAGCAACCCATTTGATGAATGTGTTGAAGTTTGAAGGAAGCGACTTGAACACAACTGATAAGATTTTTTCAACGGTATCAACATGTTGTGAACTAACAAGACGAGGAACGTCTTCTTTCAGATACTTGACTATGCTCATCCAACTTTCATCCTTGCAGCTCTGCAAAAGACAAAAGCTAATTGTGTCATTGATCCAATATTTGTGGAAGAGATGTTTTCATTAAAGTTTGAGGCTGAGAAGGGAATCAAATTCACATTTAAGTAAAAACAGTTTGCATAAGAAAGAAAGTGACTGAGAAGAGAATGAAGAACAGAGTATAGTTGCAAAACACACTGCATCGAACATACCAGAGTATAGAGCAATCCTGGGTCTTTGTGGGGTCTAGATATGAGCATGAACCTGTAAACAAGACAGAACATCACCAGAACATGTTCTATAAAACGAAGAAAACATTAAAAAGTGAGTTAAGTACCCTCTACGTTTCCCTGTAGACTGATCAATGCTGTCCATGGCTTCCCAAAGAAGCTTAAGAGGAACCCAATGAGGGGGATACTTGAAACGTGCAACATCAAGAATCAAAGCCATATCTCTCTCAGCATTGTAACCACCTATAGGTGAGAAATGACCAGTCCCAGTCTGCGATAAGATCTTGTTAGAATCCTCTGATCAACAACACTCGAATTCCCTTGTCCGTTTTCAGACTTTGTTATGACCTAATTTGTGAATGAGCCTTAAACAAAACATTGTAGTGCAAAATGTCCACAGTTATATGCAGAAAGAAAGTTACCTGCTTAAATACTCCTCTATCGTACGTTGAGATCATATGGCATTTCTCAGAAGTGGAGCATGTGACTACAAATTTGCGGAAATCATCAATGGTGCTCTGATTTGTGCGGAAAGCTTCCACTTTTGCTCCTGAACAGTGAGCCAAACACACAAGTTTTCCAAAAGAAATCCCTTTTTCCTTCACTATCTCTAGTGGCTCACAGCAATCCAGCATTGATTCATCAAACCATCTCCAAGACCCTTTAGCAAGAAAAGAAAAGAAATGTTGTCTCATTTTGCTTACTATATAATAAATAAAATGACTAGAGCTTGTGGCCTAGTATACCTTTCCATTTACGCTCGGAATCAATGGAAAGAGCATTCAAAACTAATGAAAGGCTAGCCAAACCAGAAAACGCAGGTTCTGACTGCGTCTGGAAATAAGAACTCAAACTGAAATATCCTTCCATAGTTCCTTTCTCAACCGCTTCCTTGAAGATTTTCTGCAACAAACAAAAAATAAAAAGATTGGCATGAATGTAAAATACAATAAAATTTGGGCTTCATTTCTTCATTTTCAAACCCATAGAACACAAATAAGACCCAAAACTTTGGATATTCGAATTAAATTTGTAGCAACATATTCGAAAGTTTGCATCAAACTGAGAATGTAGAAGAAGAAAATCATCTTATTGTGGTAACTGTTTTGATGAATGACTCGTTGTGAATCTTTAGTAATGTTGGTACGTACAATTGGCTATATATCATTATCCTTTTTATTTAGTCTTATAAAATGATGATTGTTTTATGTCTCTTTGTTTTTTGGCTTAATTTAGTAAGTAATTGCAGCGAAAACCTGATTTTGCATCTGAGAACCCATGAATCTAAAAAAAAAAACTTGATCCGTACCTTGCCTTCTGCAGAAGAAAAGTCAATCGCCGGAGGAGAAGGAAGAGATCGCCGATACAAACTCGCCATAGCCATTTTTTTCACGGATTACTTCGAGGATTTTAGTAATATGTAGTAAGAAATTACAACAGAGAAGAGACAAATTGTGATGGAGAATTTGAGAAAGGAGGAGGAAAGAGTTTACGAATTTTCAAGGTCAATGCTTCTCTTTTGTCTCTCTCACCCGTTAGTGACCGCGTCAATTAGCTGGTCCAGTTTAAATTGGTTTGATTGTGACTACTTGTTGATTACATTGACATTTTGCATATTTTAATGTAACGTTTATATACGAAATGCTAATGCATAATATCAAACGCTTATAAGAGGTTATCTTTTGACTTTTAGAGTTGAATGAGGTTTTATAATTTACAAGATTTGATGAATAATCGGAGGGTCAAACCAAAATACTCGGTTTAAGAGTCTGGAGTACCAAACCGAATCGACGGTGGTGTATTGCATATTGTGATATGGATTTTCTCATTGTGATTTAAATCCACATTAATCCAAATATTTCATAAGTCGGAGGATTCATGACCATGTCAGCACTTACTTGGATTAGACGTTTATGAAGTATAATTTCATATTTTCATGCAGGGGCGGATTTAGGTTATAAACTTTTAGTGTGACCAGGTGTATTTGTCTCTATAGAGTAAAACATATACAGTAGAAACTCTATAAATTAATATTCGATAAATTAATAAATTCGATTAGTTAATAAATTTCTTTGGTCCCAAATTTATGTTTTGATTCAATTAATTTCTTTATAAATTAATAACTCTCTAAATTAATAAAATATAAAAGTCCTAATGTTATTAATTTATAGAGTTTTTACTGTTATTCGGAAATGTGACCAAACTTAGAAGAATTTTGTTGCTGTATAGTGATGCCAATCTGTTTATAGCTCATTTTCTTCCCATCTACACAAATGCACTTTTAAAATTTTCAAAAATAACGAACTTTGGTTCCATTACCTTTTAGAGAGATTTGAAGTTCTATGGAAACAAATAAAAACAATATTTCCAACAAAAAGTGATATTTTAAAATAGAAATTAATACAAAGAACTAGAAACTAAATCTGGAAAACAGGCTTGGAGCATGAGAGACAGGCTCAAAACATTGGGAAAAAAAAAGAGAGAAAGAGAAAAAGGGACAATATAGCCACCTTAGGTGGTGGTGGTGGTGGTGGCTTTGAGCTTGATCACGAGAGCAGCTTATTCTTTTGAAAAGCTTTCCGCTTGATCACGAGAGGAGTCGCATCATCTTTGACCTTGCTTGGAAGTGCTTAATTAGCTATGCTGAGTCAGGTGAAAAAAACATTAACATAACACATATCACCATCCATAGCTAAAACAACCACCTTAATTAGCCAAATGAAACTAAGCCTTAATTAGCCTATTAATGGATAGATTAGAGAGAGATCAAATGAATGAATGGATCGATACCTTGACGGCTTAGACGACATCTCTTCTTATTATAAATAACTTCTTGTGAGAACATATGAATTGATATACATTATTGAAGAAATAAATTTCAATTGCAAAGGTATGAAAAGTAGTAAAATAAGAACCTTAAGATCATCAAGCATGGCCTGATCGACGCTCATACCATCCCTCCAAGGACCTCACAAAAACGCAGAATTGGTTCGAATCTTCTATCATTGGGCTGACAAAGACATCTATCACTGACTTTTCAAGTAAGCATGTGCCTGATGGTTTTCTGTTTTCGAGCAAGTCAACGTCAAAGAGCATCGCAGCTGCTCAAATTTTAAACATTGTCAATGGTTGCCTGTTGTCGCAGCCATTCTTCAAGACGATCATTCTGTCGGCTTCTGCTTTCATTTCTCTTGTTGGCAACTCCAACAATGAATCATTCTGTTTCATCACTTGTCTTTTCTGTTCAGATACACCAGTTTTGAAATGCTTCTTCAGGACTCTAATCGCATTTTTAGACTCTTCAAAATATTTTTTCTATCAAAATGCATTGATTCAATCTATTTTTTTTAATCTATTCAGTTATGGTTTTCAATAGAGTTTAAATCTATCCACAATCCACTGTTATTTAATGACTGATTTTAAATTGTTTATAAAAGCATATTGTTATTGGTTATTGTATTTACAATTTATTAATTAATGAAGTTTGAAATCTTATGTTATTTAGTTAAAGATTTGAATAGACTAATAAAAGTCTTAAGTTATTCATCTTTGACAGATTCTTACCATTGATTTCAAGTGAAAGAGTTCTAACTGAATTTGAAACTAATTTTATGTTTTATATGTGTTTTTAGTTGTTTTTTTTTTTATAGAATTCAATTCTATTAGAATTCAAATAGTGTTATGGTTGACTCTCTATATATACTGCCACATAATTTTAACTTTAAAATAATTTATATACTTTAAATTCTAAATGAGCTAAAAATTTTCAAATCTGATCTACTTTAAATTTAGCGATGTTGATTTAAACTTATACAACCAATAACACTCCATTTGTTTTTTGTAGTAAAACACAACCATGAACTAATCGCATAAAATAAGAAAATTATTAATCATTAATCTGCTACTTGAGTGTTTTTAGCACAACTGTTAATATATATAATGATGAGATTATAAAATGTTGATATGTATTTAAGATAATATTCAGAAGATAAATAATTTATATAATATGTTGATCACAGTATAATATGCAGCACCACCTTAAAAAAAAAAAATTAACTGTTGTGAGAGTGAGTGTAGGAGTGGATTCAGTCTTGTTTGCTGCCTTTTAATTGCAATGCTCGCTTGGCGGCCATCAGGCTTGCAATGCACAAACATTTTATTAAGGTATATATGTTTCATGAACTCCACAACACAGTGTTTTCAATCTTTCTAAGCCCACCGCATGGCAATTGAAACTGCATGTCCACTCATATTCACTCTCATAAAGAAAAAAATGTCTAAAACTTGACCAAGTTGCTAAACACATAGCCGATATGTCATTTTTCATAATCACACCTGACCTGTGTGCACGATAGTTGTATCATCTGTTCAGTTTACTTGGGCGAGCAGAGGCAAAGACGGTAAGATTTTTTTTTTGGGAATTGGGCGAGCATGAGGTTGTCCGATATTTCCGTTTCAAAGCTGCTTCTGTAATTTATGGACGCTAAAACAAATATATTTTTCAATTTTGTTTTTGTACTGACAGTTTCTTGATTTGCAAGGATACATTTTGGTGGTTGGCAAGCTAATGTAAGAAACATTATAAAAAGAAGAAGCTTAAGAGTGTGGTTCATAATCTGCAGTAGAGTATGTGGATGAATAAAGTTGAATAACTTGTAAAATGGATATGTTACAAATCCCTCTTATTGCAAATAGAGTTTCAAACATACAGAGAACAAAAGACTCTTAAAACAAGTAGGGCTTTAGGTTTGAAAAAAATCTGGAATTCAAATGGGGAAGAGACTAAGAGATTAAATTTTTGAATAGATGAATTAATAAGCAGGAGCAGCAAGATCTTCCTCTTCCTTGTTCTCTTGGCATCTTTTTAGCAGCTGAAGTTGACGTCGAAGATGCAATACCTGTGATAACCACAAATTCACCATGTTAAACATCTTTAAATTCCACATTTTCTTTTTAGCTATATCATAAAGTAAAGATTCATTTGCTTGAAGAGGTAAAACTCTCAGACTCAACGTTCCTTGACTTAAATCAAAGTATAAAGTCATAAATTACCTCTTCTTGAAGCATAGTTGGGAGGGCAGCCATGGAAATGAGCTGTTTCATTTCTTGCATGAGAGCTTGGTCTTTGATCCCTGACCATGTCTGTGGAGGTAAAGCCAACAGAAGCACAGTGAAGACATCGTTTCCTGCTGGATAATTTGCCTCCGGACCACATTCACATTCAGTTTGGGTAGATGGCACCAATAGATCAACCTTTTGTTCACTCCCGTCACGCACCACAACTCCGGTCACCACCGTACCTTCGGTTTCTCCAGGACCTTGAATAGAGGACAATAAAGAAATTTGAAGAGGTGACTAAAAAGGCAAAAAAGAGAAGTCAACTTACTGTAAGAATCAAACATAGTGACACATACCTTTGACACATTTCACACAAGTTTCTCGACAACAGAACTCTTTCGATGAGCACCCGGACAAGATTTGAGCTCCTTGGCAACAAGCCTTTGCAGCCGCATATGTCAGACTGTCTTCGTAATTCACTGAAGATAAGAACTTACTGATGTGTTTGAACAGTGCAGTTTCATGCACTTCTTTCAGCACCACTTGCTGCAATAAATTAAGTTGAGATTAGAGACATGTAAAAGTCAAGATTGTCCAAAGAATAGCTCAAGGAGAGACAGACAACAAAAACTTCCTTACTGTTATTGTGTCTCAAATAATAACCAACATCTCTATGCAAAACAAAATGCAATTACATATTTTTTCATTAGTCAGTGTTCTTCAAAAGGATGTTTACTAATGCAACTTTGGGTTTTGGTAACCTTTTTGAAGACTCTATACGGAAAATACCTTTAAGTTGAGCCTTGATTTCTCCTCTGCGCTGAGATTTTGGTTTGCGTCCTCTGTTATTCTGACCTCAGCCACCCATCTGATGAATTGGTTGAAGTTTGATGGAAGTGACTTGAACACAACTGATATGATTTTCTCCACACTATCAACATGCTGTGAACTTACAAGACGAGGAACATCTTCCTTCAAATACTGTGCTATGCTTATCCAGCTTTCATCCTTGCAGCTCTGGTTTTGTATATAAGCAAAATCATCACCGATCCAGTTTGGTTGAGCAAGTTTTGTATCACCAAAATAACAATGACATGTACTAACTATTAAGTATATGACATACCAGAGTATACAGCAAACCAGGTTCTCTGTGGGGTCTAGATATAAGCATGAACCTGAGAACAACACAGAAGAATAGCAGTCCATGTTCTGTAAAGACAATTACATCCATGACACAGTAAGAAACCTAAGAATAAGCTAAAAGAAAATGAGTAAGTACCCTCTACGTTTCCCTGTTGACTGATCAATGCTGTCCATGGCTTCCCAAAGAAGCTTAAGAGGAACCCAATGAGGAGGATACTTGAAACGTGCAACATCAAGAATCAAAGCCATATCTCTCTCAGCATTGTAGCCACCTATAGGTGAGAAGTGACCAGTCCCAGTCTGCGATAAGATTTTTGTTAGAATTCCCAATCAACAACACTCGAAATCCCTCACCGCGCTTGCAGAAAAGGAAGTTACCTGCTTGAATACTCCTCTGTGATATGTCGAGATCATATGGCAATTATCAGAAGTGGAGCATTTCACTACTAGTTTGCGGAAATCATCGATGGTGCTCTGATTCGTACGGAAAGCTTCCACTTTTGCTCCTGAACAATGAGCCAAACACACAACTTTCCCAAATGAAATCCCTTTGTCCTTCACTACTTCAAGTGGCTCACAGCAATCCAGCATTGATTCATCAAACCATCTCCATGGCCCTATTTGAAGAAAGGGTATGAAATGTTAAAAACCCATCAGTGTATAAATCTTCATAGTATAGTATAATCTGACATACCTTTCCATTTTCGTCCAGGATCAATAGAAAGAGCATTCAACACAACTGAGAGACTAGCCAAACCACAATACGCAGGCTCAGACTGCGTCTGGAAATAAGAAATCAACCTGAAAAATCCTTCCATGGTTCCTTTCTGAAGCGCTTCATTGAAGATTAGCTGCACGATTTTCAACAACTCAGATGAAAACAGCAACTACTTTTAAGACAGTAACCAAGCAACACAGATTACATTGACAAGTCTAGTCCCATGTAATAATAAAAAGCAACTAAGCTGGATTACTTCTTGTAACAATCAACTGTGTAAGTGTGGCTAAAAAATCCCAGAATTTGGTATTGTTGTTAATTCCTGAATTATTTAACTGGCAGACATATTCAGATCTCACTAATCACTGACCAGACAAGACAGAAACCTGACCATTTCTAAATCTATAACATTATGTGTGTTCTTCTGATCTTGTCGGAATTTCAATTGACCCACCAAAAATATCCACGAATAGTGGAAACAAAACCCAAATCCAGCAGGCTAATATTGCAAAACAGGATCTCTTGAGAACACAAATCAAGAAACAGTAGATGACGAGCAAGATTTACGAAAGCAAAACCTAAAAAACCTAAATTTGCATCCCGAAAATTCATAAATTCAAAAACTTGATCCGTACCTTTCCTTCGGCTGAAGAAAAATCAATCGCCGGAGGAGAAGGAAGAGATCGCCGATATAAACTCGCCATAGCCATTTTTTCACGGGTTTCTCAGAGGGTTTAATATAAAGTTACAGACTTGCGGTGGAAGATTCGTTAGTGGATTCGAAAAGGATGCGCAAGAGAACTTTTTCACGAACTGTTTTTTCAACTTTCGGCGTGTGTGAGATTCGAAAAGGTGAAGACGATTTGTATGTATACAGAGAAGAGACTCAATTATTTGAACTCTCAAAGTCAACGCTCTCTCTTTCGCTCTACGTCGGTCAAGTCAAACGTGAAAAGCGCGACAAAACGACGTTAGTGACCTTGTCAAAACCATCCGGTCTGGTTTGGTTCGGTTTAATTAGTATTACTGGTACATTACACTATGTAAGGTAAATTTGTACGAACTTGATAATTATTCACTTATTAGGAGATTAATTTCGTTAATATTGATTCAATTTTATTTTATTACAGAGTTGGATAAACTAATGGGTCCTGATGTTTCATACTCGGTTCGGTTCGGCTTAGAGTTCGGATGGCCAAATGGACTTGGGTCACTTGACGGCGTGTAGTCACCGTTAGTCTATGGTCAAAATTGGCGCGAGTGGGGAGACATCTTGAACCGGTCGAGAGGACTCCGGTTTATTTGTACCGTAGCGTTTCATTTGGTTCCCAAATCACTTCGAAATAATAAAAGAGTTTGTAACAAACTAACCCACTTTCTTAGTTAAAGTTACAAGTTAAATGACTTTATGTAGGAAGGGGACTTTTTCAACTGTTTATTGCTCGTTTATGCCAAAAATACCCTTGTTATTCCACAAACATTTTTAGACTTTCTCTTTCTTCTTTTTCTTACTTCTTCTCTTTTTTCTTCATTCACGTTTTTTCTTCTTTTTTTCTTAAATCTAATTTATATCATCATCTTTTCCATTCTCACTGATCTCACATTAATTTAATCTCTTCATCTCTAATACTTCATCTTCTTCTTCTTTTGCATCTCTTCACCATATCCAATATATTCATATAAAAAATATTATATTATAGATTGAATCATAAATTTAATTTTCAAACTTTGAAATTAACAATTTTTGTTCATGAACTAAACATAATTTTTTAATTTTGTGATGTACCCAGAATCTCCAAAAACCCAGATAAAATTCGGCTATTAATCCACACAAGAGTGATATGGACAAGTAGACGTGGATATCATATTATGGACATTCATATATTCATGCATGGACGGTCTCACATGGATGACGAGTTATGGACAAATGTGTATTTGTATTTGTACTAACTATGCTTTTTGTAAAAAACCTTCAGTATTAAACTAGTATTGTTCACACAAACGTGTCCATACAAAATTTGTCCAAACTAACTTGTCCACTAATACATTAAAGAGTCTAAGATTTAAGTTATTTAACTATATGTGTATGAACAAGGTTTAGATCCATGATAGCTTGTCCATATAAACATGTCTATTAAAATATATTTATTAATCAGATCCATGATAGCTTGTCCATACACACATATCCATTAAAACATATTTTACGTTTTACATATGCTTCTCTCACGCATTTTATCGAACATATTGAAGGCGTTTTTTGCTTTCAAATATTTTTAATGAAATTAGAGAAAAAACTATATTAGATTTTAACAATTACGATGTTGATGAATTAAAAGAAAAAAAAAGGAGAATTTATCAGAAAACAAAATTATAAAACCGAAATTTAAGAATTTATAAAAAGATTTGTTTATTGTTGGTGTATTTGTGAGAGAGAGGTTAACAAAAAAATCGATTTTGTAATAATTACAGGTAAAAAGGTTTATGAATTGTAAAGGTATGTAGGTAATTTTGATCATGTTAAGTCACCAAATAGCAGGAAGTCATTAAGTTTGTAATATAAACTCAGAAAATGGGTTTGGATGTAATAATTTCATAATAAAATACTATTTGATTGAAGTCTTGAATAAAAAATATATATATATTTCCAGATTATACAAGTGTTACGATCTATTCGACTTGTCAATTACGTGTTGAAACCTTTAAATATTGAATCTATGACTATGATTATACAATTACTAGTTTTTGTTTATTTATTGGAAAAGAATTTTGTTTTTTTTTGGCTAAAACTTGTTTTCTAAAAGATGTTAGTTTGTTTGACCAAAAAAAAAAGGTGTTAGTTTCTTTTTACGGATTTTGTGTTGAAAAGTGAAAACTGAAGAAACATGATGTAAAATCATGTCATTCGATATTGGTTTGTTGTGATCGTCTCATTTCCTCATGTTTACTTTTCTCATATGCCACATTGTTCTGATTACAATATTTCCGAAATTGAATAGAACAAAGTAACAATGCACGAATTTTACGAATTTAATACAGACCCAAAATGTGTAGTCTTGGATTTGACTGGTTGGAGCGATAGATGAAGATTAATTGCCGTAAAATTTAGTTTGAAAAACTTTTGAATTATAAATTTTTATGGTTTGAAGAGAAAACAAAACTAATATTCTTATCTTACCAATCAACCACACAATAAATTTTGTGATTTTCAAGTAAACTCTTGCAGTTTCAGTTGTGTTTGTTGTAAAAATTGACCATATATTCAATAATAAAGTAATTTTGAATCAAATAATTCAGTGTTCAGATATCTAATACCGTTTACTTTTGAGTATTTAAGAGTTAAAAATACTGATCACTCATTAGTCATTTCATCTACAACTAATTTTAACAACTTAATTTTTCTGATATATTTCAATTTACCAATAAAAAAACAATACCTTATGTGTATATTTTTATTTCCAGCTGGTTGTATTGTCCTGAGAGATCCCTCTATCCCAACCAAAGTGGGCCACAATGCTTTAGATATGTCCGGATTTTCCAATTTGCAGCTCTGGCTCTTTCCCGTGCTCTGCTCTCAACGTAAAATTTCATAAAAATAAGTACAAAATATATATTATTAGATGAACAAAACTAAATAATATATAGACAATTAAAGAACGCAACCAAACATTTGAGAAATGTACCGAAGGCCATTCAAGAGGTTCTTCTTCATGATTTTCTTCTTTTTATTATAGACAATAAATCACCAACAATCAAAGAAGAAGGAAGAAAAATAGTGTATATTTTAACCCCCAAAAAAAACTTTCAATGAATATAGATCGTCAAGAAGATAAAAGAAGTGTTGAGTTAGAAAGGGGAAAAGCATACAAACAAAAAAGAAAAATGAGAAAAAGAAACAGATTTTTGTTGTTGAAAAATTACAAAGACATGGGCAAAAATTAGCAACAATTATTTACCTATAAGAAGAAGTTGAAGAGTCATAAAAATTCCATGACCTAAGATCAAAGAAATGGTCAAAGGATAAGCAAAGATTTCGGTGTTGATGCTGTTAACTTCAATGCAGTGATTCCAAAACTTTACCTTTGAGAGTCAAAATATTCTGGTATCACCAATAAACATGAAACAACTTCAGATCAATGCATAAATTTGCCAATTGTTTAAATCACCAAATTTTGTCCACCGCTTACTCCAAATCCAACAATGCAAAAGCACAAATTTTTTTTTAACTGATCAAACAAGTTTATAAACAAGCTTTACAATGCCCTTAAGGCACAGCACATACCACGAGAGACCGTAAGAAAATATAAACATAATATTCTGTATTTTAATTTAAAGACGAAAACAGGAGATCGAATATAATAAAACCCATGTTTCGGATTTTCCAGTTAGTATTCAAAGTATTGTCCTTTTTTGAAACTCTTTCCATGTGGTTACGAAAGTTCATAGAAGCGTAGACCAACAAAGAACTTAATGAGTTTTAGAGGATCAAACACACGAATTCAATTCTACAACCAAACCCGTTTACCAAAAATAGAAAAGAAAAACATTTATAGCAAAGCAAAGAGCATCGTCTCAAGATCCAGACACAAAGAGTTTATTAGTCTCTGTAATTTTCTAGTTTCTGTTCTTGCATAAGATCGGAAATAACTAAGCTAGCACAAAGTTTCCAGAGATTCCTGATCAAATATATAAAAAATAAAACAAAAATTTATCATATCAGATTTGACTCTAGAATCGAACTTTACAAACTTTAAAAACGAGATCAATTCAATTCAAATCTAAACAAAAATACATTGTAGCGAGTGTTTGCGACTTCATCTGCTTCACGGATTGCGAAAATTCGGAGATTCATGTTCTCGAAACAACTCCGATCAAAGATTCCATCAAAAAAATGAATATGCATTGATCAATTTTTGTTTTGTTTTTCATCATGAAATTCAGTACTAAGATAAACCAGAAATTTCACAAAATGATGAAATCGGCGTTAAATTTTTTTCAATCCCTTGGCTAATCGATAACATAACCAGATTTACAAAACGCAGTACATCAAATCCCAACAAAAACCCTAACATTTCTGAGTCAATTTTGAAGAAGACGATGAAGATAGAGAGAGAAGAGAGAACAGCTTTACAAAAAAGGAAAAAAAATAAAAAATTGAGAGAAGAGGGAATGTTTCGGTGTTTTAGACTGTCTTGATTTTCGGTGGACGGACAAATGACCTGGTTCCACGTGGATTTTCGCATCACAATTTAAGGGATCGGACAAGCTGTGAAGGGTTGACGATACCGGGCAAGTGGGTCCCATCTACCCGGAGGATGTTAGCAACCTCCACATATCTCCTCCGTTTGTGGTCACTAGGCTCGATATCATGGCTCGACTTAGCCTTTCTCGACTCAGTAAATTGGGCCGCAAATGGGCCGGCTTGGGCTCGAGCCGGGTTCCATTGCTCTCCGAAGAGTGTGCCTTTGTTGAGAAACTCGTGAGCCAAATAACCGGCGAGGAGCTGGTTCGAACCAGCCGGCTCGGCTACGACGGCGCCGGCGGTTGTTGGTGGAGCGACGGTTGGAGCTTTCTTGAGGATAGATTTAATCGGCGGCGGCGGTGGATTTTTCACGGCGGTTTCCGTCGGTTTACCGGCGACGGCGCCGGAGATAACTCGTTTATCTGATGTCAGCACACGGCGTGGGGGGAGACGCATCGTTTTGGTATTCATGGCGGTTTTTTATTGGATGCATGCCACGTCAGCAATAAGGAAATTTTGAAAATAATTACTGCTGTGAAACAGTAATTTTCAAGTAATCGGATTAAAAATAATAATTTTAACCAGAGATGAATTTTTATATTGATCTCCTTTTTTAATTTAAGAAATAATAAAATTAGAGAGAGAGAGGGGGAGAAATTGGACGATGAGAGAGAGAAAGAGAATAAGAATGGAGGGACAAGGGGTCTGAGTAGGGTTAAGACAATATATAGAGATACGAAGCATAAATTGCCCTCTAATGTTCTAGTAATTACAATAGCACCATTTTATATGTAAATGACATAAAAACCCTTCCTTCCTTACCATATCTTCTAATTTGGGTTACCATTGGAACAAGTAACGCAAACATTAAAGAGCTTTTCGGGTAGAAAATAAGGAATCCCCTTTTTAGGATTTTTTTTTTCGATCTCTTCTTTAATCTCATTAGTCAGGAATGGATTCTGATTATTGATTTTAATTTCATTAGTAAATGATATATTCTAATATAAGTTATTTACTTATATTCTCCAAGTCCTCATGCAACAGTTATAGTAATGCTTCCTATTCTATTTTATGTCAATTCTTTAATCTAAGATCAACTAATGATAAATACTAAATAAAATTGCAATTTTAACATAAAATCATTTCCTTTTTATAAATTATACACTGTATTTTTAAGAAATAAAATTATTAATTTAAATATTGTCTATGTTTTAAACCACATTAATTAAAGTGTATTTGATTAATTTTGTGTGTAAATTAGATTCTTTTAGTGAAAAACATATCAAAAAATTAATAAAAAAGAAAAAACTTACAAATGAAATAAAACACTAACAAACAATAATGAAGAAAAGATCTAAGACGTTAGAAATTATGCCATAAACTTATAAACAAACTTTTTTTTTGAAAAAAAAAGGAAATGACTAAATGAAATTGTTTTTTTATCAAATGTGGTGCAAAGAAAGGGTTTGAACTTAGGTCATGAGGGTCAAAATTACTTATTTCAATCCAAATTACGTATCAAATGGCTAAAACATAAGTATATAAACAAAATTTGATATAAAAATTTATATGGGTCAATCAACCTCTTTTACTGTTAATTAGTTCCGCCACTCACATAAGTAGATTGTAAAACATTATCTTTTCTTTTTTAAATCTTTTTGTCATAATGTGTATATATGATTATTCTTTTTCAGCTATCATATATATGAAAATTTTACAGAACATAGGTTAGATTCAATATTTTTTATTGGGCAATGATTATAATAAATGTTTAATAGGCTTAGTATATTACAATAGAGAATTTTAAATTGCCGATAATACAATTATCAATCCATGATACATTGATATAAACGATAGATTTGATTTCGGATCAAACTTGTTCATATTGTTAAGAATTCTATGGAATTTTTTTTACTCCAATGCTTAAAAAACAATTTACTCATAACTTTGCTTTCTTTAATGAAAGATTATTATATTAACTTGAAATAATATAGTCTGAATACAAAGTATTAGCTAACCAATAAGATGGATAACACATAATCTGAAAAGTAGAATTTCATTTTATTTATTTGTAATATTATGCACAAACTTAAGTTTCCTAACAAATTTGTTTTTTAACATTAACTAAAGTAATTCCATCTAGATTCTAAATATAATGTATTACATAAATTATCAAAATTTAAAGTTTGACTATACGGAAAAATCAAGTAATGTCTCTTTAAAGGCTAAAAGTATTCTTTATTTTTTTTTCTACCCCATAAAAAAAAAGAGTATTCTTTATTTAAAAAAACATGATACGAATATTATCAATGGTTTAATATGTATATGGTTTGTATTTGTTCACATGATCCTTCAATACAACTATTCTTTTTTGGTAAGAATGAAGCTCTCCCTTTTTCAGATATTGTGTAGACAACCACTAGAACAATATAGAGAACCAGTGGGTAAAGTCAAAAGTTAATTTTTATGAAGACTATGAAATTTTAATCCCCTCACTATCCATAAAATTCTTTAATGTAAATCTCATCTCATTTCTTTTAACAATTTCATGATTCTTGCATGTATACTGCGTGTACATTAATACATTTGATTGGTGCCTTTTTCTACTTATGGACAATGTCTACACATTTACACACACGTACACGCTAAAATTTGGTAAAGAGTGATAAAATACTTTTTCTTCCTATTTTCAAACCAAAAACTAAAATGTTTAAATCTAAACCAAATCGAAATCCAAATTGAACACCAGTGAATGAAAAGTTGTTTTATCTGTTATCACAAATCCCACTAGATCATTATAAGCTTTATAGAACTTTAGATCAAAACTTATCGAGGATGATGAAGTCTTATCGAGGATGATGAAGTGTTCTTCAACAAAAATCACCAGATAACTATTAAAAGCTGCATATCAAGATTAATCATAGACTTCATCTTAGGGGCCCAATTTCCGGATAGACTAATGGGCAGTAGTGTTTTGTATGGATCACTTTAATCATAGAGTAATTAACCGATTTATATAACAAACAAATATTGCAGAACAATGATAGCAAATTCTAACAACAGGTTTAAATTTAGACAGAGAATTAATTGATTTCGGGTAGTTAGGCGTCAATTTTGTCAACTCGATTAAATTTGATTTCACCAAACTGAATGATATAATAATTTCAATGTATTTCTTTTTTACAAATAATAATGTCAACAGCAAAATAAAATGACAATAATAAACAGGAAAAATGCATGCCTTTAACTTACTCTTAAGTATACCAAGGGACCCACTTTGAGGGACCATAGCAATTTGCATCGCAAATCCCTCATATGGCTCACATCAAACACATGTTCAACCAAACCATCAAACACTTAACACTAGGCTCTAGTGATAATGGATCCATGAAATATTTTTATTCGGACCATAATTCAAATAAATGTTGTTTAATTATTTGAATGATATTACTCTACCGCCTCTTAATATATAATAATTCATAACTAGAATCTTATCCAGTACACTTAAGCACATTGTTTTGAATTTTTTTTTCCTGAAGAAAAACTAGTCTATAAAAGATGTTTAGATATATAAAACAGAAAAAGTATATTTCCAAAGAGATGTTTAGAAGATATGTTTAATTGTAATTATATAAAAAATTGAACAGAAGAGTGAGAAAATTGGATTTTTTTTTTTTTTGAATTTGGAAGAGGAAACAGATATAAGAAGAGGAAGACACCTGAGAAATATTGACAAGGAAAAACATAAAATTTTGGTAAAATAGCATTTAGGAAAGAAAATAAATTATGGAAAAATATGTATGAAGAAATGAAGAATACAACACTAACAGTTTTTATCGACCAACAAGTTTCAGATTTAATCTATTCGGCCCAAAAAAATGATTATTAGCCATTTCTCTATCATCGACAATCGAACTCGAGACTTTTAATGCTCTACCAAATAATTTTTAAGATGGATAGGTGCTAATCAAAACTCATAAAATTTAGCTTCTAAAACTATATCATTTATACATTCGTGAAATTCAGATTAAAAATTACTTAACAAAGATTTCGAATTAGTAATCGTCTTTTAGATTAGTTTATTAATCGAGTGTCTAGAAATCATTAATCGGCCACATACAATTGATTAAATCTAAATAACAACCAACTGATTAATGTTATCTTCTTAGTTGACCAAAATCATAACACCTTGTGATTTCTCGCTTTCAAGTGCTTACAGAAACATAGACGTCAAGGAAAAAAAACAGAGAAACATAATTGAATAGTAAACAATTGTAACAAAGCCATATAAGTGACATCTAGAACAAATTCAAACGTAATACTATTCTCCTCGAGGGCAACAAAAAAAGGAATGAAATATAAAAAAATAGGTTAATGTGACGCGTCTGTCTTGATGGCTTAATTAACGGCCCCTAAGATTGGACGCGCATAATAGTTGGCTTAGTCCATTTTGCGTAGACTTTAACTTATTTATGTATTTTTTTGTTGGAACTTAATTATGTATTTTAATTATTAAAAATCTTATCTTCTTCATTTTTTTTAATTTTGACACATTATCCTATCGTATTTAGCAAAGAGAAATTTTAACCGAGAACATAACCGAATACACCCGATGCTACATTTGGTTTTTCTTGTGTCTATTAGCGCCAATATGATAAGGTTAATTCAACAGTTGATTCAAAATAAAATTATAATGCTCGTAAGAGGGAAAAAATAAGGACATAGAAATGGTACCTTGCACGGGTCCAAAAGAAGTTTTAGATTCCTAGTGTATATATAACAGACTCCGAAAAAAGAGAAAAGAACAGAACTTATTTACACAATCATATAGAAAAAGAGAACTACACCCTTGTAAACATTTCGAAAGTAATTTCTTGTATTCATTAAATATATAGTACTACAATTATCAATTCCTACATTTTAACACATTTGTTCATTTGGCTCGTGGACAAAAAGACCTAGACTCAAAATTAGTTTAAAGATCTAAACTTTAATACATCAAAAACAAATGAATTAGTTAAAAATATAAACCCTAATTAAACTAGTTAGGATTTGTTGTTTTCCTTTTCCTTATTGTTTTCGGAAAAGGAATATCACATTTCCAAATAGAGAGAGCCTTATGATTTCATCTAGTCCTCAGTTCCATTCAACAGCTTCTTTGAAAACAAAAACAATACCTAAAAGGCTAAAAATATTCTCCCCATGAAAACAAAGTGTCTCATTAGAACAAGATTGTGTTGATCAGCTACGAAGGCGAACGTTAGTGGTTGCGTGCGTCGTAAAAAAAATCCATCTTACAAACGTCACCCAAGAATATCATCCTATGCAAAGTCGTCCGGCACGTCGAAGCTGATTCGGTTGAAGAAGACGAGGAGGCGAAGAAGAGGCTTGAGAATTGGGATGCACTCTTTATGAGACTCTGGGATATGGAAACCATCTTCACACTCGTTTATATGTATTTGACTTTTTGATGCTTTTGTAATGTTTGGTGTGATGTGTGATCCATACTGATTACTGATGTTCAACATTCAGCTCCACTTGTACATCACTTTGGTTGTGTGTCTGTATGTTGTTTTTGATATTAAGAGTTCCTTTTTAGCTTTTTAGATGTTCACTTAGAAAAGAGAAAAAAGGAGTGATATCATCATATCTAATAAGTGCTATTAAAAAACAATTGATATAATTTGCAGACATAATGTTGTACAACTTAAAAAGCTTACAATAGTACTACTAAAGCTGTTCAGGTGGAAAATATACCTGAGGCACATTGTTCTATTCCCTCTAGATCCAAGCCAATTCTTTAACCAAGAAACTGAATGACACAAATTACTTATGTTAGAGCTAAAATGTCTATGATTTTTTTTTTTTTTGGTCGAATAAAATGTATATGATTCATTAAATGAACTATACACGGATAAATACTAACAAAACCAAAATTCAAAGCCGGACTAATTTTGTTTTGCTAAAAAGTCACATTTCGGTTGCTTTTTTTTGGTCACTAAGCATCTAATACGCTAACAGAAAAAACTTTATAAGTTATTGTTGATTTTGAGCCAACCTATATATATATATATATATCATTATCTAAATTAGTAGCGGATCAAGAAAAAAATTCAGTGAGGGGCATAACTTTATAAATAAATAAAAAACAAATTTTAGTTTGGGGTACTTTTTATATTTTAACACTAAATTAAAAATATTTTAATTCAATTTATCTAAATTATTTAAGAAAAATTAAAAAATAATAGGGGGCACATAACCCCATCCGACGTAAGTTACCTCCGCCCTGATCTCAATATGTGTTACATGTATTTTGCTTGTCTTGATTCATAAACTGTGTTTGAGCAAAAAAAAAACTATAAGTTGTTTGCGATGTTTACATCAAAAGTCCGAGATTAAAATGGACCAAACCCCAATTTTTTAGTCATTTACAAATTTTTGCGATTAGACTTGGCTTGAGTTCAATTCAAATCACATTTTTAAAAAAATTTTGCCGCCAATGTCACTATTTTATATCATCCATACACGTGGTCCCTTCAGTGAACTCACTCATTTGATCGTACACGCAAAAAAAATATAATCTCAAGTCCAGAAGAAGCTCAATGAAGTTAGTGGATAGTGGACCGATAATAGTTGGGTTTTAAACGGCCCATCATTTCTCCAATTTTTATAGCATTATTATAACTTTTACAATAAAGCGAGGGCCCACATAGCAACGGTCCAATTTTTTACAAGCCTAATGTGTAGGTCCCAGAGTCAAAGACTCAGACATTATAACGGTCATCTTGTTGATCCCCCTACCCCAAAAATCAATATATTAAAATTAGTAAAACTAAAATTAAAAAGAAAAGGAAATTTGCCGTTTAAGAAAAAAGGAAAACTCTAAATGAATAAATCAACAAAAATGACCCTTTACTGTTATTAGATCAATTATCTGTGGAACTCTGAAGTAAATCTCTCTATCTTCCACTCTCTCTCTCTCTCTAGTGTTTGAGATTTGGAAGTAATGGGTTGCTTGCTCGGTTGCTTCGGCCGTCGGAAAAATCGCCGCCGTCAAAGACGCAGGGAATCTTTCCAGCCTCGTCCAAACGTAAGTTTTTCTCTCTCTGTTTCCCGAGAAAAAAGGTTCTCACTTTATCAACTTGCTGATTTTATCTCTGTTTATCCAGCTAAATTCAGTCTTAAATTTTGTGTATCTCCTGTTGGGGTTTGCTTTGATCTGAAAGTAATTTTGTTTCCTTTTTAATGCAGAGAATCTCTGAGGTGTCTACGAAAGATGTTCCCGTGAAGCTTAGGGTTCCTACTGTTGAGGAAGTCACAAAGTCTCCTCCACATGATGAATTTAGAGTTGCTTGTGTTGAGGAAGTCCCTAAAATCTCTGTGATTCCGACCACTGATACTATCTCGTGAGTTTTGTTTATGTCCTTTTGGAATCATGTTTTGTTTTTTTTTAATAGCTTAAACAGATTTGACTGATTGATTTTTGTATTTTAAACGCAGTGACAAGACTGACAAGCCTAAGGAGATACACAGTCCGAGTCCGAGTCTAACTCGTAAGAGAGTGACTTTTGACTCCAATGTCAAAACATACGAACACATTGTTGTAGAAGAATCTATTGAGCTCTTTGAAGAGAAGAAAGAAGAAAAGGTAAAGCCTTTGAAGTCATGTTCATCTGAGGGAAGCGATGTTACCTCCAACTCGTCAGGGTCTTTTCCTTCAAACCATAGATACCAAAACTGCAGAGAAAGTGACGATGAAGAAGAAGAGGATGTAACAGATTGCGACGAGAGCGATCTAGAGGATCTTGATGATGATGATGGTGAGCTGCTTGATGAGGACTATTATGATAATGATGATGAAAACTACGAGGATAAGCTGCATAATTGGGATAAAGAAGTCTATACAGAGGAGATTGCAGATAACACATTGGACATTGCTGCGACTGCTAGAGACAGAAGCGGTTATGTCAACGCGGTACTTAACCCGATAGAGAATCTAACTCAATGGAAAGCTGTGAAATCCAAAGGAAGAAGAACACAAACATATACACAGTCTCGAAAAGAGAAGGCTACTAATCTCATATCCGATCAAGAACACATGCCAACTGCTTCTTTTAGCTTGGACGAGCCTAAGCCAAAACTAAGAGATGAAACCAAGAAACAGAGAAGCCAAGAAGTTGCTGTTGATGCTAGTCTCTCAACTTGGTTATCCTCATCACCGACCACCACCAGCGGATGCAGCAGCAGTGTTGAAACCGCAATGTCCGAGAAGAAGAAGAAGTACACATCTAATAGCTCAAAACCGGTTCAAAGCTACGATGAGAGACCTATACTTGGCGCGTTAACTTCAGAGGAGATAAAACAGTTCTCAGCTACGAATTCTCCGAGGAAATCTCCGAGTAGAAGACCTGAGTCACCGATCATCGGAACAGTTGGTGGTTATTGGAACAATCACTCAATGGCCACAAGGAAAGTATAGAGCAAAAGTATGAAGTCTACACATGTTTGATTACATTTGATACTGTGAGTAAAATCATCATTTGTTTATTAATTTGGCTTTGTGAAGTTACCACTTTGTGTGTGTTGTGTTGTGTGTGTGTGTTTCTTAAACACCAAATCTTTGTGTGTGTGTGTGTATGTGGTTTGATCTTTAATATTCATTCTATTTGTTTGAACTTTACACAATTTGTCTTCAGTTCCAAATGTGATACGTTACAAATCCGTTTAATCACAACTTTTGCTAAGAAATCGAACAAAGAAGAGACCCAAATCGGGAAAAATAGACCAAGCAAGATTGGCTCAAAAGAGCGACCAAAACGCAAAAACGCTCTTTTGAGCCATTAATTTGGTTTTGTGAAGTTACCACCTTGTGTGTTTGTGTGTGTATTTCTTAAAAACCAACTCTTTTGTGTGGCTTGATTTTTAATATTCATGGTTTGAACTTTACACAAATTTATCTTCAAATCCAAATGTGATTCGTTACAAATCCATATAATCAATCCCTTTTTATCACAACTTTTGCTAAAAAAATCGAATAATTTGGCTTTGTGAAGTTACCACTTTGTGTGTGTTGTGTTGTGTGTGTGTGTTTCTTAAACACCAAATCTTTGTGTGTGTGTGTATGTGGTTTGATCTTTAATATTCATTCTATTTGTTTGAACTTTACACAATTTGTCTTCAGTTCCAAATGTGATACGTTACAAATCCGTTTAATCACAACTTTTGCTAAGAAATCGAACAAAGAAGAGACCCAAATCGGGAAAAATAGACCAAGCAAGATTGGCTCAAAAGAGCGACCAAAACGCAAAAACGCTCTTTTGAGCCATTAATTTGGTTTTGTGAAGTTACCACCTTGTGTGTTTGTGTGTGTATTTCTTAAAAACCAACTCTTTTGTGTGGCTTGATTTTTAATATTCATGGTTTGAACTTTACACAAATTTATCTTCAAATCCAAATGTGATTCGTTACAAATCCATATAATCAATCCCTTTTTATCACAACTTTTGCTAAAAAAATCGAACAAAGAAGAGACCAAAATCAGGAAAAACTAAGCCAAGCAAGATAAGCTCAAAACAGCGACTAAAACGCAAAAACGCGATACAAAACGCAGTTTAACAGTCGACGCCACATTGCTTGAGCAACGGACCGGTCTGTTTCGGCAAAAACGGATCGATTCGAACCCAAACCAACGAGAAAATCGACGCGAGGAGAATCGACCAGAGAACAACGATGGTCGGAGTTCGATTTTCCCGACCCATCAAACCTTTGAGAAACGGGTAAAGATGAACAATGACCCAAAACGCGAAGAACAGTTTCCCGAAAAGCGGTCCCCAAGAGCCGTACCCATTGTTAATGGCGTCGGAGACTCCGGCGACGACGCCTACCATGTTGAGGATGATGAGAGTGGTGGGAGGGATGAGGAGAGTCGTCCATTTGAAGAGGTAAAGATCTCCGAACTCGTCGGCTTCGTCGGTGGCTCCTTTGGATGTGACGGTGAAGTTGGTGTCGACGCCGAAGAGGACTTTGAGGAGACCTTGAAAGACGGCGAAGAGGTGAGCGGAGACGCCGCCGATTACCCAGAATTGCTCGTTACGCCAGAGGTCGTTGATGCTCACGCCGCTCCACCGGAGCTCGAGGATCGCCGTCGCGATGATTGATAGGAACAGGGCCAGGAACCATATGCTCGCGAAATTGTTGATCTGATCAAAGAGAGAGAGAGAAATGGGGACAAATTAAGAAATTTTAGGGTAAAATGTGTGAATCTTGAAGACTTAAGTGGTAAAAGAGTAAACTTTTAGGTATTTCACGGTGGTGGTGGTAAATTTCGATTGAAAAACAGAGGATGATTGAAATGGGTTCTCAAGTTTAGAACCAAAAACATGAACTTTTACAAAATTTATGAGTAAATATGTGAACTTTTACAAAATTTATGAGTAAAAATGTGAACTTTTAGGACTTTTATGATAAAGGTTAAAGTTTGAGCAGTGGAAATCGATAGTTTTGTCTATAAAATTTGAAAAATAAAAATTGAAATGCATTCTTCTTACATTTAGGCGCAAAACCAAAAATAAAGAACAATGGGTGTCAGAAAGTTGACAAATTTATCTGATTTTGTGATAAATCAAGAACCTTTAAGGTAAAATAAATAAATCTAAGATACGTACTTAAAGAATTAAAAGAGTAAACTTCAAATTTTGAAATTTGTAAATAGGTTCTTAACTCTTTAGTTTAGAAGCAAAAGCATGAACTTTTACAAATTTTATGATTAAAAATGTGACCTTCAAGACTTTTCTGATAAAGGATAAAGTTTGGGCAATGAAAATTAATAATTTTGTCTATAAAAGAGAAATGACATGGATTCTTCCTACATTTAGGCTCAAAACCAACAATTTCTACAAGTTTAAAGGTATCAATGTAAAGCACGTTTAGGAGTTTAACCATACAAAGAAGAGTGAGACTAACCGTGGGAATGATGAACTTGCCGGTGAGAAGACAAACGGCCGGGATAGTGCAATAGGCGAGTAGAGGAATAGAAGTGAAAGGATAAACAATGGTGTTGATGTAAGCAAGACGTTCTAGAATCTTGAGCTTCCCTCCCCATGCATACCACAACGGACAGTGTCGGCTAAAGAAGATTTCGACCGAACCGAGCGCCCATCTAAGCACTTGGTGCAACCGGTCCGAGAGATTGATCGGAGCCGAACCTTTGAAGGCTGGTCTTTTAGGCATACAATAAACCGATTTCCAACCTCTACAATGCATTTTGAACCCCGTGAGAATATCTTCTGTCACTGATCCATAGATCCATCCAATCTGCAAACACAAAAATATTTTCAAGAATCAAAATCAAAACTAATAAAATAGCGAATAAACACTTGAACTGACAAAAAAATTATGTTCAAAATGCTAAAAACAACTATGCGTTATATATAGCGGAATTATATTTTCAAAAACAAACAAAAATGTTTGTAAATGCTAAAACTGAGAGGAATCATGTTTTCAAAACATTAATACAGTACATGATATTTTCATTCACCTTCTAAAACCTATATTGAAAATATAAGAAATGACAAATTATATGAATAAAAATTTGAGATTTCGCGGTAAAATTACCAATAAAAACCCTAAATTATTGTTTCCAATGGATTAGACCAAACTATTCCAAAATTTAAAATTTTTTTTATTTTACCAATTAGAAATTTATATATTATGAATTTATGATTATTACCTCTTTGCCCCATTCAGTTTTCTCTTCATACCCTGTGCTAATAACATGAATGGCTTCTTTGATCAGCGAGCTCGTGTTCGTCGCCTCCGGTAACCCTCCGTTCTCCATCAACGTCGACGCAATAAACACAGGAGACATCCCAAACCTCTTCTCAAAGTTTTTCTGCGACATCAGAGACGATTTCTCGAGCTCATCGTACCCTTCAAGCCCTTCCTCGATGTCTTCAAGATCGAAAATCGCCTCCGTCGATCGTTTTCTTGAATAGCTCTTCGTAGCTGCATTGCTCTTCTTCTTCTTCTTCCTCAGTCCAGATAACAAGCTCTTGATCCCTGATTTCTTCTTCGAGTCATCCGATTTCGACTTGTGACGGCTACCTCCGCCGCAGCAGCAAGAAAGCCACGACGGCCAGCAATCGCAGGTCATCTTCTTTCGTTTCTCCGATACCGGAGGTTCGTATCCGTACAATGCCGGTCTATTGAATACACATCCTGTTCCAACGTAGACTGGTCCTTGAATCCCATCTAAGCCTCTCATGTTGATCTGCAAGAACAGAACAGAGTTAGGGTTTTTTTCGAATTTGGTTCTTGACTGTTTTTGTGATGATCTTACGTCGAAGAAGACGATGTTTCTGTTGGCGTATCGATCATTACGATCGATTCCATCGAATCTCTGAGGGAACTGAACATAACAAAGCTTTTTCCCAAGCTGTGGATCCATGAGAAAGCACATTGCTTCTCTAATGGCTCTACTGTTGTTGATGTAATGGTCACAATCAAGATTCAGCATAAATGGAGCATTAGTGAGCACTGCAGAGACTCGAACCTGGCACAGTCCAAAATAAAACCATTGTGTGTATTAGAAAAACAGTTAAATATTTATTTTGGTGTTTTGCTTATTTGTTTTGCCTTACCATTGCATTCATGGCTCCAGCTTTCTTGTGGTGCGCGTAACCAGGACGCTTCTCTCTCGACACATAAACAAGACGTGGCAATTCGTTACCGTCGATGTCGAATGCTCCTTCTTTTCCTAGATACACCTGAAAAAAAAATTTTGAATCTCAAAATTGTTATTTTTGTTTGGATCCAAAGGTGTAATCTTTTTAGGGTTTTGAGGTTTCGAATGTGACCTGAATCATTCCAGGATGATCACGAGTGTTGTTCCCAGGCCATGGTGTACCGTCTTGCATCACCCAACCTTCTTCAGGCTTCTTCTGAGCTTTAGCTACTAAAGAATTGATCCTCACTTTGAATTCTTCATATTCTCTCTGCAAAGCAATTGAGAAGAGAAAGTAAAGATTCCGTTGCGTGGTTCGCAAGTAAAAGATTTTTTGTTTTGTTTACACTGACCTTCATTGCTCTACGATCTTTGACGAATGTAGTTTGGACTTTATCTTTCAAGTAATCAATCTTCTCAGAGAAGTAAAACTCTGGAGCTCTTGGCTCAACATTGTACTTCTTGCAAAACGGAACCCACCTTCTTGCAAACTCTGAAGTTTCAGACAATGTATCGAACAAGAGCATCGATGCACCGTCATCAGATACATAGCAGCTAACTTTGTTCACCGGATAATCAACGGCTAAGATCGAAAGAATGGTGTTGGCCGTGATGATCGGAGGCTCCTTAAGCGGATCCACCGTACTGACAAACACATCGACCGGTGCAAGCTTGTTCTTTTCGCCGTCGCGTTCGAATCTCATAGCGAGACGGTCAAGGTAGGTTTCTCGGTTAATCGGGAACCATTTCGGGAACTGATCAAGAATCCAAGAAAGTGCGAACCATATCTCGCAGATGACTGAGATAAGCCAGAGAGGGTATGCGTCATTGGCTGGTGTCAAGATTCGGAAACGGAAGAAGAAAGCTAAGATCACGAGACGAAGAACGATCACGATTCGGTATGGACTGATTTTGCTCGATGAGATTGGTACTTTTCTCCATAGAGGTTGTCTTGCTTCAGCATCTCTGCAAAACAAGAACAAGAACTACTCAGTTACTTGCGTGTCAAGTCTTTATTACTTGAGATTAAAGGAATTTCATTTTACAGGTATTCTTCTTCTTCTTCATCATCATCTTCATTGTTTGGCTGTTCTCCTTTCATCACTAAGCCTCTCTTCTCTTGCCTCGCTTTCCATTTATCGACTCGTTCTTTCCACTCTGCGTCTGTAGCTCCATCTCTCTCAGCTTCGAACTCTTTCCCCAACACTTAGAATCAAATCACACAGAGACAGGTATCAAAAATTTGTTCTTCTACATCTATATGTATAGATAAATCAATTATGTATATATAAACATATATAAACATACCACTTCCGGTGGAAGAAAAGGCCCGGCCATTTGGACGCCATTGCTGCTTACTATTGTAGTCTCCATTTTCCTGCAATACACATACAAAAACTCAGAATCTTGATTTCAAATGGGAAATAGATCAGACTAAAAAGAAGAGTAACAAAACATTAATCAACGTCATAAATTACCGATCCATAGGCAAAATTTTGGTGAATGGAGCGATTCTTGATGTTCAAGTCATCATCTGAATCATCAGGACCATTGTTTTCTTCTTCATCTCCTTCAATTCTTGGAGAGCCTTCAAATAAAATCACAAAACATTGAGGGTCAAAGTAAGGTATGGATTTCGTTAGAACAAAACATAGTTTAGTTTAATTTTAATTTACCTTTGTGGCGTTTGTAGGGAGTGTTGCATTGAGGGCAACATTTGTTACCGTTGCTACGCTCGTACTCATAGCACGGTCTACAAACCGGGAATGCGCAGACGTGGCATGCCACGAATGTATGGCCATTGTCTCCATCTCTGATCTCGTCGCTACATATTCTGCAGATCTTAGCCGAGAATGAAGAATGACGATGCTGCATTCACAAAAAAATGTATTTGTTAAATGAAAGAATTTGGTAAAGAAGTAAACCCTTGAAACAAGTTAGGATTTTTTGTTTATTCTTCCTCTCTTACCTCATCGTCGAAGCTAGCCATGGTGTTTGGTTCCATGGCGAGGCAAGCTGAGCTAGGAATGTATGTGACTATGTGTTTGATGATTGAAGAGATCAAAGGGAGTTTTTGGCGGTAATATAAGGGGGAAAAAATAATAGAAATTTGTTGTGGGAAGAAACTGAGGTTGTACCAAACTGTGAGGTGAGATTGGGTCTGAGGTTTGTGTCATAAGAAAGCTTCAAGAGACAGCAAAAAAAAGATTTGGTGGAAGAAGGAGACAGCTCAGTTTAGTCAGAGTTTTTTTTTTTAATATATTTACTTGCTTTGAGCTTCCAACTTCTTCTGTTGTTTGTTGTTCTTTTTTAGTTCTTTAGAATATGTGTATCTTAGAGTAGCTTTCAAGTTAATATGAAACTCAAGTCTTACTAAACACTTTGAGCTTATATCTAAGCTTCACCAAATCCAGCAAACTTCTTGAATCCAATCAGAGAGAGAGAAAAAACATATTTAACAAAAGCCCAAAATAAATTTCACAAAGGCCCAAAATGGTAATAGAAAAAAATAGAGCTCAATTCAACATAAACAAAGATGATCATGGTTCATGGATCATTCATAAGCATTTGAGTTGGTTATATAAACCAGAAAATGAAGAAGGAAAAGAAGACTCAAGAATCAGAATGAAACTCTGATCTTATTGTTTAGTTAGAGAAGTAAATATGATTTGATTAAGCGACATAGTAGATGGAGTTTGGGAGCTTGAAGGTTCTCTTGGGAACTGGACAACCTGCGAAGCTGTTCCATTGTGCACCCATCACTCCCCAAACTCTGTAACCAAGACTTGTAAGCCATGCCCTCACATCTGCTTTGTATTGGGTCACACTCTTCTTCTCTTCTTCTTCTCCCCTGAAAATTTTCCGTTTTGACATATTTATTATAATCCGGTTCACGAGTATGCTAGTCTAATGATTTTTACTAATGTTGTTACCTTATCATAACCAAAGTCAAGAATGTACATGTGTGAATTGTAGAAACATAAATTAAAATGCATCCATTATGTGTGTCATATGTATTATTAAGAAGAAGTTTTGATATTATGAGACTCGAACCGGTGCAAATAAGTACCTGAGGAGGAGGTTAGACCAGCCGTGGTAACCGGCTTCGATAAGGTTTTCGACGGTGGCGGATCTGAGATACTCTTTACGAGAAGAGACCAAAAAGATTTTGAAACCTCTCTCTCTGATCTCATGGAACAGCTTCACCATGTTTGGAAGCGCTGGTGCCTTTCCCCAACTTTGCCATTCCTCGAATTGGGTCGTGTTCAATTGCTCACCACTGATTCAATTCAATGTAACATTTCAATTCCGGTTATTATAGACCGGGATAAAGCGAACCAAAAGAAAAAGAATATGACAATCTTTCTGTTTCAATATTGACAGATAAAGTTTTTGCACACATCAGAAGCTAAAAAAATAATTTTGCACACAAATAAGTATATTGATTTAATTTTTGTTTTTTTGTTATCATTTATTATCTACCTAACCATAATTTAACCAATAATAAAACAAGTTTGCATAGTATAAATGGTCAAAACCAAATAAAAGACTAATTAAAATTACATTGAAAATTAAAAAATTTATCGAATTTGAATTTTTTTTCTTTTCTAAAACATCATTTGCGGTTACGAAACAGAGAGAGTAGAAGTGTACATTATATTACTAAATCAAACTTAACTTAAAGTCAAACGATGTTTTTCATATCCCGATCGGTTTCAGTTTTATACTAAACAAACCAAATTAATAACTTTAATACCGAACAAACCAAATTAATTACTTTGTTAACATTACCAAATGAAAAAACCAAAATGTTTTTAAAATCATTTTTCAAATATATATACAAAATGAATCATATAAAATGTAATAACTTATCTGTTTGTCAAAAAAAAAAACGAACTAAATTTTTCAGACAGAAATTAATCTATATGGTTAAATCAATTTTGTTACCCGAAACTGCCGTGTTTCTTGTGGTAAGGAATGGTGGAGAGAAGAGTGTCATCAACGTCAAAGATCCAAGCATCCATGCCATCACATTTCTTCTTCTCGCAGCAAGTTTTTCCTATGTAGAGTGTTGCTTCATCGACGGCTCTGGCCAAATCATCCTCGTACTGAGATGACGTCATGTACTTTTGGATGAACCAGACACACTCCTGTGGCACCACCGTGAAGTCCCTAATGTTGTGGAGCTCCACGTTGACTCTCCAGCTCTCGCAGTATCCGTTTAGGTTAGGGCCTTTCAATGATGCGACGCTGTTTTGGCTAGTCTTGGTTGTGGTTGTGGTTGGGTTGAGTCCTTTGAGCTGGTTTAGGATGTTCCAGTCACGAGCTGAGACCATTTCGGTGAAGAGGAATGCGAGGGTTAGCGAGAGCAACAAGGATCTAGCCATCTTGATGAATGGATCGATATGGATCAAGGAAAATTTACTAGTCTTGGCGATCTGTCTGCCTTATGGTAATGTCTATATATAAATATTTAGAGTATGTAGAATTATTAGATGTTCAAAAAGAAAAGAAAAAAAAAAGAGTAGGTATGTAGAGAGTTATACAATATAAAGTCAACTTAACAAAAAAAAAAAGAATTTTTGTTTTTAAGTTTTGCGACTAGGTTGGATTGATAAGCTGTGAAAAGGCAGAATTATATTTTTAATCGCGATTTCATAAATATTTACTAATAAAAAATTATGTGGATGGAAAAGTAAAATGAAATGCAGACTTGTGAGAAACGATCTTAATCTTATTATTTTATTTTATTAGACAGGGTTGAGATGGTTTTAACTTTTGTTGCACTATGTGTTAGTTTTTGTATCGAATTAGGATCAATTTAACTATCAATAAAAACAAAAAAAAGTTGGAATAGAATATATCTATATATTTTTGTCCAAGTATTATTCAACATTTACGGATAAATCTTATCATGTTCATGTGACCATACATATAGAATATAAAATTCAACAATATTGGGGATGAATGTGAACGACAGCACAATTAACATAGATATATAAATAGAGTAGGAGGGAAAGTGGGCACCATGTCTTGATGTGAAAATAGGCAACTTGAAGAAATAAGGTGAGAAACATCCACTCCAGCTCATGCAAATTTAATATAATCAACCGTCTTGGTTGTCTTGAATAAATGTGTGCTTAGCTAATATATATTCAGGATATATATGATCAAAAGATTAAACAAAGATACATAATTAACTGATCCGAACACATAGCATAGCAAAATACGTGTTTTGTTTTCTTTGATAACTAGGATTGATCTTAGTTTTCACCATTCGACTAATCGAGTGAGTGTAGTCGTCAAATAGCCTACCACCAGATTTGTTAACGAATCTAAAACATAATATCATTTCTGATTTAAACAATCCTTGGTCTAGATCAATACTAGTATTATTGAATCATATTCTGGAATTAATATATACACATATAATTTGTAGATGACAAGAATAAGGATATTGTGGGAGAAAAAAAAGAAGAAGACAAAAATAAGCATACATATGTATACAAGTACCCAAAAGTGTTTTTCTTTGTTAACAAACCAAAAATTGTAGGTCATAACCAAAAGTAGGTTTTTTAAGGTATTTTTTCTTAAAAGTTAATGTCTCATTATACGTCGACAAAAAAATGTCTTATTATGCTGGAAGGAAAACGGGAACCATTTGGATTCAAATCGTGATTAATAATCATTCTTCGATAGGAGCTGTGTATGTTTTTGTTATATTAATGGAATTCAAAACAAGTTCACATGATGAACTATAGTTTTGCACTGGAAGATTTGTTACGGATGTCATCATTGCTGTCTAATTTGGAATTTTATGTAGTAAAGTTTACAGATCTAATGATTCTTTTTTTTTTTGTTGCTAAAAGATCAGATCTAATGATTCTTACAAGTTTAATACAAATGTTTTGACCAGTCTATAATAAATAATATGTTTGATGGGTCTCTCTGAGTCTCCCTATATGTTCTCTTTCCTTGTGTGATTAATTGACGAAACTAGTTATTAGAAATATATATATATATATATATATATATATATGAGTTTCCAACTCAAAACTAGTAGTTCATATACTGATTAAGAAATATTATAATTTCCAATGTAAAATATTGTTTTTAATAGACCTTTTATAGATGAAGGTGAGAACAACACAATCATTTTAAAAGTATCACAACAAGCTAAGACTAATTTGACTAATTGATTGAACAAAATAAAAGATAGATTGTGACAAAATTGATATTGCGAGAAACCATTCTTGTGGAAAATCGTCAATTAAAGCAATATGGGTTTCATACTTGTATATTAAGACTCATGGTTTCCACTTTCCAACTTAAAACTAATTAGTAGTTAATAAAATAACTCACAAATTACATATACACTACTTTAAAAAAAAATCACAACTGTCTATAGAATATTCTAACAAATGATATATGACTTTCTGGTTTATGTAGGGATGAATAGAAATACAAAATCTTATGTGCTTTATAGATTTCATTATTTATCAGTAAGTAATCTAGTTTTCAATGGGTTTTAGAATTATTGAACATTACAGCTCATCCCATATGTCATGTTAACTACTCCATAAACAGCAAATTAATCAAATTAACAAATTCAGTTGACAAAACGAATAAAAACAAATTTTAAAAATTTGGACATTTTTTATTGGAATATAAACAAACAAGACATTTTCAGTCACATGTGATGTTATCAGAAAATAAAATTTAGCAATAAGAAAATTATTGATGTGTTAATTTCCTTAAACGTAAATATACCACCGAAAAGTTGCACATACAAGGTCCGGTTCGGTTCGGTTCGGTTCGATTCATGGACATAGCTGAACGTTTTCTCTTAGAATGATTAAACATCTTGTAGTTTTCATTCCATAAAAACGACACAAAGTCCTTACTTAGAAAACCAAAACCTTCATTATTCAGATTACCGTATCGTCCCTTGTCTAGGTCACACGGACGCGCGGGAAATAAAAACTTCACTGATTCACGATCATGCCGCACGCGGATCGGTCTAATCGTTTTTGCTTTTGCGAATAAGGGTTTTTCTCGTTCGAATCAGATACAAAAAAGAAGAGATGGTTTGGAATTACCCAGAAATTTCCAAGGAAGATTTCATGAAGCTTTTGAAAGGGTTTGTGGATTTGCTCATCCTTGCATCTGGGTTTCAATCTTCTGGTGTCCCCGCTCATTGGGATGCTGAAAATTGCAGGAAAGCTCTTCAATGGGGTCTCTTCTTCGAAAATGTGGGTATACTCTTCTCACTCTCGCAATCAAATATCAGTCGTCTTGTGTACTCCATTGCTTTCGTTTTGTTAATCGGAGAATTTCATTTCTAGGTTATAAGAAGCTTAACTGGTTCTGATACATTTGGGGAATCTGTGAGAGAGCTTGACGAAGCTATATCCGAGATGAAATCTAACCCCTTGTTCCCAAAGGTTGTTGCTTTAGCTTTTGGCTTATTGACTATCTCTATTCATAATTGAAACCAAAGGTGGATTTTAATTCTCTGGAATTTTGGCGTTTGTTTTGGAGAAAAATTTTCAGGGTCTAGAGAATCTATCATTAAATACTCTCTCAAAGGGAAGAGAATTTGTCTTAGAGCATTTGGTTAATAACTCAACGTTAAAGGATAAACAACTCCAAGCTGTTCTGGTTGCAGCAGTGGAATCAGGTGAAGGTGTTTCAGACATAATTGATTGGAAACTCTGCGAGCGGCTATCTGTTGTGTCGTGTGTATCAGCACTTGAGACTGGCTTGAACATCCTTTCTAAAAACATTGAGCCGAAAGAGTCGCTTCAGAGAGAAGACAAGGATACAACTTTGTTGGGGTATGTATGCTTTCGAATCACGAACTATACCATACCTTGAAATATAATGTTATGGTAATTGTTGATGATCTTTGATGTGGTTTCTTTATCTTAGCCGGAGACAACAGCCTATTGAACTTCGGACATGGAATATCTGGCAATCGAAAGGTCTATCTTATTTTCTCAGTAAGAGAACCTTAAGATTGGTTTCGGGTGCCAGCTTAATATTTTCTGCACCAAAGGCTCAGTGGACAGAAGTGTTAAGAAGGCTGCGGATATCAACTGAGAAGGGTGGTGATATATTCATCGAAAAGATTGTAAGTTGATCTGATTCTTGAATTAGGTGTATCCATTTTAGCCTCTTCTGCTTCTGTAAGAAAAGGTAGTCACTCTAACTTGAACACTTGTGGTGATGCTGCCTAAGAGCAGGAGCTATTGTTACTAGGATGTGTAACAAGCAGATGGACTCATTTAATCGAAGGTATCACGTCAGTTTCTTACAAATCTATCACTTTGTCAGAACAATACGAGGAGTTATGTAAGCTGCTTCTTCAAAGATCTAAAAGCTTAAGACAGAACGAAATTGCTTTTAATACAAGGGTAACTTTTCTCAGCTGCAACTATTTAACAAAAATTTGGAAACGCATCACAACATTTGCTATGTGTAAACCGACTTTTGAACTGTCTTGTTTCAATAGGTTGAAGAGATTCTTGAATATCTAACAGAAATACTGGAGGCTCGGTCTCATCACCTCTGGAAATTGCCTTCTGCCCTTACTGCAGCTGCAATTCCATCATGGTAATTTTCAATTGTATAATTCATTATTTAATGAATTTTAATTAGGGTATTAGTCCTGTTTTCTGGGAATTTTAATTATTAGTCCTGTTTTCTGGCTTTGCACCAGAGGTTAATTACAAATAATTTCAATAAAAAGCATCTCGTGTGATTTATGATGTGTTCTCTTGTGGTTTAAAATTATACTGAAATCTTCATTGAATGGCTTTTGGTTTGGAAAAAGCAAATTAGAGAATATCAAAGAATGTCTCCTTAATAGAAGAAAATTAGCTAAACCCACTTAAACTCATGTAATGCTCTTTATGCATCATGTTTTTTATCTGTGGTATCACTCGCTCATATACAGAGGCGACAACAAAGATTTTGTATGATGTTCTTGTTTAAAGTAACATTTTTGTTAAATAACTTGAATCGTATGGTATCACAGGTCGCCGCTGTTTGGTCTGTATATTGGCGAGATAGAGAAACGTTTGAAAGTAGACCTCTCAACAACAAGGTTAAGTTTCTCTCTAAAAATCTTTTTTCACATTTGTTATTGAACTTAATCGTAAGTTAGAAACCGGATTTTTTTCTCAGTTGCTACTTGACACAAGTTGAGTTGTTCAAGGTTTCACCTGGTGACAAGTTCTGCCGTTACTAGAATCGTAGATTCTTCCTCCGGATGACTGCTTCTTCTTCCTAAGCATGTTATGTTCATCTTGGACCCAGGAAATCCATTGCATGCACACAACGAACCCTAGAGTTCGAGTCATCGGAGGAAGAATCTACGATCCTAGTCACGGCAAAACTTGTCACCTAGTGAAACCCTGAACAACTTAACTTGTGTCAAGTAGCAACTCAAGGTCTATATTTTGGCGAAATAGAGAAACTGTTGAAAGTAGACCTCTCAACAACAAGGTTAAGTTTCTCTTAAACATTTTTTCGTATATGTTCTTGAACCTAAACATAAGCTAGAAACCGCCATCTATTTATATATTTATCTCCTTCTCGTTTGCAGATGTTGTAGCTGCGATAAAGGTCTAAACGAGCACAAGGACTGTAAGTTACACAAGTTTTTCTACTACCTTTCATTTACCTCTCCAAATCATTTGTTCAACAACTAACCCTCCACGAGATATTTTGGCAATGACCTTGATAGTATTTGTTTTTATATGTCTAGGTGAGCTCGCAGAAAAAGTTTGGTGCTTGTACGTATTCCATATTTTCGGCAGATGATGCCACCAAACAATTTAATGGTCAGATCATACAAGAAGAAGATCATCAGTATCTTCGAGGTAAGATCACACTGATGCAGATGTTTTGTATGTAAATGTTATGAAAACGCTAGATTTCTGGCATTTGCGTTTGTAGATGGAAAAAAAATTGAGGGATTTGCCTTCAATTTTCAATCACAATCGGTTCAATAAATGGTTTGATGGATAAGTAACAGAAAGATCCAGTGATGAATTGTTTTCTGGCTCGAGATATTTCCTTTTCTTTTGCATTTTTTTGCTTATTTGGTGGTGGTTTGAAAATTGAATTCTCTTTGTTATCCATCGCTGTCTTAGCTCACGTTTCTTTACTTTTACGTCAGGTAAACAAGAAAGCACGTAGCGCGTGGGGTCTGGTTTTAACTTTTAGGCACATAATCTTTTGTCTTTTTGGTATATTCTTTTGTATCAAACTATCCCAAAAAAAAAAATCGTCATAGACGGTCTATACAAACGGTTTCAAGATTAAAGGGATGGAAAAAGAAAAAAAAAAAAAAACAGTCAAATCTCACTTTAATCGAACCTTTCCACTCAGCAATATCAGACACAACACAACTGAAAACGAGTTCGCGTCAGATTATATGCTTTTTGATAAAGGATTTTCAAAAGTGGGAATTTTTTTTTTTTTTCAACAAAAAGTGGAAATTATTCATTCGTTGAGATTTTGCTTCAACGTTGTCCGTTGGTATATACAAGATAAAGGTAATTTGATTCTCCACCCAAAAGTGGGACGGGTTATGACCCATAATTTAGGCATTGTGATGTGGAGCTGACACTAACCAAATAATCACACATATCTATAAACTAAATATTCAATATAAATTTAAAGGACAAAATATAATACTCTGGAAGTAACCCAAAATCTCCAAATTTGGGTTAGCTGCTTAGGACTATAGAGACAAAGTCGTAAGTAACCCACAATTTGAGAGGATTAAAAGGGTTTGTATTGGACATTGACGCCTGAGAAGACCTATTTTTGTTGATTCCTATAATAACCGTGTGAAAAAATACGGTTCTTAATAGTTTTCTCAATGATACGGGACAAAAATGGAGTTGTATGTTGATTACGGTATTCAACTATTCGAGGTCGGTCCGGTAATTTGAGTTCGAAAAAGATTAAGTTGATTAGATTTTATTAAGTTCTCAATTACAATTCGTTCGGTTCAGAGGTCGCTCAACGAACTCAATACAATATTCAGGTCTTTATTCTCCGAGTCCGAAAAAGATCCTTTCTACAGTAACAATTCTACTATTTATAGTACATAAGCGAGGAGACGTTCTAGGGCTTCTCGTTCAGCTCTCACCGCCTTTCGTCGCTGGGCTTCTTTCTTATGGGCCGCGCTGTCGGGCCAGGCCCATTTCGGCTAAGACCGTCGTAAACCAGGGTCAATTGAGCCGGTCTTGGTCTTTAACCGGTCCGAACCGGGGAGCGGAGCGTACCACCAACAGTATGTCCCTCCCCCCCAGTTCGGTAAATGGACTTGACTGACTTTTGCCGAATTAGAGTCGGATCGGTTATAGACCGAGGTCGGTGACGTTGAGTTCTCGGCTTACACCCTTCGTCATCCCTGGTGTCTTGGCAAGGGTACTTAAGTATTTTTGCTTGCGGGGAACTGAAAAGACGCGTCGGTTTAGGCGGGAAATCGAGACGTCACAAGGTGCGGAACTCGAGAAGTCGCAATGATTCGCTCTTCTTCTATAAATAGGGTTCAGCTCTCCCCATTTCTCATTTTCGCTCCTACTGCCAAGGTATTTCGCTCTCCCCTCTCTCTAAATTTTCTTCTTTCTCTCTCTAGAATTCCGATCGCCGTCCGCCGTGCTCTCTTGTCGACGATCACTTTCTCGAATTCTCCAATAATGTCTTCCGACTCTTCATCCAATTCCGAGGCCGCCATTCTTCCCGAGCACCGTAAGGAGGAAACTTCTACCGACATCTCGAGCTGGGGATCTACAGAACATTCTTCGAACGCTTCTCTGGTTCGCAAGAATTCTCGTGTCGTCGAGGTCGGCTCTGGTAGCCGAGTTCCGATTCGGGCTCCAGAGCAGATGGATCGAAATCTTCGCGAGCCCGAAGGCCAAGTTCCTACCGACTTGGCCCTGGGGCGGGAGCCTGATGTGTAGACAGATGAGGACGCTCCATTGCACGAGGTCGGGGAAGGAGGAGCGCATGATCCAAATGATGATGATATGATGCCGATCGTAGATCGGCCATGTATATGTGCCCCGGTGAAGTCTACCTTGTCATCTCCGGAAACGGTTCGGGCTGCTATGCTGGTCGGCGGAGCCCCTCATGGAATCATTATTCAAGTTTTCGAACCGGAAGAGCGCCCCTGGGATGCACCCGAGGACTTCATCTGTGTCTACGAGGCCTATTTCAAAGAGGCCGGACTGACTTTCCCCTTGCCCCGCTTGCTGTTCGCCTACTGCAATCGTCGCGGCTGCGCGATATCGCAACTTCAGCCGGCGTCAATAGTGAATTTTGTCAGGATTCTCCAGCTCGGGCGCGACATCCGGGCTCACATCAACGTGGCCCAATTCGAGGAGCTCTTTATTATGAAGGTCTCGGCGGCAAAAAGTTGGTTTCTGTCGGTGAATTGCAAACCGAAGTTTGACCTGGTGACTGGGAACAAGGCTAGCAAGTTTCCGAACTGGGACCAAAGCTACTTCTTTGTACGCGTGGATTCGTTATCTGCTGAGAATCCGGAGAGCACGTTCCGGACTGGCTGGAGTGTCGATTTCGGTACATATCTTACGGTTAACTCCTCTGTTTTTTGGTTGGTACTAACAAACGTTTTTATGCTTATGCAGATCGCCACGTTCCGGGGTTCATTCAACGCTCTCTTACGTCTGACCTAGCGAAGCAGCTAAGTATCGCCGGACAGCGCCGTTGGCCACTTGCCTACCAGGAGAAGATTGACCGTCGGATAAAGAGAGCTGACGAGGAAGATGATAATGCCTCGATCGATATCGTCGGTCTCGATGGGAACGAGGCCGGTGATGGCGTTGGAGCCGCTATTGGGGACGAGGTCGACAATGTCCCGGTCGGCCCAGTTGATCCTCTGATCCCGGTTGCGGAACCGGAGGGCGATGTGGCAGGAACTAGTGTTCATGAGGCGACTCCTCAGCCTCAAATGGAGGAGGGGGAAATTGGTGAGCAGGATGAGGACGAGCTCACCATTGCCGACCGCGCCCGTAGGAAGAAGGGCAAGTCTTTGAAGAAATCATCTCGGAGGAGGGGTGGTGATCCCGAGGCGGCTGCGAGTGAGGGGACTCTGGTCCTTCACGAATCCCCTGACGCTTCTCAGGTTCCTCCAGCGGATCCGGCTGCCGAGACCGAGAACCCGAGGTCGTCCAAGAGGCGTCGGACCTCTGATTCGTCCTCCTTCTCAGTCCGGCTCAAGTACAACAAAGACCGGTCCTTTTTTGACGACTCGTCTGCCTGCGCCGAGCTCTTTAGGCAGATCGTGCCGGCCTCGTCTCCGATGCCTGAGACGAAAGACCTTTTCCGCCCCAAGTCTTATGCTCGGGTCGCGAAATCTGCCTCCGATGTAAGTTTCTCTCTGTCTTGAATACTTAGGCTTTTTTAGTTTTGAAATGTTTTGACTTGGGTTCCATTTTCAGCTCGTCTGTGATACTAACGAGCTCGTTCGCGAGTACGACTCCGAGGTCGAGAGGCTGAGGAGGATCAACGCTGAGGTTGCTGCTGAGAGGGCGTCTCTGGAAACGTCGTACCAGGACGAAAATGAGAGGTATGAGGCTGCTGTGCTGGCCTTTACCGAAAAGGAGAAGGAGAACGCAACTTTGAAGGAGCAAGTCGAGGCTCTGGGGAAGCGGACTGCCGAACTGGAGGGGGATGTGGACGCTCTGTCCAAGTCGTTCAAGACAAGCGAGCTCGAGAGGCGGAGGTATCGGGACGCCGAGTCGAAGAGCAGGAGGATGCTGGCCGCCCTTAGGGGCAAGTGCGAGGGGAAGCTCTCCAAGATGAAGGACTTCATGGAAAAGTCCGAACTCCGGAAGGCGCCATTCCTCAAACTCAACCAGGCGACCGCTCTAGTCGGCTTCTGCGACTTCCTCAGGAGGGAGTACAACATGATCGTCCCGTCTCACATCGTGGAGATGTACGGGCGTAGGGTTAAGAACTGCACGAGGGAGGTCGATGCCATTCCCCTCCCGCGGTTCGAGAAAACGAAGACTTGCTTCTTCCGAGCGACGACGACCTCATCCCGAGGATTGTGCTTCCGCCGGGGACGCAGGTTCCAGAGGGCTTGGATCAGTTCGGCTCGAACTCCAAGTCGATCTCGGCTGATCGGGCAGCAAGTCTCAAGAGTCCGGCGTCCGTTGCTCGTCAATGATTCATCCTTTCCTTAGTTTTCTTCCTTGTTTTTATTTTGATGTTGTAAAGACTATTCTGCCCGAGTAGCTCGGGTTTTTACTTAGTATTTTATTTTGACCGTCGTTTTTACGCGTTGTGTTGTTGCCGTCTAATTCGGCAATTTTGGGCATTTAATGGAAAGAGCACAGTTCTCCTTTATCTCGTCTTTTACTTTAATTTTTTCATGTTTTATTGCGAACTGTTGGGAGTTCGGCTTGCTTCTATTGAATTGGGAGTTCGTGATGTTATTGTGACGATGCGGACGAACTCGGTAGGCTCTTCGAACTTGAATCGCGGTTGGCGGATTGCTGTTCGAAAGAGTGAGTGCGGGTTGGGCTCCGGCTTTGAATAGTGGGCACCATGGGGGTGCGGGCGAGACGGGTCTCGGCTTTTGAGATTGTATTCGTGGGGAATACTTAGTTCGATCTCCTGGCCAGGGAGTCGATATATGGAGTTAGTAATAGAATGAAAAGGATGGATTTTTATTGGATTTGTAGCTGGACTCGAAATCGAGCTGCCTACGTACCCTTTTGCAAGGGATCAAGCCACTCGTAGTTCAGTTTACAGGGGTGAGTTCGGCCGGAGCCGGACTGGTTTTTTTTTTTTTTTTTGGGTCCGCGCACATGTTGGCTGGGACTTAGTAATAATATCGTTTGAGATTGGCTGAGTTCCAGGATCGCGGGATCGGCGTTCCGTCGAGCTGCATGAGTTCGTAAACCCCAGGCTTGACGTTTCTCATTATCTGGTATGGACCTTCCCAGTTCGTTCCCAGTTTGCCTGAGTTCAGCTCCTCAGTGTTCTGGAACACTTTGCGTAAGACGAGGTCGCCTTCATCGAAGTGCCGACCTCGCACTTTCTTGTTGTAGTACCGAGCAGCGAGGTTTTGATAGTTCTGAATCCGGAGAAGAGCTAAACAGCATTGCTCTTCCAAGTTATCGAGGTTGTTGAGCATCATCTGGTCGTTGAGATCGAGATCTTCGGGGAGCACTGAGTACCTTAAGGTTGGAATACTCACTTCAGCCGGGCAGAGGGCTTCGAGTCCGTACGCTAAGGAAAAGAGTGATTGTCCTGTCGATCGTCTAAGAGTAGTTCGGTGCGACCATAAGACTCCGTCGAGCTCGTCTGCCCAAGTACCTTTCTTAGCCTCGCGACGTTTCTTAATGCCGTCCAGGAAGGTCTTGTTGGTTGCCTCGGCTTGGCCATTGCCTTGCGGATATCGCGGGGTAGAGAAACTAAGACGGATTTTGAACTTTGCGCACCATTCATTGAACGTCCCAGCAATAAATTGTGGTCCGTTGTCCGTGACGATCTCGTGCGGGACCCCGTGTCGACAAATGATGTACTTCCAGACGAATTTTTGTACGTCCAGTGCGGGAATCACTGAGTACGCTTCGGCCTCAACCCATTTTGTGAAGTAGTCGGTCATAATCAAGATATACTGCTTTTGATTTGTTGATCGGCATAAAGGACCAACGATGTCCATAGCCCACCGCATAAAGGGGTAAGGGGCCGTACTGGTTTGCAGTAGTTCGGTCGGCACGTTAATCATTGGACCATGGCGTTGGCACTTATCGCACTTCATGACAAACTTTTTGCAGTTCGCGTTCATCGTCGGCCAAAAATAGCTGGCTGTTTTTATTTTCAGAGCTAGGGATCGACCTCCGGAGTGATTGCCACCGGACCCTTCGTGGACTTCGCGCATGATTTCGACTGTATCGTTCCCGGATACGCAGGCCAAGAGTACTCCGGATGCACTCCAACGGAATAGCTTATCTTTGTGCATTGTATAGTGGGAAGCCCGGACTTTAAGACGGCGAGCAGCCCATTTGTCATCAGGGACTTTGCCGTGGAGGAGATATTCTCGCAGTTCGGCTGTCCAATCTTTGACGGACTCGTTTTCCTGGTTTTCGCTAGTTTATGGACTATGGATTCCTTCGGTTTTGTGCTCGAAGTCGTGATCGGCGGCTAGGTCTTCTGGAGCCTGTTCGGCATTTTCCTTAAGTTCCTGCCCGGCATTTTTGTTCGTCCGGGTCGAGTTCCTGTTTTGTGTCGTAGTTCCGTCGGCGAGTAGCAACATTGCACTTCAGCGCGGTTTTGGTACTTGGTTTGGAGATACTCTCGACCGGGATCCTTCTTTTCATATGCGGGTCAGAACTGGAGGCTAAGGCGGCTAACGCGTCAGCTGATGAGTTCTCGCCGCGAGGAATTTTCGTGAGCTCGAACGTCTCAAATTTCGAGATGAGAGCCTTAGTCGTTGTTACGTATGCGTCCATTCGTTCGTTTTTGGTCGTGTATTCTCCGCTTAACTGACTTGCGACAAGCTGCGAATCGCAGAAAGCGTGAAGATGTCGCACGCCAAGCTCTGTGGCCAATCGTAGTCCGGCAAGTAGAGCTTCATACTCGGACTCATTGTTGGACGCTGGAAACTCGAGGCGGAACGATTGTTCAAGGATCTCACCGTTCGGAGACTTCAGGCGGATTCCGACACCTGATCCCCGTGTGATGACGATCCGTCGACATGCAGAATCCATAGCTCGCGGGGCGGCTGTTCGACGACGAACTCTTTGGGGAGTTCGATCAGAAAATCGGCAAGTACCTGGGACTTCGCGCTGGTTCGATTCTTGTACTCTATATCGTACTCGCTCAGTTCGACGGGCCCATTTTGCGAGGCAACCCGATTGGCTCAGACTGTGCAAAATGGTTCGGAGTGGCTGGTCGGTCAAGACTTTGATCGAATGAGACTGGAAATATAGCCGAAGCTTCCGAGCATAAGTCACCACCGCAAGCGCTAATTTTTCTAAGGTCAGGTATCTGGCCTCGGCGTCACTTAGCGATTTGCTGACATAGAATATGGGACGTTGTTCCCCTCTGTCCTCGTTGTTCTCGGGTTTAGCTAGGATGGGGGGGTCGAGAGATACGTTTTCAGCTGCTTGAAGGCGTCTTCGCACTCGGCGTTCCAAGTATGATGCTTGTTACCTCGTAACAACTTGGTAGAAAGGCAAGCACTTGTCCGTCGACCTGGAGATAAATCTGTTCAGGGCGGCAATTCGGCCTGTGAGTTTTTGCACTTCTCTTTTAGAAGTCAGTGAAGGTAGATCGAGAACTGCAGATATTTGCTTCGGGTTAGCTTCGATGTCGCGCTCAGTGACGATGTAACCTAGGAATTCGCCTGCTGTTACGCCGAAGGTGCACTTGGCGGGATTAAGTTTCATCCCGTACTCGTTCAGAATGTCGAAACACGTTGACAAGTGCGATATGTAGTCTTTAGCGTACATGGATTTAACCAACATGTCGTCAATGTATACCTCCATCGTTTTCCCGAGCTGACTGGCGAACATACGGTTCACGAGTCTTTGATAGGTGGCTCCCGCGTTCTTGAGGCCAAACGACATGACCTTATAGCAGTAGATTCCTCGATCTGTAATGAACGAAGTCTTTTTCTGATCATCCGGATGCATTAGGATTTGGTTATACACCGAGAAGGCATCCATGAAGGATAACAGCTCGTTGCCGGCAGTTGCCTCTACCAACCGATCGATGTGTGGCAGTGGGAAGCTATCTTTGGGACAAGCCTTGTTCAGGTCGGTAAAGTCGACGCAGATCCTCCACTTCCCATTCTTTTTCTTCACGACTACCGGGTTTGCCAGCTAGTCCGGGTATCGAACCTCCGTGATCGAACCGGCTTTGAGCAATTTTTCGACCTCATCGTTTACTGCTCGCGCTTTCTCGGGTCCGAGCTTGCGTCTCTTCTGTTTGATAGGTTTATATGTGGGATCGATGTTTAGCTCGTGACAAGTGATGTCGGGATTGATTCCGGGCATGTCGCTGATATTCCATGCGAATGTGGAGACGTTCTTCTGGAGGAAACTGATGAGTGCTTCCCAGATACTGTTGTCGAGCTCGGCCCCTATGCCGACACACTTTTCTGGATTTGTCGGATCGATGCAGACTTGGTCAACTTGGCTCTGTTTGGGTGGACCGAACTGGCTCTCTGCGGCCGTACGACCTTCCTGAAAGGGGCTTATGACGCACGTCCGTGCGAGACTTAGTTTGCATTCGGTGAGATGACATAATCGGGACGCGGTCTGGCTTCCTTTGAGGGTGAAAATCCCTGACGGGGTCGGGAACTTGACGCACTGATGGAACGTTGAAGCGACGGCCTTCATGTCGAACAGCCAGGGCGTTCCCAAATTTTCATTATATATCGCCGGTTTGTTGAGGACCAAGAACTTGATCATTCGGGCTGATCCGCCGACATAAATGGGTATCTTCACCGTCCCTACTGTCCTCGTTTTCTCTCCGGTGAATCTGGTCAATGATTCCATATAAGGCTTGATCTCGGAATCCGGAAAATCCATATTCTTGAGGGTTTCCTTGAATATGACATTTACCGAAATCCCCGTGTCGATTAAAATTCTGCTCACTTCGACGTCTCCGAGCTGAAGCTCCACGACGAGGCAATCGTTATGAGGCATATGTACTCCCCGCAAGTCGGCTTCGGTGAATAACAGTGGTACGGTTGTGACCGCTGTCTGGGGTTGCGAACTCGACGCTTGCCGGCTGTACTCCTTGAGGGCTCAGACGGAGTAGTTGCATGATTCGAGGGCTCCCATAATCATATTGACCTTCTTCCTGGTTTTGGGGACGTTCGCCTCTCTATTAGGTGCTTCGCGGTCTCGTTTAGGGGGAGCAACTTGTTCTTCATCGGAATCGGCTGCCTTAGCGGCTTCTTGATTGCCGGGTTTGTTTGGTCGCGGGTTCGGCCGCCGGGGTCCCGGTTTAGGCAAATCTGCGGTGTCGATCTCGCCCTTGCGGAACTGTTGAAGTAAGAAGTCCCTCAAATGTCGGCATTCCTCTGTGCTATGCCCATATCGCTCGTGATACTCGCAAAAACGTTCACTTAGCGGCGTATCATCGTCCTTATGCCATGTGTTCCAAGATTTTGGAGGTCGTCCTGTCTTTTGGTTCGACGGTCCTGCCTGGTTCACTACTCCACGCGGTTTCCCGGGCTGAACCTTCGTTTCCGAGCTCTCTTTGGGGTTTGGCGTCTGGCCGGGCTTTGTCGTTGAATACTGCCGATCCGTGGCGGCTTCTTCTTCTTCTTCTGCGATGAAGATGTTTGACTTTATGAAGCGCGTCCTCGAGGGTGAGCGGTCTGTTTCTGCGAAGCTCTTTGTGAAAGGGTGATTTATACCATGTTTTCTGATACAGGGCTTCTAGAGCGGCTTCATCGTCCACCGTACAGTGTGCTACGATCTGTTTGAAATGTGCCATGAAGTCTCGGAGCGACTCATTCTCGCCCTGTGATATCTCCCACAGCTCGGAATTACGAGTTTTCTGCCCGATGAACATCGAGAAATGCTTTGCGAACTTAGTCGAGAGTTCCTTGTAGTTGTCGATGGAGTCGGCTTCCAATCTTGAAAACCAATCTAGAGCTATGCCTTCGAGGTGTTCGACGAACAACTGGCATTGAATCGTGTCTTTCTGTTCGGCCGAGGTGAACTTCAGTCGGTTAATTACGATACCGAATGAGGTAAGGAAATGCCTCGGATCGGAGTTCCCCTCGTACGATCGTAGCTTAAACTTTTCTAAGTTTGGGACGGGGACGTTGGTGATCCGGGAAGTGAACGGTGTTTTCTGTGCTTCCTGGATTACGCGGTCGATTTCGGGTGCCGAGCTGGTGGCTTGGTGAAACTTTGAACTGATCTCTCGCAGTTGGGCCTGCATCCGCTCGATCTCCAGGTCGCGCGCTGTTGGTTGAGCTCGCACATACTGAGATGGGCTCTCCGTCTGCTGGTGCTTCTGAACTACTGACCGCGCCACTGTGCACTGCGGATCTCGCTCTTCGTGGAAGTCACTAATGAGGTTCCGTCTTCTAATCAGACTCTCTTGCTGTAGGTTGGAGATCTGTGCGGTGAGGGTTGCGAACTTCGCGTCGTTGCTTCGGACCAACTCTTGCATCTGCGCGGCGAAGGCGTTCATAAGCGCGGTTGGATCGAAGGCAGCTGGTGAGGTTTGGTGAGCCCCGGCGCTTGAGCTCGGCTCTGTCCGGACTTGTTGCGCTTCCGGTTGGGGTTGTGCGGGGCTGCGTTCACGTTCCTCCACAGGCTCTCCGACCTGGCCCACAGGTCCTCCGACCTGGGTGGTCTTATCCGCACAGGTCATCTGACTCCCGACCTCGACTGAGGTCGGTTGTCTATCATCACTTGTCATGTCGTCCTGGCCGATTACCAAACCGGCCCCACGGTGGGCGCCAATTGTTGATTACGGTATTCAACTATTCGAGGTCGGTCCGGTAATTTGAGTTCGAAAAAGATTAAGTTGATTAGATTTTATTAAGTTCTCAATTACAGTTCGTTCGTTTCGGAGGTCGCTCAACGAACTCAATACAATATTCAGGTCTCTATTCTCCGGGTCCGAAAAAGATCCCTTTTACAGTAACAATTATATTATTTATAGTACATAAGCGAGGAGACGTTCTAAGGCTTCTCGTTCAGCTCTCACCGCCTCTCGTCGCTGGGCTTCTTTCTTATGGACCGTGCTGTCAGGCCAGACCCATTTCGGCTAAGACCGTCGTAAACCGGGGTTAATTGGGCCGGTCTCGATCTTTAACATTGTAGTTCAAGCCTCTTCCAATTCCTCTTCTTCTACACAGAATATATCACAATATGGAACCAAAGCTTAGCAAGAACAGAGTCTAGTGTTCGACTTATCATAGAACATAGTCTAGTATATGACCAAAATGTTAGATTTGATAGGATATGTAATATAGGACATAGTTCAGTCATGTAATATCATATAATACGTAGTGCATAAACAAGTGCTAACTTTGACATATGGAACATCTCATATTAATATATTTCATCTGTATTATTAACATTTGATAAGATATTGATGTTCTTTCTAATAACTCATGTCATTGTGTTGGTCATTTTAACTTTAAACCATTTTTTACTTAAAAGGGCCGTTTAAAAACCATGATTTTGCCTATAGATGATTTCGTTTAGCCAAAACTAAGAGGCAAGTACTTCACGAGGTAGTCTGTTAAAGTGGTAATAGATTGAATTATTTTGTTATTATAATATTAAATTTTTCATATTGATAGTATTAGACAAAAGTTTGGATATATGGTGGAGGATGATGCACTTTGGACTATTCTTTGACTATACACTTTTTATCCCACGAATTACAAATACACACGTCGCAAACCCCAAAAACCTAATTTCTTTCAGCTTTTTAGCTCTTTAAATATTTCTCTCATTCTTTGCTTCTTGGTTACAACATCTATATACATTTTCTCACTCTCACAAAATCACACAAAGAGAGACACAGAGACTAAAAAAAGAAGAAGCTATGAACAAACAGAGTTTGAAGAGACTTCAGTTCCAGAAATGGGGAAAGCGAATGGGAAGCTCAACGACGGCTTCTTCAAAGGTGTTAGGAAACTCAGGGGAAAGAGCGATTGTGGCGTTTGCGTTCTCATGTTGTGGGAAACCTCCTCGCGTTCTCGTGAAGCAGTTTGTTTGGAGGTTGAAATCGCGTTTAAGGTGGTCAACGAAGAGTGATTGTAATAATATTCAGTGTAGCTATGATCTCCGGAGCTATCATCTTAATTTCGACGACGGTTGGTCTCGTCGACGGTGATTTAAAAAAAAAACGGGTTATTATTGTTAATTTCATATTTTTGTATATAATGAAAAGTCTCAATCGAAGAAGAAAACATTTTGATAAGTTTCGTATTTTCTTTAAGAAACTTTAAGAAGAAAAATTGAAAGATCTTTTTTTTGTTCATATGCTTAATTTGTTTATTATTATTTTTTAAGAAAGAGCTTTTTATATTTGTTGATCCAAATACTTGTCGAATATAGACACAAAAATTATATCTTAGAAAGATATCAATGCTTTTGACAGGTGAAGAAAAACCGCATACTCCCTATGAGAAGATTGACCCAAAAAGAAAAAAATATCTCATACTTCCCTCTGTATCTTCAAAGTTAAAAGTTTTAGGTTTTTTTGTTTTGTTTCACAAACACAAACAAAAATGTGTTCAAATTTCAATGTAAATTTGATGTTTCATTACCAGTTAAAATAAAGATAGAGAGGTTTTATGTGAACACAGAGTAAACTAGTTTTCAACTAGAGAGATGTTAATTGAGACTAGATATATGTTAAATTTAATATTAGGTATTACAAATTCACAACTAGTTCTTCTGTACCGTGTTAAAATCAGAAAAAAAATACAACCTCATCAAGAGGCAAGAAGCTGAGAGTTGAATCTGATTCCTCCAAGATGCCATGTAGATCCGAAAAGGATGTACTAGAAGTAATGGCATTTTTTTATGCTATTGTCTCTAAACATGTCCTTCGTGCTGAGAATGCCAAGGTTGATTCATTAGCAAAACAAGCCATAAACTTATTCAATTGTAAGCTCAATTTCAGGCTAAGTATGAAAGGGAAAAAAACATGTTTGGACCCCAAAAAAGAAAATACAACTTCAAGAGAAAGATGGTGTAAAATAATATACCTTAATTTTGTTATTTCCTACCTCTTTAAAAAGTTATTTACTGTTAATATTCAAAATGTTTTTTTTTTTTAACAGCTGATTCATTTAACAGCTGTTTCATAGCTGATAAGCTGGTCCATATTCTTTTAAATTTGGTGTTGTGGATGATTTTATAAACTCATAAATGGAATTATTAAATTGATTTGATGTGGATGAAGAAAAATATTGCCAATAATGAAGATATTCTGAAAATTGAATAATAAGAATATATTTATGAAAATTGCTCTTAAAAATTTTCAAGTTTTTTTTTTGCAAATGAAAATCTTGAAATCAAAGTGGCAATCATCACTTCATTTGATTATGTATGAAGTAATCAAATCAATTACCTAACAAATGCCCCCACAATGTTAATAATTATCACTCAAGACACCATTGTGATAGAGAAACCTCACAATTATCATTGGAGTGTTGATAGTTGATACCAATACAATCTAGCAAGCTTTCTCATCTCATTTTATTTGCACAATTTAATATCAAAATATTTTTTGCTTCCAAATGTATTCCAAATATTTGCTAATTTAAAACTAAATGATTTTTGTTTCCAAATCTTTTCCACTTAAAAAAAAAAACGAAACTTGATATTCGTTTGGGCCAAAAGAAAACGTACATGGGTTTACATTCCTAACGGGCCTAATTTCCTATAGATACGAAACGCAGCGTTTTAGATCGTTCATTCATCTCTCTTCTCTCGCCGAGTAAAGAGAGCAAGGAAAGCTCAGCCATGGCCGTTTACAGAGCACCACCGCAATTGAGCTTCCCGTCTTTCACAACCACGACCACCTCCTTCTCACCACGCCACGTCAGCCCTATAATGTCGAACCAATCACCAAAATCAAGCACGAGCACCAGCATCTTCACCTCCGCCACAAAGCTACTCTGGGGCCCATCTCTTCCTCCGGGTCTACTCATCTCCACCGCTCGAACAGCCTGGACCACCGTATGGCAACTCATGATGACCCAGCTCGCTCCATCAGACTCATCCGGGTCATACACCCGACCCACTTCCCAATTCCGCCTAAACCCGACCCAATTCTCTTCCGCCGCTTCCTCGGAGCTACATCTCTACGTCGGTCTTCCTTGCCCATGGGCTCACCGAACCCTAATCGTACGCGCTCTCAAGGGTTTAAACGACGCCGTTTCCGTCTCGGTCGCGTCTCCGGGTCAAGACGGATCGTGGGAATTCAAGGATTATAACAGTATCCCAATACAGGATAAGGATAAAGTTATCCCGAGTTTGGATAAGGCAAACCGGTGCCGGAATCTGAAGGAAGTGTATAAATCGAGAACCGGTGGTTACGACGGGAGGTGTACGGTTCCGATGCTTTGGGATTCGAGGAAGAAGGAAGTTATCTGCAACGAAAGCTACGATATTATCGTCTTCTTCAATTCGGGTCTAAACGAATTTGCTCGAAACCCTGAGTTGGATCTCTCTCCACCAGAATTGAAAGAGAAGATCGAGAATTGGAATCGGATTGTGTACCCTAAAGTTAACAATGGCGTTTACAGGTAAATTAACAATAAAGCTTATAGAAAGCTAACAATGGCGACTGAATTGTTAAAGTTTATGGCTTTCTTGCTGTTTACTCATAGCTTTTTCTTTTTTATGCTGCAACGTGTGTGTTGTTGCTAAAGTTTAAGGCTTTTTGTTCGTGTGGTGATTTGGTTTGATTGATGTTTTCGAAAGGTGTGGATTTGCGCAGAGCCAAGAAGCGTATGATCAAGCAGTGAATGAAATCTTCAGTACTTTAGATGAGATTGAAGAAAACTTGAGTGGTAGTAGATACTTGTGTGGAGAGAAGCTAACTTTGGCCGATGTGTGTCTGTTCACAACTCTGTTTCGTTTCGATCCTGTTTACAACATTTTGTTCAAATGCACCAAGAAGAAGCTCGTCGAGTACCCAAATCTTTATGGCTATTTGCGCGACATTTACCAGGTATCAAATATTTTCTCTATCTCTAAACCCAAATTCTGCGTTTGGAAGTGCGTTTTTCGATAAACTGCGTTTGTTGTTTGAAACAGATTCCTGGTGTTGCGGCTACTTGTGATCTCCCCGCTATAATGGATGGTTATTATAAAACGCTGTTTCCGCTAAACGCAAGTGGAATTGGACCGGCTATTTCCTCGTCTGGCGATCAAGATTCTCTCTTGAGACCACATAACAGAGACTTGGTGGGTAAAGTCGTTGAAGCAGAGTATGCGGTTTAAGCGGAGAAAACTGTACATAGCTCAAAATGATAGGATGATGCTGTAGCAGTCAAAGTATATCATATTACATTGTAATAAGGGTATATAAGCTCTGTTTATATTCTGATCTTTGGTTCATCTTTCCCTGTAAAACCATATAAATATACAAAGAAGAGAAACCTTCGACAAGCACTTTCATGGGAGCTTCTCTTTTAAGTTGGGATCGCTTTCAAGATTCTCTTATACTGTTAAACCAAAGCCGTAGCCATTTAACTTAAGCCATAACGAGATATTTGGATATAGTTAAACCGAAGCCATAGCCATTAGAAGTGTAGAACCTAAGTTAAGCTTTACAGAAGAGCTTGTTATCACAAAATATTAATTCAGTTTATCAGGACAAAAGTGCTATCCTCCGATAATCTCCCCTAAGATGGACCCGACCGACCGACTTTACTTATATGCCTTGTCGGATTGACAATAGAGAGTTTTTGAAAAATTTGCCATTTCATTCACAAAAAGAGACTGGGCCACCAAAAATCCTCAAAAACTACCAACGTCATCAATCATGTTCGCTTCTTCTTACCCTTCTTGCTTTCTGCACCAACAGAGATTTGCTTGTTAGTTGCAGGAAAAATCAAGAGTCCATGTACCAAAAACTGACATAAACATTCAACAGCGAAACGAAGGAAAGATATTATCAATCAGAAATCTTTTGAGTTTTGATGATTACTCACTGGTTATCGGCTTAATGATACGACAGAACTCGCTACCACATTGACATTGGAATGGAAGCGTGGGATACACAAGATCATTGAACTCGACGCCATAATCCTGCAGGTTAAGTCCAAAACTTCTCAGACAGAATCACACAAAAAAAAAAAGACAGGAACCGAACTTGTGTAACTTTCTAAAATAAATAATTCTGTTAAAACTGGGTTGAAATTTTGAACACACCCAGGTAAGTTCCTCCATAGCATCGATCTCTCTTTTTGTGAAGAACGCAAGCTGGGAAAAAACACAGATTAGCTTCTCGTTCTATAGTTTCCACATAACAGACGAGACTTCTATAAACAAGGGATTATAAATGAAACCAGGATTTTGAGTCATACATGATAGTAGTGCAGGTCCGCATTCTCCACATGCACTGGGATATCAATCAAATTTGCATCTGAGCATCTGTACATAGTTACATACACATAGACATAGTACTACGGTTAGAAGTTATGATATGAAAGGAAAAACAAAATAATAAGTTCACCAAAAAATGAGTACCTAAAGCTAAACCAAAGGAATCACACCCATTATTGTGTTCGTATAAGCCCTTTTAACTTTACCTGTGATTGATGAACCTAGAAATATTTCCATAATGCGTTCCGTCAAGACAAAGAGCTTTGTTATCACCTGAAGCTTCTTCAGAACCCCAGTGTGCATCCAATATTACAGGAGAATTAAAATTCTCAGAGCTGCGTTGGTACAGCTCTGGAATGGTCAATATCTCTCCAGCAAACTCACAGACAAATGCTCCTTTAGGCAGCTTTTCCAGGGTCCTGAGTCCCCAACCTCTCCCATTGGACGTGAAAAACACCTGGATGAAAAGAAATGGTTTTTCCAGATTTCACTAATAAGCATAAACAAAATTTATCCAACAGAAACTCTCAACCAATTTCGTCCAAGTCTGAATGATCATAACCACTTCCTGTTTATCAACCAGAATTGATGTCTTTTAGATTGTAAAATAGTGGACTTGGTAAAACAAACTAGGTAAGGTGAGCGTAGATACCTGCAGCTTGTTGTGAATCCCCTGTTGGACAACTCGGTTGCCACATCTCTTGATACAGCCACAATTGATCCAACATTCTTTAATGGCCTTCCTCTTCAGATGCCCATTGCAAGGTTTCAGAATCTCTTCTTTTTTGGCCTTCTCCAATGGACACTCTCTGCAATACTGAACCACATGCTTCTGCGGATCACGGGCCTCAGTGATACACTCTTCCAGGAAATTTTCATGTAGGAGGCCATCTACTGTGTATGTCAAGGCAGCTGCACACTTGCATGCCATCGATGGAGCCAAGCAGTCGTTACAGCAAGTGGAGCAGCACTGATCATCCCTTATCCTAGCTATTGAAAACTTCACTGCTGCATCAAGATACACAAGGCTTTGGGCAATGTAGCGAAAAACTGGAGGAACCTTGCTATTGACTTCATTCACCCAAGGAATCTCAACAGTTTCTTTCCCTAGAGTGATGTCTCCGATACTGCTTATCAATCTGTACTCATCCGCAGAAATCTGGCATTCAGGAACAACTACCAAACCCATGGAGTCACCAACTCCACCGCCTTCATCATTACTGCCCTCAGAAGTAAACGCCATAGTTGCTTCAGATGTCTTCAGTACATCAACCTCCATCGGAACAATCGCCAAGTTTTCTGGCTGCCACTGGTTGGCTGAATTTCTCGCCTTTGTTGCCAGGTCATTACAGCCATTAGAAGTAAAAGCCATTGCTGCTGCAGATTTCTTCAATACGTCAACATTAGTTGTGAGAAACGGCAAGTTTTCAGGTGACTGGATAGCTGAATTTTCCGCCTTTGTCGCCAGTTCCAGGTAGCAGCTACAGATGTCGTTCATAAAACGACCTACAGAGAAGTTAGGGTCCAGTATTTTGTATTGTCGGAGACATTTCTCCTCCATTGCTCTTCGTAGTTCCTCCATAGTAGGTAGATGCAGATTCGATCGTCCAGTTGCAGGAGCAAAACTAAGGTTAATCTTCACTTCACCCGTATCAGAAGAAGCTAATTCGAGTGTTGACGATTCTGTTAGGGTTGCAGCCAGCTTGTGCTCACTAGATATCTCAATAGTTGTAGGAAGAGCGTCAATGGTATCAGCAATCTCTTCCCCTTGTCCGTTTGTTATCTCCACCTCAGACATGGGAAGTGAAGAGTTCCCATTATCTAACGAATCTAAAGATAGACACCAAGAGAAAACATACAAGACACATGTCAGTTTTGAAACAAGTAGCCTCAACACTTCATCACAACAACGGAAGATTTAGCTACTCCTATTTATGAAAAAGAATACCAGGATGAATAGAACTTAAAGGCGTATCTGTAGAGGGCTCATCTTTTGGAATAATGAGCGCACCAGCATCAGGGCCATTTTCAATTGGCAGAGGATGATATGGCAATAAGATAGGTGCAGCTTCTCCGTCAACAGTTGTAGGTTCTTTCAAACTGGGACTGCCCACGTCAGGACTGTTCAAAGCCGAAGCAGACCCATCTTCACCTCTGCGTCGCAGCCTCTTTAAAGGGCGTTCAGGCTCATCCGTCTCATCTTCATCTTCGTTCGGTTTGCATACTTCAGGCGCCTTCTTCTTTTCTCTGTCTGTTTCTGGAGCCTGAAAGTTTGGATCAACAACAAATTAAGGCATGATAACAAAGCAAAAAGAAAATATAAACTTTGAGCTAATAAAAGGAAGATTATGAGGAAAGAACATACGCTTCCTTCAGCTTCCTCAGGCTTCTTCTCATTGCCTTTCGTTTCTTCAGTGGCCTTCATATTTAATGTCAATATGGAATGTCAAGGTGATAACAAAGCAAAATGATATAAATTTACAGATATAACATCATTGAGTCAGTGAAACAAGAAAGATACCTGAGTCTCTTGGCTATCGAAGATAGCATCAGCTAGAGCTCTATAATTGTCCTCGGCAATTAACTCCCAGTTTTTGTCATATAGATTCAAAAGGTTTTTCAAAACCGGCTTGATTTGCGCATCCTTTATTCCAAGAGCATTCATAGCTTTGAATGCTTTTTTGACATGCACACTTGGTGCCATAGTGTATGCAAAAAGTCTCTGCAACAACATTAAAAAAATAATGATTTCAATCACCAGCCTCAACAAATTTAAGAGTACCTGAACCTGGAAAGACAATTATAGCTTCTCATCTTCCTCATCATATCAAATGCGGAAGAAACAAGATACGAGGAGGAAATAAATGGAGCTAAAACTTAAGAAAATTCAGAGAAATCAAACGAAAATGAAGAACAGTTAAAGCTTTAAATGCTTTTTAGACATGCAGATTTAGATCCATAGTTTATGCCAAAAGTTTCTGCAACAACATTAAAAAAAATTGATTTCAATCACCAGCCTCAACAAAATGTACGAGAACTTGGAAAGACAAATTATAGCTTCTCATCGTCCTCATCATATCAAATCCAGAAGAAACAAGATACGATGAGGAAGTAAATGGAGCTAAAACTTACGATAAATTCAGAGAAATCAAACGAAAATGAAGAACAGTCACAGCAAATCAACATTTCAGAAAAAACATCAAACATAGCAGTAAAATTTCTCTGAGGAAACCAGAAACCCAAGTGGGTCACTGATTTTGAGCTTATGTAACCCTAATAAAACGTTTTTTTCCTCTTCCAGAGAGCAATAAACATCTTCCGATACTCAAAAGAGAAGACGATCGCCGAGAATTTAGAAGAACTTACGGAAATGTGGTGATGGTTAGGGTTTAACAAAAGCTCGGTAGAACGAAGAATACGAGGGTTTGGATGCTTGGTAGAGAACCGTGACCGTTGAAACGCAAGGGAAGTGCTGCTGGAGACAATGCTGGCGTCGACGGCAGAGAATTGCGTCGGCGCGTGAGAACACGCGAGTACTGACCAGGTGATTTCTCTCGTTCTGTATTTGCTCGTTTCGCTACAGTGCGCCAAATGCTGGACAGTGACTTTCTAGTGACCTCTGTTGAAATTCCTTTACTCTCCTCCTATTAATGGGCTGGGCTTAGTTTGGTCGGGTTGACCCGGCTTGGACAAAAGTGGCCGTTGAGAATCCCAAACGATTCGAGTTTAATGGAAAAAAAAGTAATGAATGATTATTTAAAAAAAAAGTATAATTGATTTTAAGCCCCTTAACCGATTGGTAAATGGTAAATATAACGCTGAACTCCAAATCTAAAGTCACAACATTGTTTCGTTTTTCATAAATTGTAAGCAACTCGTTCTAAACATTCCTGACATGAAAAAAATCACCAAATAATTTTGTGTTATACCTTACCAATTACCATGATCTTCATTTAGCACATGCCAATAGAGTATTTGAACTATATCCCGATTCAAATACAAAAATCAATCTAAATTTCATTTTAACTATTTATAAAGACTAAAGTAGAGCCTATAATTTATTATGGTTAATTAGTAATAGACGATAAAAAGATGTCTTGTCTCTCTATGGCGATTTTTTGGGCGATACAATGTTTCGTTTCGAATCAACGTCTATTCAACTCTGAGAGAATTTACGCTGGTGGTTATCGGCGGTTTCTTCAAGTCTTTGAGTCGGAATAACTGTCGCTACATGAATAACCGTCAGGACAGGATTTCTATATATAACTTGTGTCTATTTCCTTTGATTCTCTGTCGATCAATTCATAGGAATTTCTTTTTCCTTTTTCATATTGATCATGTCTAACAAAATCAGGAAACAGCTACAGGACATTTCCCTAGGAATCCAAGATGAAATTATTAGCGTACCTTTGGAAATTTGTGATGTAGCAGTGAAATAGACTCGATTTTCTCTAATCGGGAAGCCAGTCAACCTGAAGCGACTGCAAATCTGAGAGCCATGATGTCTGCTTTGCCTCGCCTCTAGGGTGTGGGTGATGAAGTTGTGGGCAGAATCTTGGAGAATACAAAGATTCATATCTTGTTCCATTCAGAAGAATCGATGCTTTCAGTCTTACGGAGGGGACCATTGTCATTCAATGAGTGTATGTGTGTCATCTAGAAATGGAATTCACTCCACTCAGACAATGATTTGAAGACCATTCCGTTTTGGGTTCAGATAAGAGGGATTCCTCTTTAATTTCTGACAGATCGTATTGTGAGACACATTGGTAATGTGATGGGTCACTTTCTCGAAACGGATTTCCAAGGAGATGGGGCACTTCATGTGGATTATGTTAGGGTTCGGCTTCTTTGGAACATCGAGACACCACTTCGTTTTCAGAGGCTGTTCCAGTTTCGGGATGAAACGAGTGTCCTCAAATTCCGATATGAAAAACTTCGAAGCTACTGTTCTGTTTGTGGGATTCTATCCCATGATGCTGTTAATTGTCCAACAAACAACAACCTGAATCCAGAGGCTCCACAAGATGATAATGATTATGATGACGACGATGGTGAAAATCCTCCAGATCTCCCAGAGTATCAAGAGGGTGCAAGTCCGACGCAGGAGAAGACTCATAATGGGGAAGGTACCAGCGAATACAATGCAACTCCAAACAAGAAGAGGAAGACTGAGTCGCCATCACCAACTACATATATCCCAATGGTTTACTGCGATATGAAACATGTCATTGTTATTGAAGAATATGAGGATCACAATGCTAAGAGGAAGCGAACTCAGGCTGAAGTAATGGAGGTAAGGAATTGGTTTATGCAACCCAGTGAAGATGCAGCAAGCACATCCAGAGGCAATGAATCGACCAGTGCTCAGGCACAACACAAACTGATCGAGAGGGCATGGTGGTTCAGAAGCCACCGGAATCAGGATGAATACAACCTTTTAGAACTGCCAAGGATTAAAAAGGTCCCTGGTAGTTTGACGTCTAAAAGGGATTAAGGCATCTTATTCCCCTGACTTACTCTTTCTCATCGAAACCAAGAATCTCGATGATGTGGTGCGAGATGTTGCTGCTGAAGTTGATTATGACTATGTTAGGTGTGTGTCGCCACTATGTACTGGTGGTGGTTTAGCTTTGCTCTGGAACAAATCTCTTTCTGTTTGTTTTTTCATTGATGATGAAAGACTCCTTGATTGTAAGATAAGTAATAAAGACGGTGTTTTCTATTTGTCTTGCATATATGGTCATCCGGTTCGTAAAGAAAGACATATTCTCTGGAAAAAAATAGAAAGAATTTCAACAGATCGAAAGAGTCCCTGGCTTATGTGTGGCAACTTTAACAAAATTTTATATCCACACGAGAATAGAGGAGGGCGAGAGAGAGATAATTGGTCCTTAGTTGATTTTCTTAATATGGTTAACAATTGCAAAGTCGTTGATCTTCCTTTCACAGGTAACAATATGATTTGGACCGGTAAACGCAAAAATTACACTATTGAGAGTTGGCCAGATCGGGAAATAGCAAATGATGAATGGAGAGCAACTTATCCTTCATCTGAAGTGGAATACTTAGAACTTATTGAATCCAATCACAGATCTGCAATAATCAAAATTAGAAGACAAATTTACCAAGGGAAAAGAAATTTCAGATTCGATCCTCGATGTAATGAAATAGCAGATTTTCAGGAAGTTATAAAAAAAGATGGTTAATGGGAAGAAGAGATCGAGATTATCCTTCCATTACTGATCGCATCAAACATTGCAGGAATTCCATCGCTCTTTGGAAGAGGAATAACAAAACAAATTCAGCACACCAAATTGAAGAGCTTAAGAGAAGGATTGACGAGGCTTATTCAAATCCTTCAGTGTCAACACAGGAAATAGCTGTGATGAGACAAGATTTGATTAAAGCTTACAGAGAAGAAGAAATGTACTAGAAACTCAGAAGCAGGAATAAATGGCTGAGAGAAGGGGACCGTAATACAAAGTTTTACCATGCTTCCACCAAAAACAAAACGGCACGTAATCTTATTGTTACCATCCAAACCACTGATGGTGTAGACATCTATGGCAATAGAGCTATAGGGCAGGAAGCACAACGTTATTTCACAGACCTCTTTACTTTAACAAATTTTTCTGATCTGCAACCGGTTTTGAGAAATATAAATAGCGTAGTAACTACGGAGATGAACCACACTTTAACCAAAGATCTAACTGTCTGAAGAATTACGCAAAGCAATTTTCTCCATACGAGCTACACAAGCGCTGGGACCGGATAGCTTTACAACATCTTTTTACCAACAACATTGGGATATTGTAGGTCCTGCAATTATTAATGAGGTTAGGAGGTTCTTCGTTTCAGGAGAGATGACCCCAGAGATAAATCATACAAACTTGTGCCTCATTCCAAAGATTGAAAACCCCAAAACAATGAAGGACTTCTGACCAATAGCTTTATGTAATGTGATGTATGAGATTATTTCCAAGATTCTGGTCTTCCGAGTCAAGTCAATTCTCCAAGATGTGGTTGCAGAGAATCAGGCTGCGTTTATACCAGGAAGATATATTACTGATAATGTGCTCACTGCCCATGAAGCTCTCCATACTTTAAGGATCAGACGCTGTTGTGCTAACTCTTATATGGCCGTTAAAAATGATATCAGTAAGGCATATGATCGTATTGAATGAAATTTCCTCGAAGAAGTTATGCAGAAAAATGGTTTCACTGATACATGGATTAAGTGGATTATGGCATGTGTCACTAGTGTCTCTTTCTCAATTCTTATTAATGAAAGCCTGTATGGAAATTTTGACGTCACACGAAGTCTTAGAAAAGGAGACCCATTGTCTCCATATCTATATATACTTTGTGCTGACGTTCTTAGCTCTCTGATGGAAGTGACGACACGTAAAGGTCAGATCCAAGCAATACGATTAAGTAACAGATGACCCCCTATTTCCCATTTACTTTTCGCGGATGACTCTCTATTTTTTGTGAAAGCTGACCACAAAAACAGTTGGAACCTGTTCAAGGTTTTTGAAAAATATAGCAAAGCTTCCGGACATGTTATCAATCTAGATAAATCAGCTATTACATTCGGAGAGCGGGTATATCAACATACAAGGGAAGTTATTCAGGGCATTTTGAGGATTCCAAATATTGGCGGGGGAGGTAAATATTTGGGTCTCCCATAACAATTTGGTCGGAAGAAAAAGTAAATGCTGCAATATGTTAAAGACAATGTTCTCAAAAAGATCAATGGGTACCAAACAAGATTTCTATCTCAAGCAGGCGAGGAAACGCTCATCAAGTCTGTGGCTTTCGCAATGCATATGAACTTCATGAATTGCTTTCAGATATCTAAAGAGTTATGTTCTGATATAGATAGCATGATTGAACGATTTTGGTGGGGAACCACACCAGAAAAATTTCTTGGATCTCTTGGAAAAAGATGACAACATCAAAGAGAGATGGAGGATTGGGATTCAGGGATCTACATAAGTTTAACCAAGCTTTGCTGGCGAATCAAGTATGGAAACTCCAAAGGAGACCTAGTTGTCTTCTATTTCGTGTTTTGAAAGCACATTACTTTTGTGATGGTAACATCCTAACTGCAAACAGGGGAACCCAACCATCTTATGGCTGGCAAACTTTGCTGTTTAGACAAGATTTGTTAAAACAGGGGACATGTGTATGTATTGGAGATGGAGAAACGACTAGATTAGGAAGTGATTCATGGCTCCCCTTAGTGCCACCACGTGCTCCTCAATTGCGGCCGAACGTCGATCCAAATATTCTAGTAAAAGTACTTATCGACACGATATCTTTCCAATGGAATAATAGGAAAATAGAAGAACTGATTGAGGACCAAGATCAATATCTTATTCATAAAATCTTCCTGCCACCAATTATTAGAGAGGAAGAAGAAATGATGCAGGAAAGACCGAAGTGAAGAAGACAATGCCGAAAAAAAAAGAAAGAAAAGAGGAGGAGAGTCAAGGTCGGAGTTAAAAGATAAGGCCGAAAACATCTAAGACTCCTCAATGAAGAACTTCAAGTAATCAGATTGTTACTTAGGAGAAGTAACACTCAAGCAAAAGAAGAATGAAGCAAACAAGTGCTGAATGAAGATTAAGCCCAATGGAGCAAACAAAATTCGCTATAAGCTTCAAGATGGTGCAAGGGCCGAATTGTATGGTTACAATGAAGGGCAAAGACATGTTTAGACTAAGCATCCCATAAAGAAAGAAAGAGAAGGTGGCTGCTAAGTTCAAATATGGTTTAGGCGCCAAAGGGAAGTGTCACATGTTCTTGGAAGCAAAAGAATCACATGTGAGCGTAAAAGTGACCTAATAAAGGTCACTATCACTCCAAGAAGGTGCCATAGCTGTTGGAGACAAGAGTTACATAACCCTTTAATTTAAATTCAAAATAATGACATGTGACTCTCAAGAGTGTGAACACACCAAAAGAAACCATGAGCTGTCACTTTCAAGAGTGTGAACACAAAATAAAGAAGACATGTGACTCTTTAATACAGAGCAATATGTTAGAGCAGCTCCAACAGCAGGCTCTATAGGGGTTCTAGAGATAGTTTTAATATAAAAAAAAATGTTTTAATGGCTTTTTTCCTCATAACCGGTTCTTATTAGAGAGGCTGAAGAACCTCACTAGAGCCTCATACGTGTCCGTTTTTGATTGGTCGCATGTATTTATTTTATTTTTGTTTTTTAAAATGAGAAGCTCTGGCTGAAACAGAGTCTTTGTCATTTTTTTTAAATCATCTATCTTCTCTTTCGACATTTCTGCGACTTTTCTTCTCATCGGTGATATCGAAGAATTCCCAGAGACAGCTATTTGTCTCCGATAAAAGCTTCGGTGGCGAGTCGATGGCGGCGGCTAGTACTCCTCTCCAATAATCCGAGCCGGCGGCAAATCCGCTACAATCAGTACCATACATCAGCGAGTCCTCGCTTACTGTGGTTCTTTGGAATTGGTAAGTAGGTGCACTCGCTTGTTGTAAAAGCTGGATTTTTGGTTGCATCATCTGTTATTAATGCTCTCATTACAATGTATTTCAATTGCCAAATCGCTGTTAGTGCTCACCTTGTGTTTGAGGAAGCATCTCTGCATCTGATTTCAAACTCTCATCAATGTGATTTCTGTTGTCCGAATTGGTGAATAGAGTACTTATTAGAGGGAAACAAAATAAGAATAAAGCTGTGTAGTTAGGCTAGATTGCAAATTGCAATGCACATTTTGGTTAGACAGTAAAGCCCAAAACAATTGCAAACACTTCAAATTGTGTCTATTTGGAATTATATAACAATTTGGTTTCTTTTTCTGTTGTTTATTGCCTACAAAATTGGAGACTTTCAAGTGTTTGAAGATGTTCTTACTCAGTCTTTCTCTCTTTTGTGCTTTTGCAGCTTTAGAAGACCTGACACAGCATTTGAGAAGTGAAAACAAGAATTCGCAGGGTCTCGTGGAGAATTTGATGAATGAGATAGCTTCAATCAGGCATGTATCCCATATTAGTATCTTAATCGTCCCTGAAATGCTTATGGAGCTGTTTGTGTTTGAAGAAGTTGGAGCCTTGTGAATGTAACCATAGCAATCTTGTTCCACAGATTCACCAGGGAAGAGGAGTGTCTGGAGTATCAGAAGTGTCTTGCCGAAGAAGAACAAAAGAGTAAGAAGCAATTCTAATTGAAGAGTGTTCTTGAGCCTTTCTTGTTTTCTGCATCAAGTTGATTTATCCAAACCAATTCAAAAATAAGAACTCCTCCAGAGTTCAACCATTGGAGATAACAATATTTGCAAAAGTAAATTGAAGATCTTAACTTACATTATTATTAAATTTAATAATAAAAAATTGTTAAGACTCTTTAAGAGGTTCAACCATTGGATATGGTCTTAGAGTGTCCACACTAGGGTTTCTCATGTGTAATTCTCTATATATATGGCTGTAATGTGTTCACAAGAATTATTTTAATATACACAAGTATTTTTTCACATGAAATTCTCTCTTATATTTCTCTTGTGTTCTTATCTTAAAGATAGTCTAAGTAAGAACACGTTTAGGGCTGCTTATAGCAGCCAAATATACTCTTGAAATCGTCATTTTCTAAGTAATTCAAGAGTGATTCATTTGCTTTTCTCATTCTCTACTAAAGAACAATTTCTAGTTCTCTTGTTATTTTCTCTCTTAATCATGAATCTAATTACTGATTCTTATCCTTCTCTTGAGTATACAAACTTTTGTTGTGTTGTATTACTCCTCAGGTTCAGTCTCAAATAGATTTATTTCTCTTTTTGTTAGAATCAATTTCATTCACTTCAGTGAGGTTCTATCAAGTTCTTTGTGTTGGTTCAGTCACAAGATGATTGTTCCTTCTCTCTATTTTCAAAAATTCCAACATGGTATCAGAGCCAGATTTCTTTCTTGGTGACTTTCTAAATCTCATTTATTTCACCATTTATCATTTCAAGACTGTTTTTTTTCTTGTTTAAAGTCATGGAAAACACCAAGTATTGTGTTATTTCGTGGCTCTTGTTGCTTAAAGCTCACAGAAAACTCTTCTCCATATGTTATTCTGTGAGTAATTATTTTTAAAGCCATTAAAACACCAAAGTTCTTGCTGTTCTTAGTAGTTCTTGGCTCCCTTTGCTTCCGCAAAACTCAGGAAAACAGAAAAAAAAAAACTTTGTCCATATGAACTCTTGAGCAAACTCTATTCTCTATTCTCCATTATTCTCTTTATTCTCTTTATTCTCTTTAATTTTTCTGCTTATTTTCTTTATTCTCCACTATTCTCTAAACACTATTCTCTCTCAATATTCTCTTTATTCTTCTTCATTCGAATTGTTCTTTATTCTCTCAACCTCTCACGGTCATAAACTCTCTAAATCTCAAAGTTTCAAACCGTGAGATGGTGTTTTGTTTTTCTTTTGGGTTCACTTGCTTTCTCAAGGAAGTAGAGCAAGTGCGAAGTGTTCTGAAGTAGTCACATGATCTGGAGGTCAGTTGTGGCTAGATTCAAACACTAAAGGCTTCAAGAAAGCCATAAAGATTCGCAGCACAATGCTTGGAGTTTGAACCAGTAACCATAAAGCTACGGAGACCACAAGACAAGCCCAACATAGTCTTAACCCGACTGACTTGAAGATGGTGGACCAAAGAGGCTGACCTGAAGACAGCGGACCCCAAGGTTGCTAAGGTGGAAGTTCAAGTGGAGAGGAAAGCTGGTGGGAGGCTCTGAATCAACCTAAACTCTATCCCATTTCAATTTATTTAATTTTCATTACCTTATTAATAGTCCAAAATATTATTAGTAGTTCCCTTATTTGCATTCTCAATTTTCATCAATTCTTTCTTAAAACCCCATGGCAAATACTTTAAAAAATTTCTTTAAATCTTTTGGTAAGGTTTAACGAGGAGGAGTAGGATCATGGAAATTCTCAAAAGAAGGAAAAGATGGCATGAAGAGGTGCATAATAAGGAGAAATCAAGTCAATAAAGGCTAAAGGAATGAAAACACTTGGGAGGAAGGAGCCAGTTCAAAATCAATTTCAAACCAAGGCCATCGCTACATCAAGTAACCGTTAAACTATACTCTTTTTCCCTTCATAAAGTTTTATCCCAATAGGTTTTCTTTTATGAAGATTTTTAATGAGGTAGTTTGGCGTGTTGCAAGCTTGGCCTCTGGTCCTCTTTGGCGTCTCGACGACCAAGCTTGCAGGGGAGTATTAGAGAGGAAGAAGAAATGAAGTAGGAGAGGTCAAAGTCAAGAAGACAAGGCCGAACAAAAGAAAGAAAAGAGGAGGGGAGTCAAGGCCAAAGTTACAAGACAAAGCCGAAGACATCTAAGACTCCTCAATAAAGAACTTCAAGTAATCAGATTTTTACTTAGGAGAAGTAACGCTCAAGCAAAAGAAGAATCAAGTAAACAAGGACTGAATGAAGATTAAGCCAATGGAGCAAACAAAATTCACTCTAGGCTTCAAGATGGTGCAAGGGCTGAATTGTATGGTTACAATGAAGGCCCAAGACGTGTCTAGACTAAGCAACCCATGAAGAAAGGAAGAGAAGGTGGCTGCTAAGTTCAAATATGGTTTATGCGCCAAAGGGAGATGTCACATGTTCTTGGAAGCAAAAGAATCATATGTGAGCATAAAAGTGACCTAGGAGAGGTCACTATCACTCCAAGAAGGCGCCCATAGCTGTTGGAGTCAAGAGTCACACATGTTCCCTTAATTTAAATTCAAAATAGGGACATGTGACTCTCAAGAGTGTGAACACACCAAAAAAAACCATGAGATGTCACTTTCAAGAGTGTGAACACAAAATAAAGAAGACATGTGACTCTGTAATACAGAACAATATTTTAGAATGTCCACACTAGGGTTTCTCATGTGTAATTCTCTATATCTATGGCTGTAATGTGTTCACAAGCATTATCTTAATATACACAAGTAGTTATTCACACGAAATTCTCTCTTATCTTTCTCTTGTGTTCTTGTCTTAAAGACACAATGTAGTCTAAGTAAGAACCCATTTAGGACTGCTTATAGCAGCCAAATATGCTCTTGAATTTGTCATTTTCTAAGTAATTCAAGAGTGATTCATTTGTTTTTTTCATTCTCTACTAAAGAACAATTTCTAGTTCTTTTGTTATTTTCTCTCTTAATCATGAATATAATTACTGACTCTGATCCTTCTCTTGATTATACAAACTCTTGTTGTGTTGTATTACTCCTCAGGTTCAGTTTCATATAGATTTATTTCTCTTCTTGTTAGAATCGATTTCATTCACTTTAATGAGGTTCTATCAAGTTCTTTGAGTTGGTTCAGTCACAAGATGATTATTCCTTCTCTCTATTTTCAAAAATTCCAACACCAATACCTAAAGCTGATTCACTCGTGTGGCAGTTTACAGATGTTGGCTCCTATAATATTAAAACAGGATATCGATACACCTTGCTTAACATGGCACCAGAGGAAACATTAGAGCACCACTAGCTGATCACCCAGACTTGGCACAGGAAATTTGGCGATCAGATCTAGTCCCAAAAATTAAACATTGCATTTGGAGGCTTGCATCATGAGCCATTGCACTGAATGCAAATCTTAGGCATCACAGAATTGGTGTGGACCGTTTTTGTGCTAGATGTTGCCAATACTCTGAAACGAGTGAGCATATATTCTTCTCATGTCAATATGCGAAGGAAGTCTGGCGCCTAACAGGAATACCAATGCACATTATTGGAAATCGACAAATTTCATTAGAGGACAAACTACGACTCCTTTTCACCCTCCATCAAAACCACTCAATATCTGATCTGCATCGGCAATACCCTTTTTGGGTTTTATGGAGGTTATGGAAGAGCAGAAATGATCTCCTCTTTAATCCTAACAACACCAATGCAGTCGAAACATTGAGACGAGCAACAGAGGACGCCAGAGAGTGGTTGAACAGCAACACTGATGCATCAAGATCTGCACAAGGAGGCCAGAGTCAACGACAAGCACAAGCACAATGGAAAACCACCAAAGAGTGGTTGGAAAAAATGTAATTATGATGCTTCACATCATGAAGGTAACTTTCTCTCAGGATTCAGATGGATTCTAGGAAATGGCCATGGTACTTTTCTAGAAGTAGGTATGGGGAAATTTTAAGGGAGGTTTACACCTATCGAAGCAGAATGCACATCATTAATTTGGGCAATGCAAGCAACTTTGGCTATGGGATATCGAAAAGTGGAATTTGAAGGGATAACCAAACGATCATGCGCATTATTAATGGAAATATCCCAAATCTCAAGCTACAACACTACCTCGAAGCAATTCCCCAATGAAGTACCAAGTTTGAGCGTGTTAAATTCTCATTTAGACATCGTGAAGCTAACAGATGTGCAGACTTACTAGCTAGAGAGTCCATTAGTGATCCACGTCACTGGGTTATGTACCATTGTTGTCCATCATTTATTTTACCATTTGTAAACCAAGATTCTGATTTGCATAATTAATGAAAGTAAAAAAAAAAGTAGGGCCTATAATTTATTAGAACTGAAAAATATTTGTTTAGTTTAGTTGACAAACGTGTTTACTTTGAAAACAAATAAATGGCAAATGTGTATACGAGAGTTTGAACTCTTCTACTGTGATTTCATCATTTTTGGTCACTCGTAAATGCTTTCGGATTTCTATAGACTTCGACGGATTAGTCTGGGATTCAAACTTACCCACTCAACCCCCAAAAAATTATTACAACATAACCTTACCCAGTCAACGTAACTCCCAAAAAATTATTACAACGTAATATGTAATAAAAGCTAATTATAAAGAGAGCAAGAGAACTCAAAACTCTTAAAAGCTAAAATCGTCTAAATTTGCAGCAAACATAGATAAATCAGGAATTGTTAATCATTATGCCTAAATAAGAATAATATGTCATGAGATCGAGTTGAGAGACCCATGAAAGAGATTTTTGTTCTGTGTGAAGCGGGGAGAGATATCGAAAACTTTATACTCAAGTTCAAAACATGTCTAAGATTTTTGTTTTCTTGCGTTTCGGGTCTACCATTTAAGATCAAAACATATCGTCGTCTCTTCAACCATAAAAAAAAGTGTTTGTCTTCATGATATTTAATGTTCTGTTACAAACTCCAAATTCATACAATAAAGTCAGATTCAATGGCATTAAAGGTGAGTGACTGAATTTCAATTAAAAAAGCTAACAGTAATCTTTTTTTTTCAAACTGTATAGTATTTCATAATTTGTCCCCAACAAATGTATAAAAAACACAAACTTGTCGTCTCAAAGTTTCTTTCTTTTTAACTTAATCTTGAAGCAAAATCCGGAGAAAAGTATGCTCCTTTATTTTCAATGGTTTCATACCTCAAAACCAGCTCTTGTTTCTCAAACCCCATTTGATCATTTGTCTTTAAACCCTCAACGACAAAACTACAAATAAAAACGGCAAATTTCTTTTTCTTTTTTTTTGTCTGAACACAAAAACGCAAACTTTATGCACAACACAAACTACTAAAATCTTTGAACAGCAAACAAATAAATATTCTCGAAAAAACAAAAAAATTCGACATTTCTCTCTCTCTCTGTTTCGATCATGACACCAATCTATCAATTCTTCATCTTTTGGTTCTTCTTACATTTCTCTGAAATCTCCGCAGATAACAACAAGAATCTCATCTTCAAAGGTTGTGCAAACCAGAAATTCCCAGACCCAACCGGTGTTTTCTCTCAGAATCTCAAAACTTTATTCACTTCCTTAGTCTCTCAATCAGCACAGACTTCTTTCGCGTCAACAACCGCCGGAACCGATAACGCAACCGCCGTAATCGGCGTTTTCCAGTGTCGCGGCGATCTCACCGCCGCTCAGTGCTACGATTGCGTCTCCAGAACCCCAAAACTCGTCTCTAAGCTCTGCCGCGGCGGCGGTGACGACAGAAATGTTGTGGTGGCGGCGCGTGTGCAGCTCTCCGGTTGTTATCTCCGGTACGAAGTCTCAGGGTTCCGGCAGACTTCCGGCACTGAGATGCTGTACCGTGTCTGCGGGAAAAAACACTCCGGCGATCCTGGTTTCTCCGGGAAGAGGGATACAGCGTTTGGGATGGCGGAGAACGGTGTGAAAACAGGATCATCCTCCTCCGGCGTCGGCGGCGGCGGCGGAGGAGGAGGAGGAGGGTTTTACGCGGGGCAGTATGAGTCGGTATATGTGTTGGGACAGTGCGAGGGTAGTTTGGGAAATTCAGATTGTGGAGAATGTGTGAAAGATGGATTTGAGAAAGCCAAGAGTGAGTGTGGAGATTCAATCTCTGGTCAGATTTATCTTCATAAGTGCTTTGTTAGCTACAGTTACTACTCTCATGGCGTTCCAAACATTTCTTCACTTTCAGGTAACACAAATACTAACAAAAATTCAATATAATATTTGAAAGAAAGAAAAAAAACAAAGATTTTGAAGGTTAAATTAAGCTGTAAATATGCCAAGAATTGGATGATTTGTTGTTACAGATGCATACACAAGGATCTTGTAGAGGAATATTTGAATCTTTTATGTATTTCGTTGTCATATAGATTAAACAAAAACTAATGGAAACAATTGACCAGAAAAAACAAAACTAGTGGAAGAAATTAAAATATAAAAGCTAGTGGGGGAAATAGATTACTTCATAGAACAGAATACATTTTTTTTTCCTTTTCAAATTTTAGTATGTTGACACTTGACACATCATTTATACATTTATTTATTTTCTTAAAATTTTGGAGAAAGAGTTATAATAATGGAACAGGCATTGATGGGTGTTGTGTACTTGTGTGTGTAGATGGAGAGAAGAGACAACACACAGAAAGAACAATAGCTTTGGTGGTGGGAGGAGTTGCAGTATTAGGGTTTGTGATTGTTTGTTTGTTGGTTTTGAAATCTGCTATGAAGAAGAAGAGTAAATATGATGGTTATTGATTTTACCTACAAAATTTAATGATTAGTACGATAGTAGTAACTAGTAACCTGTCAAATTGTAGATTCAAGATCAACTATGATATTTGATTTGAATAATGAAGAGATTGGCCAACTTACTGATTATTATTTGTTATTCCATTTCCAATGATGTAGATCAGATAAAAAGCATTCCCACAATTGGATTAAAGTTAAAAAATAGGTCATCATAATAGAAAATTGTAGCAATAACTCAACAAGAGCTTAAAGCAGCTTTGGTGAAACAAATACAAGTGTATGTGACTCTCTCAATTTCCTGATAAATCCAATTTTGGGTCGTTTTCAGTTAGAAAGAGTGAAGCTTTATTGGTAGCTCAAAGGGATATACTTTGGGAGCTTTGGAGTTAGTGATATCAGTACTGAGTGATATTCACAGAATCCAACTATACATTTCACTACATTTATTTTTTACTCTGTTTATCCTCTTTAAGTAACTGTGACACTATTGAACAGTATGCACAATAATGGAAAAACCATTCAACAAGTAACACTGTAAAGCTTATTGGTTTGTAAAAAACGACATGTATTTGCGAAATTCCAAATGGATTTTAATTAAAACCCCCCTCAAGTAAAAATCAATTGAGAAGATACCCCTTAACTATGAAAATAATGTAAAAACCCCTCCTCAAGTATGATCCCTTAAATATATACCAATACTTGAATCTTTTACTTGAGGAGAACTGGTTGTACTAAAACCGATTTAGTATGCGAGCCTAAACTTCCATTATCTCTTACTGCGTTTGATTATACATTCTTCAACTCGGTTCTCGTACCAGCTTAGGAAGGTTTTAAAGAGAAATCAGGCTAAGAGCAGATAATTTGTTCTACTCTGCATAGCTTTTTGACCAAAAAACTAATTTGGTTGATCGTGAACATACAAGTTCCCAAACATCATTTTACAGAGATCCCTGAGCCAAGAAAGAAGCTGAAATATCTTCTTTCACCTTAAACCCTTAATGAAACAAAGGCAAACAAACTTTGCAATCACATCAAACTTATCATAAGGAACTATCCATGAACAATGAACAAGGCCATCTTCAGGGTTTTGGTAAAGGCTAAGCCATCCAAAGAATTAGATCAAATCATTCATATTAAGAAGTTTCAGAACTCTTATGGCATATACATGAAAGGATTCCAGAAAACTAAAAAACTCTAACTTCATCGCCTAATGGTCATATATTTTATTGCTATTACGAATTATTCATCCATAGAAATCAGAATTATCGATTGCCAAATCAATCTCAAGATGATATTACAAAAAGTCGAAACTTTATGAGAATCCAAGATGTGTAAAGCAAAGCCACTCTTATACGAAATTCGAATCCGATATAATAAAAGACATAACATAAAACTAGTAAAACAGAGAACCCTAAATTGAGCTCAAACAACATCGTTGCAAGGAGTCTTTCTTCTACAATCCCCTTGGAATAGGAGTCGCAGTCGCCGGAGCTCCGAGTAGACTTGCCTGCTGAAGATCTATCTCGTTGAGCTGCGCCTCACGATCCATCTCGATGATCAACGGAACAACGAGGATGAGAAACGTCGTGCCGGCGATCCACGCCGCTTTTCCCGTGCTCCAGAGAAGTTTCTTCGATACACCGACGGCGTCTCCCGCCGCGCGTCTTCCTTGAGACACGATCTCGGAATTGGAGATCCTTGACAAGATGTTTGGATCTCCGCCGCCGGATTTCCCGGCTCCACTGATTCTCTTCGCCGCCATCAATTCTGATAATAGTCCTTTGGTATCTGTTTTCGCTTTACGCAGATTGAGAGAGAGAGAGACGATATAGCTACGAGGGTTTTGTTCCCCTTTAATTGGGCCTTAATTAATAAATCGGCCCATAATATCATTGCTAAATCTGCGTGTCTCAAGACTTTCAACGGTGCAGATTAAATTCCACTCAGCTTCAGGTGAAACCGTCCGTACATTAAATCGGTTTGGTTTGTTCTCTTCTTCGCAACCTACGCGCTCTTTCAGTGAGCGAGAAGCAAATCCGAAGGCAGGAAGCTTTTTATTTTTCTTCACTGAATCAGTTTCCGAGGAGAAGAGTTTCTGATTCGTAATTTTAAGCGAGTAATTAAGAGATTTCGAGGTTTTCTTCTCTTCTCTTACCATTTCGCTCTGATCCTGCAGCGTTATTAGGGGTTTTTATCCTCTTCGTCTGATGGTGCTCTGATGAAATTTAACCTAGCTTGTTTCGACGAATTTCTGATGTTTTTGGGTTAATCTAAGTATTTGATGTCATAATTGTTAGGTTTTGCTTATCACAGTTTCCCGAATTTTAGGTTGTACGAAGAATGCAGTTTTTGTTTGCTTTGTATATGATCGTGATTCTGCCATTTTCTAGTGGATCATCGTTTTTCTATTCAAAATTTCCGGTGTACCTATGACTCTTTTTATTAGAATTAGTTTTCTCTGTTTGCTATATTCCTCTTAAATTGCATTATTATTAATGGTTTATATGAGTTTACTGTGACATTTGTGTGTTTCCACTTTTGCAGTGATTTATTATTATGTGATCTTTTTTTTTTTCATTATTCACAGTTTTCCAAAGTTATGGTGAACAGTGAAACCATGGTTGCAGAGGCATCTGGTGTTGTGGGTTATACTTCTGCTGGCTATACCTCTGCTCAGAATGGAGATTATAATGCGTCTGTTGCTCATGTGGAAGTAGGGAAAGAGAAAGCTGGTCCTATAAGCCACAACGATGCAGCAAATGTTGATTCTTCTCAATCGGCTAATGATAAAGCTTTGGTCAAAGGGACTGATACTGAAGCTGGTAACGTTACACCAATTGCAACGGATAACACGGCTCTAACAGCTCCTGCATCTGAGCATGGATACTCTTCTGGTAATATGCTGTTTTTTACTGGTAGCTTTGTGCGGGATTATTCGAATTTATGCTTTCTCAGTTGACACTGTACCATTTGATCGATCTTTAAGTGGTCAGAGTCGCTGAAACTTGGCGTTGACTTTCAGAGTATAATAACATCTTGCTCATTCATTCTCTGTTATTGCAGTGGCTACTCTTTCACCAGAAGAGGAGCGCTTATGGAAAATTGTAAGAGCTAACACCTTACAGTTCAATGCTTGGACTGCCCTGATCGAAGAGACAGAGAAGATAGCTCTGGTATGTGTCATTTTTTCATAACAAAATTAGTGTCTGCCTGTGTATACAGCTTTGTCCTCTAAAGATTCTGTGTGGCGTTTGGAATGTGCGGCTCTTGAATTTATATACCTTATTTGTTGTTTGAATCTTATGAGAGATGAACATGGCTTACTCTGTGTTTCTGTATTTGCTTTTATCTCTCTGTATCTTTATAAGTTTATCTATCAAGTCTTTATCCAGCTGTTCAGTTTTGTTAATGTGTATTTCACCCCTCTCTGTACAGGACAACATAGCGAAACTCCGAAAGGTCTATGATGCATTTCTAGCTGAATTCCCTCTATGTTATGGGTATTGGAAAAAGTATGCGGATCACGAGGCTCGGGTAGGGGCAATGGACAAAGTCGTGGAAGTTTATGAAAGAGCAGTGCAAGGAGTGACATATTCCGTAGACATCTGGTTGCATTATTGCATTTTTGCCATCAATACATATGGAGATCCGGAGACAATTAGACGGTAATGGATGGTTATTTCTGTGTATTGAAAGCCTAGTTGACTTCTTAATTACCTAGGTTAAGTGATTTTGGTTATTCATCTAACCCTTTTCTTAGATTGCAAACAGCAAGTCCTCTCAGTTGTGGCGCAAAGATCTTATGGAATGAACTTTCGTAGTTTTTTATTTCCATTTTTTAAAATTACTCATTGTTTGAAACTTTTCGATTCTTTTCTTTAATCACTATAAACTATGCCTGTTTTATTTTTCACCCTCGGAAGTGCATCCTTATGCTAAATGCTGTTGGAAGATGTCAACATTTTGGGCTTAGATAGCCTCTGACTGCTCGATTTTGGCTGGGAAGGTAAACGCAGTGTTTGCCAGTGTCATACATTCAAAGAGTGAATACTTTTTCTCCATAGAGTTGGTGTCCGTTTTAAGTGATTAGACGTATCTGTGTATAACTCGTCATATATCTTATCAAATACATATTATTTGAATGAATGCTGTTGCAGACTTTTTGAGCGAGGATTGGGTTATGTTGGCACTGATTTTCTGTCCTGCCCACTGTGGGACAAATACATTGAGTACGAGTACACGCAGCAGGATTGGTGCCGACTTGCAGTGATATACACCAGAATACTAGAGCATCCAATTCAAAACATCGATAGATATTTTAGTAGGTAGTTTCACGAACTTAATCCTATCATATTCCTTGGCGCTAAATTGGATAAACCGATTTGCAATAATTTTTTTTATATTTTCAGTGGATTGTTATGATATAGTATTACATTGTTCTTTTTTCTGTGTTTTTTAACACTCACTGTTTTTTTTCCAGTATTGATGTGTGCTTATGTGGTTTGGTTGTAGTTTTAAGGAATTAGCTGAAACACGGCCACTATCGGAACTAAAGAGTGCTGAGGAAGCTGCGGCTGCAGGGGGTACTAGTGAAAGCGTACCATCTGATTCTGGAGAAAAGGCAGATGAAGAACAATCTCTGAAGTCAGAAAAAACTGCTGCATCTGACCCAGAGGAGCTGAAGAGATATATCGACATCAGGGAAGACATGTATAGAAAAGCTAAAGAGTTCGAATCTAAAGTCATTGGCTTTGAGATGGCTATAAAACGGCCCTATTTCCATGTGCGGCCTCTCAGTGTTGCAGAGTTGGAGAATTGGCATAGTTATCTGGATTTCCTAGAACGTGATGGAGACTTTAATAAGGTAATGGGGTAGTTGAATCTCTAGACGTGGATATACGTGTGGTTCATAGATTGAGTCGTACCTTTGCAATATTATTGGTTTACAGTTGAGTAATATCTGGTGCATTATATACTTTATTGGGTAACCTTGGATCAAAAAACTTTAAATGGAAATTAACTGAGACTAAAGATGGGCCCTCCATTTGGTAATTAAAGGCTAAGTACTTCGAGCTTTCATTCGCTAATGGACATTTTAGGTTTATTTGTTACCCTTTGTTTTTAAAGCTCAAGTGTTATTAATGCAGGTATGTCTTCGTAATAATCTGTCTGTCTGACGGTAGTTTAGGGCCCCTATGTTCCTCTTATGGAGTATTTCTTGTGATTTCTTTTGGTTTCTGTTGTTTTCATAATTTGTTTTTCCCGTTATCTAGTCATTATATACGTGTTCTACACTTTTTTCAATAGGTAGTGAAGCTGTATGAAAGATGTCTGATCGCATGTGCAAATTATCCTGAATATTGGATTCGGTACGTATTAAGCATGGAAGCAAGTGGAAGAGTGGATCTTGCAGATAATGCCCTTACTCGAGCAACTCAAGTTTTTGTCAAGGTATGAAATGTTTCATGATTTTCCCACCATCTAATTTCTTTACTTTTAATAGATGTTTTGTGGTGTGAAAGAACTTTGGAATCTTCTCTAAATTTCCTTTTACCTTCTATTCTGTGGCAGAGACAACCAGAGATTCACCTTTTTGCTGCTCGATTAAAGGAGCAGAATGGGGACATAACTGGTGCGAGAGCTGCATATCAACTTCTGCACTCTGAAATTTCTCCTGGCTTTCTTGAAGCGATAGTAAAACATGCAAACATGGAACAACGACTAGTAAGCTTCCAAGAACAAGAGGATTAAGAACTATTATATTGACTTATCATGACTATACTTTACTTAACTTTTCTTTTCATATAATCCGTAGGGGAAGCTGGATGATGCTTTCACTTTGTATGAGGAAACGATTGCTATTGAAAAGAAGAAGGAACAATCTACAATACTTCCGATGTTGTATGCTCAGTATTCACGGTTTTCATTCTTGGTAAGTCCCGTGATCTGCTGAAAATATAAACACTACAAAATTTATAGCTTTGGTTGTTTTGATAAGTAGGATCGTTTGATAGGTTTGGCTTCTTATTTTTCTCATTTGCCCTCTCAGGTTTCTGGGGATGCGGAGAAAGCTAGGAAGATTTTAGTCGAGGCACTTGACTACGTACAACCATCAAAACCTCTCTTAGAGGTTTGTCAATTAGATTTAACTTGTTTGATCTTTTTTTCTTTCTTCTGTGTGTGACGAGCAATAACGCCTTGTCATGGACACTATGTATAGGCTTTGATTCATTTTGAGACGATCCAGTCGCCACCAAGGCAGATTGATTACCTAGAGCCACTTGTCGAGAAAGTAATAAGACCAAATGCAGACACGCAAAATATTGCTAGTCCCACTGAGAGGGAAGAGCTATCATCAATCTATATTGAGGTTACAAAACACAATTTGTGAACCTATTTGGAGACGATCTATTTGATTGGTTCTAATTCAGTTGGGTGCATGGATTTTACAGTTCCTCGGCCTATTTGGAGACGTTAAGTCCATAAAAAAAGCAGAAAATCAACACGCCAAACTCTTTCAACCTCATCGACGTACACCGGAGCTGAGAAAGCGTAGCGCAGAAGATTTTCTATCTTCAGACAAGTCTAAGATTGCAAAAACGTACGATGGGACCACCCCACCTGTTCAGCCAGTTCCAAATGGGCAGAGTCAGTGGCCTGCTAACTATGCAGCACAGCCTCAGACTTGGCCACCCGCACAAACTGTTCCTGCACAGCCTCAACAATGGAATCCTAGTTATGGCCAACAGGTGAACAAAGTTATAATTTAAGTTACTCATTCTTACATTATAACATTGGTTAAACTTTGCAGTTTGTTTAGGTTAGTATTGTATCGACTGTTGAATAAAAACGAAATCCATTATCTAGAATGTGTCAGAAGATATAAGTGCTCATTCTTTTTTTTTTTACATAATGATTAGACAAACGTTAGAGACAAATCAATTTTTTATATAATGATACTTGTATTTTTTTACATCATAATGTATTGGTTACTAAACCATATAATTATAGGCAGCTTATGGTGCATATGGTGGTTATCCTGCTGGCTATACCGCACCACAGGCAACGCAAGCCGCTGCTTATGGTACATATCCTTCACCATATCCTGCTCAGGTACACAATCTTCCTTTTACTAATGTAAAAATTGTTGACCAGACTGAGTTTTTGCAATTAGGTTAACTAAAAGATTTGGAGTTTTACAAATTTGTCTTCTTTGTAAACTTTTCAGACGGCTCAAAGTTATGCAGCTCCAAGTGCAGCTGCAGCCATAGCTCCGGTTGCAGCTCCGGTTGTGCCTGTTCCTCAAGCATACTACGGTTCTTACTATGGTTAACTCCACCGTGACCTGACCATCGGCTACATTAGTGTTTCTCTCTTGTGTCTTAATGTTATTCTATTTACTCTGTTCTGTATTACTGAGACATTAGTTTAGTCAAAAAAGAGTAAACGTCTCTCTTCGAAATCTTCTGGTAATGGTCTAAAGTATGTTCATTCGTCTTATGAAGAAACGGATTTTTTTTTTTAGAAGGATATGTTTGGCCTTCTTCAGTTGGTTGATCCTATTGGGTGTGTGTAGGTAATCGGTCGGTTATGTTGCAAAATTATTAAGCGTTTGGGTTTGTTTTAGCACGACATCAAAACTTATGGGGTTATATTCATGAGTAATAGGAAGACAAGATCCATAATGTAATAGCGAAAGTTTGGGGGTTATTTATGGACGACCTCAAAACTTATGGGTTATATTCATGAGAAGTTTTTTTTAAAAAATAAAGACAAACTGGAATAATCCTAAACTTTCTAGGCCTAAACTAATATCCAGCAGCCCAACATCTAGAGTCTACCCCAAGACATTCTCAAGTGTGTCTGGTGGCCAAGTGAAATTGAACCCAAAGTTAGGGACTTAGGGAGCAAACACATATTCAATCCTTTTCCAAGCTACTGTGAGACCACCACCACGTGTTAATGATTTCACGATCTCAGCAGATTTTCATATTGGGTTATTTGATTTGATTTTTTTTGTTTGGTTTTGGATAGTTCTAATATAGGGATTTAACAATCATAATGAAACAAAATAATTTTTGGTTCATTTAAGTTTTGATCGGTTTCAATCGGTTAAAAAATGGGGTTTTAGTGAAAAAACCCTCAAGTAAGTTTGAATCGGATAGAAACTCCTCAACTACTTTTGTAACGTAAAAACCCTTTAACTAATGATTTAGCCCCTCCGTGAACGGTACCGTCAAATCTTAACGGATTACAGTTAAATGAAAATGTGATGTTTTGTATTTTATAAAAAAAAACAAAATGACCTCAATAAAAGAAAACTCAAAATCGATTTGAAACTAAAAATTCTCAATTTAAAAATTAGGGTTCCTCATTCAATTTAAAAATCTCTTAAATTCTTTTTCTAACTAAATTCGTTGGAAGAAGAAGAACAAAATTTTAAAAATCAAAGTAAAACAGTTGTCTCATCTTCTTCCAAGCTTCAGATCTGTGAATTTTTTCTCCTCTTTCTCCCAATTTGTGAGACTGGGCTTTTCTCTCAAATTCGTTTTAATCAACACAACAAATCATTTTCAATCTCACCCAATTGACTTCAAAACTATAAAAACTACTTAGAATCACACTTTCAAAATTAGGGTTCATTAATTTAGGTTTAAGAATTTAGGGATTTTAGAGATTATGTTTAATTTGAGATTCTTATATCTGGTTTTCAAAAAGCTTGTTATTTATAGTAAAAATCGTGTAGTTTTTGCTAAAAAAGAACGATTTGTTAAGATTTGACGGTGCTGTTTACGGAGTGGCTAAATCATTACGAAAACTTAGTTGAGAGGTTTTTACTTTAAAAAAAATAGTTGATGAGTTTTTATCCGATTCAAACTTAGTTTAGAGTTTTTTTCACTAAAAAGCCAACCAAAATTAAGAAAATGTCTCAAATCCAAAATATTTGGCTTTGATTCGGATTTAAAATCTAACTTAATGCTAGTTGTCAATATAAAATCTAATGTTAATGAATACTATAAATATTATTTACTCTAAAAAATTCACTACAAAGATGGTATTATTGTTAATTTCTACTAATGTATTTATTTTTTAAAGTGTTCCACAAAATTAATGTTTGAATTATGAGGTTTTTCGGCTGAATTATTATTAATGAAAATTATGATAACACTATGGCTGTACTTCTACCATATTCATGATAGAAAGTTTTAGTTATAACATACTAAAACACGATAAAGAATTCTATTTGCATCACGGTGAAAATTTACTGCAATTTATCTCTATTGATATGCATCAAATCATTTTTTCTAGAAATCAAAATACAGAAATACAAATCAATTTTAAAAAGATTTCAACAAAAAAATATTAATGAACCTTAATCAATTACTAGACCAAAAATGTCTGTAAGTTATAGAAGTTTAAGGCTATATTCCTTAAAACCTATGAGTGAAATTACTAATTTTATGTATACTATACAAAAGAGTCAAAAACCCAAGATCTATATTGTAATTAACAAAAACAAATCAGGGTTATTCAAGTACCACCCAAAAATATTTGGGGCAAATTTATGAGAGAAAGTAAGATAAGATCTCATATCTCTAAAAAGAGCGCTTCCTCTTAAATCCTTTACCCTATCTAGCTAGACACAAAAAACCCCTTTAATCTTTTCTTTTTCCCATTCTTGTAGATCTAAAAAACACCATTTCTTTTTGTCTGTAAACCCTATATAAATCTCATTTCTTCTTCTTCTTCTTCACCCTTCTCAGATCTGTTCTACTTCAATTGAATAGACCACCTTTCCTTTTCTCTTCTCGTCATCGCTTTCTCAAAACCAGTTAAACTTGGGGAAAGTATACTTCGACTTGACGGGTTTCCTTTTCGTTTCGATTTCCTTCAAATCTTAGGGTTTGGTATAAAACCAGATCTTGGTTTGTTCATCTCGATCGTATTTTGAGCTCTAGTAGTGTTAATAATGGCGACTCCTTATCCTGGAGCGATGCAGGCGAGTTTCGTTTCACAAATTCGATAATAGATTCCTTCTTTTTTATTTCTTACGGTGAATCGCGATTTCGGTTTTGTTGATTAGTCGAATCGGTGTCTTCTATGTGTGTGTGTGCAGGTGGGTTCGTACTTTGTGGGTCAATACTATCAAGTGTTGCAGCAGCAGCCAGATCTTATTCATCAGTTTTATTCCGATAACAGTAAAGCGATTCGTGTTGATGGTGACTCGACTGAGACTGCGAACACTTTGCTGGTAAATTAAGATTAGATTCTTTTTTCAGCTCGTATAGTTCATAGGATTCAATCTTGTTTTTACCTTTGATGATTCGAGAATACAGCTGGTAACTTTGTTCGACTCGTAAAGATTTGTGCTTTAGTTGATTATCGATTTCTGTGTGGCTGCAGCATATTCACAACATGGTCATGTCACTGAATTTCACCGCGATAGAAGTGAAGACGATCAATTCAATTGAATCGTGGGAAGGTGGTATTCTTGTGGGGGTTACAGGCTCTGTGAAAACCAGAGAATTCAGCAACAGAAGGAGTTTCACGCAGACTTTCTTCCTTGCTCCTCAGGAGAAAGGTTATTTTGTTCTCAGTGATATGTTCCACTTCGTTGATGAAGGAACTGCCTTCTATCATCAACCTTCTTATTTACCCGAAACCAAGCACGAGGCTCAGCTTAATCCTCCTAGCCCTCATCCAGAACCACAAGGTTTGTTTTGCTAAGTCTCGGAAAAAAATAGAATTTTTGTTTGATTTTCAGTTTAGATTTAAAGTTGACATAAGTGTTTTTGAGTTTACAGTTCCTGACTATGTTCTGGAGCAAGAGGCAAGAGATTACGTGAATGCAGTCCAAATCAAAGATGATCTTGTCGATAAGTACAGTCTGCAAGAGGACCAGCATCAACCTCAACATGAAGATTATGAGGATGAAGTTGCCGTTGAGGAAACACCTAGGGAGGAAGTTGTGGTTGACGCGGTACATGAACCTTGGGCTGCCCCAGCTGAGGAACCCGTTGGTGAAAAATCAAAGATGAGTTATGCTTCCATTGTAAGTACACAATCTCTATGGTCATGAGTAGTTTTTCAGCATAGTAACCAAATACCATATCTTGCTGGGTTCATTCATATTTGTGTCAAGGGAGCCACTCATAATAGACTGTAGACTCTCTTTTAAAAGATAATGGTTAGAAATGGGGACAGTGATCTCGTACCATGATTGATAGTGATGATTCGGTTTTGTCATTTGTAATCTACTTGGGTTTTGTCTCAGTTAGACTATAGAAACTTGGATGTTTAATTTGAGATCTGTTGTTTTCTCTATTCCTCAGTTACGGGTTGTAAAGGAAGCAGCTTCTGTGCCTGTAGCTGCTACACAACCAACGCATAACAAGAACTCCCAAGATGTTAATGAGTGGGATCAACCACTGCGGACTCCTTCCCCTCAAGTGGCTGCGCCTCTTGCCCCTGCTCAGCAATCAAACGCTTCTTCTCCATATGTTACTGACTATGGAGCAGAGGCAGAAGATGGCTTCGGATTTGAAGACTGTAAGTTGTTCTATACTTAGACCAGCAAAAGTTTTGAACCTTCTCTTACACCCAAAATGGTTAGAGAAGTGAGTGAGACTAGGATGTGTAGCTATGTGATAATATTTGTCGTTTTGGAAATGTATATTCATTTATTGGTTTGCCTTGTTGCAGTTGAGATCAAATCAGTGTACGTTAGGAATTTGCCATCCAACATATCTGCTTCTGAAATCGAGGAAGAGTTTAAAAACTTTGGTACTATCAAGCCTGATGGTGTTTTCCTCAGAACCCGCAAGGTAATAATCGTCATTTCCTTGTTTTTTTTTTTTTTTTGCTTTTCTTCTGCTAAGTGATATGATGATAAAAGCTAACAATCTTTCGCAACCAACCACGCAGGATGTTATTGGCGTTTGCTATGCTTTTGTTGAGTATGAAGACATGACTTCCGTCGAAAATGCTATTAAGGTCTAGATTCTTATGCACAATTACCACCACGCAGCTCATCAGTAGTGTAATAATTGTCTTCTTCTGTTCCCTTTACGATTTGTTCTTATGGGTTTCCCTCTGTTTTGTGAATAGGCTTCTCCTATATACTTGGGTGGAAGGCAAGTATACATTGAGGAACGAAGACCCAATCCCGCTGGTGTTCGTGGAGCAAGTAAGTCTTATTTAAGTGCCATGTAAATTCCTCTTAAGAAATGAAAGTTTTGCCACATGTGAACTCATTTTGAGTGTTATTTTCTATTGACTGATCAGGACGAGGAGGACGTGGAAGGGGTGGTTACCCAACAGAAGCACAAAGAGGAGGCCGGTTTGGTTCTCGTGGTGTGTCCGGGAGAGGAAACCAGGAGGGAGGTGACTACAGGCCAAGAGGCAATGGTTACTACCGTGGTGGCCGCTAAGGAACAAAAGAAAAGCAGCTTGTAAGTTTTAGGGCAACCAAGAATGAATGATTCAGAGGTTCTTCTTGTTCCTTTTATCGGCCAAAGATGTAGTTTGTAATATTTTTTTTTTTTGTTTTTGTTGGGTTTGGTTTTTGCCTTCAAAGATTTTGGTTTATATATGTTTTTAGAGTTAGGGCTTTGACTCTCTTACCACCTCTCCTTTGAGTATGGTTTTAGCTATGTAACATTTCAATTTTTGTTTTTTCCTTTCATCATTGGTTTGATTTGAATTCGGAACTTCAATGTGTTGTGCTGTTTCTTTCTATCTTCGAAACTGTGTGTGAGAGCTTTAACTAAAAAAAAGTGCTTGAAATTTTGTTCGTTAAAGCTCAAAAGATAAATTACAGTTTCATGAAACTTGTTTTTTTTTTTAGGATACAAATTTTTTACACTACAAACACTTTTGGATAATGATGAACCTGTTATAAATATATTGATTATGCATTTATAATAGTTTACATATTAGATTCATTCCCCCCTCCCCTCCCCAAATTTTCTAAATTTTGTCACCAAGTTTCTTCACTATATATATGAACTTTGTAAATGAGTGACAATCTAGTAAAAAAATAAGTAAAATAATATTTAATATTATTCTTCATTCTCTAATTTTCTCTCTCAATTTTTCTTTTTCAGTATCTCCTTTTTAATACTTACATATACTTTATATATATACGAACGATTTTTCAAAATTGTTTTCCTTAACACATTATAAGCACGAAACTCTATTTGCTCGTTCGTCTACGAAAAACAAGAACATCTCTCCGTTCAATTTGAAGATAATATTTACCTTCATATTATCATTTAAAGTTTATATATTATAAATGGTATTATGGTAGATTCTGCCTCCTTCAAAAAAAATATGGTAGGCTCTGACTCCTCAAAATTTATGGTAGACTTTACCTCCTCTTTTATATGGTAGGCTATACATCCTCAATTGTTTTTAATTTTTTAATTCGATTATTTCTTCTCCATTTATGTTTTAATTTGGAAATTTAAGGTATACCTTCTCCGAAAAAGGTTTATTATATGGTAAACTATCTCAAATAATAATTATGGAGTGGAAGGTAAACCTCTTCCTTATTCATATTCATGGAGTGGAAGGTTAAACCTCCTCTTTGTCTATATTTATAGAGTGGAAAGTTAAGCTTCCTTCTTGTTTATATTTATAGTGTAGAAGGTTAAACCTCATCTTTTTCTATATTTGTGGAATGAAAAGTTAACCTTCCTCATTGTTCATATTTATAGAGTCGAATATTAAGTCTCCTCTTTATCTATATTTATGGAGTAGAACTTGTCGGACCAATCAATTTAGATGCCCTAATAAAAGTATAAAATATGTCTTTTTAGATTTTTTTAAAGTAAAAAAATAATAAGAAAAAAAAATATATATTTCATAAAACATTTCAACTCTATAAATAGTTTATAAATCTATAAAAAACAGTAAAACTAATATTTTGTTGTTGAAATATGATTTTCTTTGTTATTTTTCCTACAAAATTATTTATTAAACTCTCATAGCTAAAAAAGCTAACTCATTCAATCAGTAACATAGTAGACTGCAAATAATTTTATTAGTTTTAACTTCAGCTATAGCTGTCTCAATAAGTCATAACACATTTAAGATTTTTTTTTAATTTCTAAAACATAAATTCTTTAATAAAATAATTATTGTTTTAAAATATGCCCTTAACCAATATTTTTTTCAAGAAAAACCCATAAACATTACCAAAAAAATCTACAAATATCATTATCTTATAAAAAAGCCTACAAAATTTGTTTACTTATATATTTCTTATAAGAAAATTTAACCAAATTATGCCCCAAAAATTGGATGCCCTAGGCCATCGCCTACCTCGTCTATGCTCTGGGCCGGCCTTAGTAGAAGGTTAATCTTCCACCTTGTTCATATTTATGGAGTGGAATGTTAAATCTCCTCGTTGTATATATTTGTGGAGTGTAAAGTTTTGCTTCCTCCTCATTTCTACGGTAGGTTCATCATCTTCAAAATATATAGAAAATATACCAGGTATGTTATTTTTATGAATTTAAAAGTTTAAGTACTTATTTTATTATTATTATTATTACAATATGTTTAAAGACATTGAAACATGTTTTTAAAAAGTCATAATCTCTTGTGAGAATTTATTAGGCTTGTCAATATAATATTGCTAAAGTAATTAAGAGCTCCTTTAGAGCTAGAAACTCCAGAAGAGTTAAAAAGCTATGGAAGCGTTAAAAGTTCTTAGAAAGCTAATAACTCCAGAGGAGCTAGGAGCTCTAGAAAAGGTTGAAACTCCGGAAGAGTTGGAAGCTCCGAAAAGTGAGAAACTCCAAAAGAGCTAGAAGCTCCGGAAGCTTCACGAATTCAAAGCTTCATAAGAGCTAAAAGCCCTGTAAAAGCTAAAAGTTTTGGAAGAACTAAAAGCTCTGTAAGAGCTAGAAGCTCTAGAAGAGTTAAATTTCCCATAAGAGCTAGAAGCTCCGAAAGAGAAAAATGTTCCACAAGAGCACACGATGGTGACATGCATATGTGATAATAAATGAAAGATGGCAAGAGTATATATAAAAGTAAACCTGAAGTTTACTAATAAATCGGTTAAATCATCCCAGTAGTTCCAAAGATATAAGATAATTGAGAATACATGATAAAAAACCAGAAACTTTTTCAACTATTGCACGTCATAAAGAAAGAAAAAAGTGAAGCCATCGAAAGTATCCATGGATGGATCACCATTTTTTTTAAGCTCATTGGATATGTTGTTGGTCCAAGAGTGCAATTCAATTCGATATGGATAGACTTCGAAGGGGAGAAATAAAGAATCCCACATCAAAAGTAAGCTGAACATCCAGAAGATTATGTCCACGCTTAAAATAAAGCAAATCCAAGCGATTAAAGCTAGTTATGGTGATATCCATGTTGTTGCAAAGAACATGCAGTTTTGCATGCAGTAAAAAGCTGATGGATGCGATGTCATAAGATTAATTATTATTAATTATGGATTGTCATATAAACCTGAAGTTCATGTTGAGTGAAAAATAAATCTCATATTCCAGCTGAGCTCCACTAAAAACAGATGTCCCTGAAGGACAGTCTATTTGAATCTATGACACGTAAGAAACGTGATAGACTACTTTGGTTCCAATCCTCAAAAAGAAAAGGAGCAAAAGAGGATTAATCTCCTGAAAAGATTGAATGACATGGTTAAAGATAAAATCAGGTACTTGAATGAAATCAATGATAAGAGATCTCGATTCACCATGTCATTATATAGAAAAAAAAGTGGAACCAAAGATTAACCTCTAGAAGGAATTAAACCCTGGAAGATTATAGCTGAATTCTGTTCCCGAGAACGCTACTCGATTGAAATAAAGAATGATGATCATCAAAACTCCTGAAGAGTTATCTTGAGTAGTATAATAAAAATGATTATTCCAGAGGTGATATTTTGAACCGGTAACTGGAGATATATTTACAGCACATTTTGCCAATTGCCACTTTGATGAAAATGAACTCCCTGTGTTGGGAGAGGATCTAGATAATCACCAAAAGATATCACATGGTGTACATAAACTTTAGCTTATCTTGATCCTCCTACCAATAACCGCGAGGTGGAAATTCAGAAAAGAATACATTTACAATGTTTGGCAAACAAGTTACCGGATGCGTTCACAGATACAAAAGTGATGAAATCATATATCCCGCTGCTAATGCTCCATCAAAAATAAATGTTCTGGAACAATGTGTTGATGGGAATAGAGCAAATGAACCGCATATTCAACTAAATCGTGGGAGGCCGATGGGCTCGAATGATAAAAATCCTCGAAAGAAAAGAAAATTGAGAGATAAGATTCTAGAAGAACCAGATAAAGATAAATGTCCAGAAGACATTTGTGAAAAGGTTTTAGAAGAACCAGATAAAGAGGTTTGTCCAGAAGATGAACCTGATACTGAAAAATATGAGATTTCCATTAGCTTCGCTCAAAGTGGGACATTATGGGCTAGAAGTAAGATATATGATACAAATGGAGTGTTCTCTTTTTCAGTATCCAGGGAAATAGATCATGAAGATGATCTAGACCCATGGTCCATGTCAGAGTGCCATAAAAAGCCTAACTGGGAGACATGGCAAGAAGCCATGAGAAATGAATTATTCTCCCTGAAGAAAAAAAAATGTCTTTGGACCTGTAGTCATTACATCTGAAGACGTAGTGTCAGTTGGGTGTAAATGGGTCTTTGTGTAAAAGAAAAATGAGAAAAACGAGATCACAAAGTATAAGGCCCGAGTCGTTGCACAATGCTTTTTTCTAATACTGAGAATTGATTATGAAAGAGACATATTTCCCGGTTATGATTGCAGTCACATTCAGGTACTTAATGAGCCTAACGGCATCTAAAAATTTAGAGATGTACCTGATGGATGTGGTGACTACATATTTATATGGTTCACTTGATAGTGGCATATACATGAAAATCCCAGAAGGATTAAAGATCCTAGAAGGATCAAAAATGCCGAAAGCATTTAAGAAAATATGTTCGGTCAAATTACAGCGATCACTTTACGGATTAAAACAGTCCGGACGCATGTGGTATAATCGCTTAAGTGAATATTTGTTGAGTAAAGGAGACATCAACAACGTGATATGCCCTTGTGTATTTTTTAAGAAATCTGCAACGGGATTTGTGATCATTGCTGTATATGTTGATGACCTGAGCATCAGAACTCAAAAGAAGATTGATGATGCAAGAACTCATATGAAAGAAGAGCTCGAAATGAAGAATCTTGGAAAGACAAAACTTGGGCTCCAGATAGAGTATTTCCAAGATGGAATATTGGTGTATCAATCAAATTACACCAAAAGGGTGTTAAAGCGCTTTAATATGGATAAAGTGACTCCTTTGAGTACTCTAATGGTCAATAGATCGTTTGATGTTGACAAAGATCCATTTCAACCTTGTGAAGATAACGAAGAAATATTACGTCCTGAAATACCTTATATAAGCGCTATTGGCGGATTAATGAAGCTTGCAAATTGTACTCGACCAGATATAGCTTTTGCTATCAACCTACTTGCAAGATACAATACATACCCTACACGCAGACATTGGAATGTAATAAAGCACATCTTTCGTTATCTACAATGTACGATTGACTTAGGCCTATTTTATTCAAGAAAACTCGGGGTTGGTCTAGTTGGTTTTGTAGATGCAGGATACTTGTCAGATCCGCATAAAGCACGATTACAAACAGGATACGTTCACATTTGGTGGAATGACGATCTCATGGCGTTCTCAAAACAGACTTTAGTCGCCACTTCTTCAAATTATGCGAAAATTATTGCGCTTCACGAATCATGCAGAGAATGTGTGTTGCTTAGATCAATGACTCAACACCTACAAGAATCAAGCGGAATAATCAAAGACAAATAACACACAAAAAATATTTGAAGACAATGCTGCTTGTGTTGCCTAAATTAAAGAAGGTTATATCAAGAGTGACATGACAAAACATATTCCTCCAAGATTTTTGTCATATACTCAAGATCTCGAGAAAAATGAAGAAATCAATGTCCAATACATTTCTTCAAGCAACAATTCAGCAGATCTCTTTACAAAGGCGTTTCCTACTGCAATATACTGAAAACATATTTACAACATTGGAATGCGTCATCTACGAGACTTGTGAAGAGAGGAATATATGTCTTTTTCAGAGGGAGATTTACTGCACTCTTTTTACTTTGTCATGGTTTTTGTCCCAAAACGGATTTTTTTATGATAAGGTTTTTAACGAGGCAGTACACACCGCGCCAATGGAAATGGATTATCAAGGAGGAGTATTCTAAATATATTGATTATGCATTTATAATAACTTTCTCCCCAAACTTCTTAGATATTAGATTCATTCCCCTTAATCTCTTTGTCCCCAAGTTTCCTAAACTTTGTCACCAAATTTCTTACTATACATATG